>NW_023270709.1:10929642-10997378 GCF_011800145.1 Mirounga leonina
TATATATATATATATATATATATATATATATATATATATATATATAGGCAAGTTTTAATTTTCACATTCAATTTAGGTCTGAGCAATTCCCACTTATTGTTCAGAACTCAATGAAACATTTCATGGTGGCCCGCACTAGAATACTCATGTTTCCATGCGCCATGCATTTCTTCTTCACAATCTATTTTAGATATTGGTAATTATGTCTTTTTTTAAAGATTTTATTCATTTATTTGAGTGAGAGAGAGAGCAGAAGCAGTGAGAGAGGCAGAGAGAGAGGGAGAAGCAGACTCCCTGCTGAGCAGGGACCTCCACGTGGGGTTCAATCCCAGGACCCTGAAATCATGGCCTGAGCCAAAGGCAGACACTTAACCCACTGAGCCACCCAGGTACCCCAGTAATTATGTCTTGAATGAATCGCTTCTCCGTTAGGGCTACAAACTAAATGACGATCCAAACTGCATCTGTGTTTTTCATCACTCCATCCCTAGCTCTTAGCACAGCACTTGATGCATAGTAAGTACTCAAAAAATGTGTGAAACTTCCTCCAGGATGCATCTATGCTTATTTTTCCAGCATACTTAGAATTTCAGTTGATAACTTCATTTATCCATACATCCAAGCATTTAACTTTACTTAAACATTTATTTATCCTACAAACTTTCATTAAGCTCCTAGTATATGCTGATGGATTATGCCAGGTACTAGGGCCTTAGAAATAAAAGACAGACTCTTTCTTTCTTTCTTTTTTTTTTTTTTCCAGAGGCAGAGGGTGAGGAGGCATTGTGGGAGGGGCAGCAGGAGAGGGAGAGAGAGAATCCCAAGCAGACTCTCTGCTGAGCACAAAGCCTGCCCTGGAGATGGATTTCATGACCCCGAGATCATGAGCAAGCCAAAACCAAGAGTCGAATGCTTAACTGACTGAGCCACCCAGGCACCTCAAGAATCTCTTTTTTTTTTTTAAAGAAGGGAAATAGAGAGGTAAATGATAATTAAAATATGGTAAAGTAAGGAAGGAAGCCAAAACAAATTAAAAAAAGACCTGTTCCTAACTTCTTTTTCCCTTCTGGTTCTACTATACAGATTGAATGTCATTATTGTTTTCAGTGTGGTTTATGGTTCAAAGTAAACAACAGTGACTAACTGTTGTGCTACACACAACTTAAATAGGAAAAAGAAGGAATACTTTGCTGGGACATTTCAGAAATATTCAGAATAATGGTAACATAGTCTAGGCTATTTTTATGGGCAGGGGTCTCCAAAGTGGCTTTACCTTGTCAGAATGTGCTGTACGAGTCATCCCCCAGGAAGTTGTTAGAAATGCAAATACTAGGCCCCTCCCCAGACCTACTGATTCAGAGACTCCAGGGGTGGGCTTAGCAATGTGTCTTAACAAGCTCTCCTGGAGATTCTGATGTCCATACTGTAATAGTTGGAGAACCACTGGTCTAGCTGCTCCCCCATCTCTCCCAATGCAGATTTCCTCCATCTGCAGGTACTACCAAATCTGGAGTCAATTCAGTAGCTGATATTTTCAGCAAATAGTATGACAGGGATAAGTCAGTGACATGAATGTGAACCCAATTAAGGCTATTTCTTTACTTTGTCAATTTCAGGGTTCTCTACTATAACTCTAACCCATAACATCCTGGGAATATGTAGCTGTAATCAAGATGGGAATAAACAAATTTGTATATACCAACACAGATTCGTTACTTCCTGGAATATCCAGCACACATCACAGACATACATGCTATTTTTGTTCTTTAATATATAGAGTTCTTTAAAAATGTATTTCTGAGTTAGCTTTAAGATTTTTATAATTGTTTGCTTTGTAATGGGTGGCCTAAAAAATTTTAGTTTTACCACTCTGGAAATTCTGACTTTTCCTTTATTGCTCAATTGTGGTTTTTCAAAGAGGAAAGGCTTGCTCTTTTCCAACTCAAAGCAAATAAAGTTATTGTATTGCTCTATTTTGTGTACCTCCTCAAAAAACACATTTGATAACAGTTAAATGTTTTTTGAAAATTAGAATAGTGAAAGTATAGAAAGGCTTTCAGTGAAAAACATGTTACTTTATCCTTTGTGAGGTATTTTTTATTTACTAGGACACTATTTAAGGTTGAAAAATTAATATGAATGCCCTCTGGAGAACACAAGTAATTCCATAAAGATAGTTGGAATTTCTTAGGAAATTCCAGGGAATATCAATCTGTGAATCAATCATTCCATAAATATTTTAGAAATGACAAGATGCAAGACACAGCCCTGGATTCCGGGGTGGAACTGAGGTAATACTTAAACTGAATGGATAAATATACATGAAAAGCCAAGTTATAATATCGACTTAATAACAGATTGTTATGTATAGCTTATTTACATTATACTCTTTCAATCTATGATGCAGAAAGGGAAAGAATTGCTATCTTCATTTTCAAGTAGTAAAACTGAGGCTGAGATTTGCAAACATCAAGTGCCTTGCCCAAGGTCATGAATCCCTATGCCAAGTGGCAAAGCCATGATGAAGACTAGCTCTTTGGCCTCCTATTATAGAATTTGTTCTATGACTTCATATTGCCTCCTATAAAAAACAAACAAAACAAACAACAGCAATGACCACTAAGAGATGGGGCATGATTGGATTTGTAAGTGAATAATACAGTTATTATATCTGCAAAATGCTGTTTTGTAGCAGTGCTGATTGTGAACGCCCTCTAATGAAAGAGAGAATGATGCATCTGGTTTTGGGCCACCTGACCTAAGAGTAGAAGAGATCAGTCTTGGGGAAATGGTTGGAGGGAAGCCCACAATGGATCAATAGTCTGCAAAGGGTGAATGCACCCTTAGACTTGGATGGCTATCTGAACATTGCCTAGTCCTGGCCATTTATTTGCAGAGACTCTCGTTAGCTGCCAAGGTCTGGTATGGTTCAACCTTCAGGGCCACATTAATGCTAACGAAGTGCGGTCAGTTCCAGACAGCTTTGTTTTTCTACAATTAAAACAATAAGGCAATGATTCTCCGTCAGGATCTCTTGGGTCTGTTGTCCCTGGATGTTATTTGGTGGTTCTGATTATTTTTAGAATCAGGACTATGACTTTTCTTCCCTTCATGAGGTCAAATCATGTGGTATGGGTCTAAGTGCATTTTACATGGCTCTGTGCAGTGAGAAGTAATGTCGTTGGTGAACATAAAAACAATCGGTCTCGATTACCATTAAAATTGGACTCTGTAAAGAGTCCATGCATAATGCTCAGGACTCCTGAAAGCTTGGTGTGTGCCCTTCCTTCTTTCTTCGGAACACCGGACATTAGACAGTAGATGGCAGTGTGAGATGGGGAATTTAAGTGTTGGCGGTGATTTGCTTGAAACTAGCCCAGTAAAAATGGCTTTTTGACTTGGAAGCATTTATTAAATGAACCTTCTGTCAGAGTTTTGTCTGGCAGCCAGGAACCCATCCTGGAAGGTGCTGGCAACCCACAGGTGCGGCTGTGTAACTGCTTTGTTTGAACGGGGGCCATTGCCCTGCTCCGAAGCAAGGTGGGGAGCATTTGTGCACAGTTCATGGTCACAGAGCCTAGCAAACCGCCACTCAACCGTCCCGCACTCCTGGGCCCCCTCATCTTCTTTCGGGAAATTCATCGTATTTAAATGTCTAAGTAGCAGCTTTGATATATACAAAAGGTTAATAATGCTGTTTCAGTTTTTTACCTAAGTTTTTCTCCTTCCTTTTGTCCCAAACCTCTTAAAAATCAGAGGCAGCGAGTGAGGGGATTTCCAAACCGAAAAGCAAGCTATTACATGGGAGAATTTCTCAGGCCAGCTTCAGGATACGATTCCCCATGGCTTACCAAATGATGGATTCTATTTAGAATTTGTAAGAAATCTTGGAAAACAGGAGAGGGTTGAAGCTGAGTTGGGCTTCTTTTCTATTATAGACCCTTAGCAGAAGAAGAATTTGGTATCTGTAATTAGTTACCTCAACTTGTATCCCTCTAGAACACTTTATAATAAAAAATTATATTTTAAGTAGGGAAGAAATAGCTAAAAACATTTGATTTACTCAACATTTTACTTAATAGAAAAGAGGTCAATAATTCTGTGAGGATCCTTGTTCTATATGCAGTAATTACAGGATTAAAATAAGCCACATTATCAGAGTATCATAAAATTAGTAATTTTTTTCTGCTTCACGGACCTATGTAAAACTACACCTCTTTAATTTTAGTTGTAATTTCTAACTGGTTACATTTTAGCTCTTGTGTGGTATAATATTCATTATTTAACCTCGCTAATCTCCACTTTTCTCAACTGTAAAATGGAGATAATAGAAGTACTTATTTGACTGTACAGTAGGCCCTAGTCTTTATAATAAGCCTGGTACAGTAAATATTAGCCATTGTTGTTTTATAGATAATTGTTGAGTACAGGTGTATTTTCAAACAAAAGTATTTTCTTCTCATTTCTCCAAGTAACTAAAAAATATAGTGAATACTACTAGTAAAACTCCCAAACAAACAAAATTGGGTAGGTAAATCTGCTTAAAATAGGATGTATACCAAATGAAGTGCAGGAAAATTTGGGATCATCTATATGAACAGTAATTTTAATCAATGAGCTTAAAAGGAGAAAGAATGTTATATAAGCCTTCATATTTGTGTGTGCATGTGTGAGAGAGTTAGAGAAAGACAGAGAGAGAGGGAGAGAGAAAGAATGTGTATATTCGTGTAAATATATATATATATTTACATATAAGAGGGGGAGCAGAGGGAGAGGGAGAAGCAGATTCCCCGCTGAGCAGAGAGCTCAACTCAGGCTTGATCCCAGGACCCTGGGATCATGACCTGAGTTGAAGGCAGACGCTTAACTAGCTGAGCCACCCAAGCACCCCTGTGTACATATACTTTAATTCATTACTTAACCAATGCTTGGGTTAACTGGTGACAAGGATACATTTTCAGGAAGGGGAAATAAAAGCATGAGAATAAAGTATTTGCCTGAAGATGCAGAAACCTCTTCCTTTTAATAGGCAGAACTTCTCTTTATTGTGTGAAAATAGAGAACAACTTGAAGGACAAGTGTTTGGGCATGAAACTGCCCAAACTGCCCACGTAGGTGGTCACCTACGTGAAACTGAAAATTCCTATTGAGAAAAATGTTCAGTGAACAAACTTATGTTTATCACAAGGAAAAGTTAATTCAGAGGAGTTGACCAGTGAGCTGTGTTTAAGTATCAAGAAGTTCCTTGCCAACTTCACCACTTCTTTCTTTTTCGTATTTTCAAGTTGTTTTTTTTCATTTTGTTTGGTTTTGTTTAGATTAACCTTTCCAAGTCCACATATCTGAGTTCTTCTCCTGGCTCTGCCATTTCCAAGCTCTGGGATCTTGGGCAAGTTGCTAAATGGGTCTCTGTCTTCACTTGTAAACATACGGAATAATAACAGCTCAGGTTCTGTGAGATGAAATGAGGAAATGCACAGAACACCTGCCAGCTTTGTGTCAGGATCTGGAAAGTCCTCATTTAATGAAAGCCTGGAAAAAGGATCCTTTGACTTGGCAGTTACAGAATTAGAAAACTATAGAATAGAGTCATGGCTGAAAGAAGCTTAGGATGAATCAAAACCCCTTATTTTCCAGATAAGGAAAATAATGGCTAGAAAGATTTAATAAAGGCTTTGAAGATAACTTAGTATTTTAAGCTGAATTGGAAAAGATCAAGAAATGTTTAGGAGGAGGAACTGGGGGAAGAGTATTCTAGGGAGAGGGACCAGCAAGGGTATAGAGACATGCAAGCAGACATGGGATACTGGAAAAATTAGGTAGAGATTAGGAAACAAAAGTAGAAAGTGGAGATTTAAATCTGCAGGGAAAATAATTATAGCCAGATAGTGAAGGATTTTACAGATTATTCTAGATATTTACAGCTAGAAGATTTACTCTCATTTATCTTCCAGCAATTCTAAGAAGTTGGAAATGCAAATGATCTCAAGTTTATGACTGATCACCTGACCAAAAAATATCCAATTATATACGGGTCTTCTGATTTCTAAATTTGTTCATTTAAACTACATTGCAAACAATCCTGGATTTATTTGAACCAACATTCCAATAAGTCAAATAATAAACAAGAGTTAGTTGCAAGGAGCAAGGATTTTTGTTTATTGCTCCATCCACAATTCCTAAAGCAGTGACCATTTCAAAACTGGTAGAACCGATGACTAGCAAACATTTATTGAGTGCTTATAAAGTATCAGATGTTCTTTTAAATACCTTTACATGGATTAATGGGTTAAAGTACTTTTAGAGAATTGTGTTATATTTTGGTGCATTATTTTATAAATTATTGCAGGACAAGGAAAGGGTAATATGATATTGAAAGCTCAAATAATACAATCAAATGTATTCTCAAAAGACATGGTTCGTAGAGAAGAAAAGATTTATTTAGAGAGTGAAACTTGTCTTCAAATATTAGAAAACCCATCATGTCAAAGATGTAGACCTATTCTGGAGCATAATCTCCAGAGAGTTTCCTGGGGTCCATGTGTGGGTATTATAAGGAGCTATATTTTGATTTACTATTTGAAGGAATTTTCTAAACTTTCTGACAATTTAATTTAACCAACTGTAGAACAGGTTAGCTTGGGATGAAATAAGCTTCTGTTTACTCATGATACTCACGCAAAAGCTTGAAGGTCCATTGATGCCATTTAACAGATTCATTCTTTGAATGGCAGGTTAAACTATGTGATATCCAAGGTTTATGAGTCTGCTAAGAAGTTAGTAGACCAGTTGGATTATTTTGATTCAAGATTGTAGAGAACCAGTCTATTAACATGTATGTTTAAAAGCAGTTGGCCTGTTTCAAATCAGCTTGGAACATCAGTTAAAGAAAAAAAAAATCTCTGGCCTTTTCTCAATGTCCTTTCCAAGTCAAAGCAGATTATTCAGTTTCCTTTAATGTCTGTTATACTGTTTATGAGGAATGACTCAAGGGAAGTTTTTCTTTAATTCAAAACAAACAGATTGCTTACATGTTGAATGGCTGGCTGATACTTAGATGTTTCCTGAGAATGTTTACTACTTATCAGGTGTTGTATTACCTGAACTTTTGGTGACTCACAAGGAGGCATAGATATCAGGTCATGAACTCTTGCTACTGACTTTCAGATCACTCTTTGGGTTAACTATGAATTTTCTGAGAAAAAAAAAATTCTTTATAAAGCATCATAAGCAACTGGTAGTGTAGGAAACCATTAAATTGCAAAGTGGACTCTCATGTCTTAGGATATTGGTAAGGAAATGGTTCTACCTCCATATCTGGAGCTTCTCCTGCAGGAGGCTCTGAATAACAGGGCCACGTTATTTTTCTGAGGAGATATATGAGCTAAAGTTTATGAAACATCAAGTTTGGATCAGAACTTAATTCTTTCTGTTTCTTGTTTTCTCAGTTGAGATCTTATTTCAGAGGCTCCTGCTAGCCTGCTCCCATTCCTGGCTGAAGGGGATGGCAGCTAAACGATGGATGCCGTTAAATCATGAACACTTCAGAGATGGTGACCCTAGGCACTCTTTCTTCTCTTCCCCCATGCTGTTAGATATAATTCAGGGTTCCCTGGCCAGCCCAGTTAAAGTTCAAATAGTTGTTCTCTCTTATTGATAGAGAATGGAGAGCAATGGATGCAGAGCCAAAGGAGTGGGCTGGCCTCATGGCTTAAGACTGTCTGATTGATTGATTGATTGATTGATGATTGATTTTTAAAAGATTTTATTTATTTATTTGAGAGAGAGAGAAAAAGGGAGCATGAGTGAGGGATGGGGGGCAGAGGGGGAGGGAGAAGCAGACTCCCCATTGAGCAGGGAGCCTGATGATACAGTGCTCCATCCCAAGACCCTGAGATCACGACCTTAGCTGAAGGCAGATGCTCAATTGACTGAGCCACCCAGGCACCCCAAGACTGTCTGATTTAATAAAGATAACAACCTTCTTCATTGCTTTGGGTAAGCCTGTTGGACATTTTTAATTTTTCTTTTGACTTGGAATTTCAATTCTTACATAAGGAAATTTAAAATTCTTAAATTTCTTTCCTTTTAAACTCTAATCAGGATATATAGAGGAAAAATCACCTTTGATTTTTTTTTAGGATTAAAAAAAGTGAACAAGACTTCTAGTTGAATTAATAGGAAAAATCAACTTTTGATTTTTTAATTAATTAAAGAACTGAACAAGACTTCTAGTTGGATTAATTAATTAATTCATATAACCAGAAACTATACACTCTTAGGTCATTAGAGTAATGGGCTTAGGGCTACATGATTGTATTAAAGGGTTAATGGTTGGAGTTTGGAGAAGTCATTTCCTGGGCTCAAAGATTAGAAAATCAGCAGTCCCTTAAAGTATGTATTTCCCAAATAGTATTTCTATAAATATAATTTTCACTCACTGGTTCCCACAAATAACCTGCTTTATTTTTCAGATACTATGGGACTATTTGGAGGTCAGTATCTTGGCTTTTTATCCCCAAAGTGGTTGATAATAGGTGTACCCCTACTTCTGGGGGGAAGGGGCATTCTTTCATGAGTACAGTTTCTCTGAAGTTTAGAACTGTTAGCAAATGGGGTGGCAGATAGAGCAGGGAGCATGGATTTAGTACATGTGAATCCCAGGGTCTTTCCTGCCACCAACAGCCAGTGTGACAGGATATAAGTCACTATCTCTCTGGGAGAGTTTTTTCATCAGCAAAAATGCAAAAGTGAGCCTAGATGACTTTTAATCTTCCTGCAAGCTTTAACATCTATCTTTCTATATTAACAATATTTTTGAAAAGCAGTGAAGCCACCCCTTGAGAATAGAATGCCTTGTATGGCCTTTTGAAAAAGGACGAAAAGAATGTGCTTACATTTGAGTAAAATTTCAAACAAATAATGTCTTTCCAAGTAATATAAAAATTATTAACTTTGGAGATAACATTTCCTCAGATTTGTTAATTTGTTTGTTTTGTGGGTCTTTCGTTTCATTTTCACATTTTTAGTAAAACATGTTAGTACAAATAGTGAAGAAAGTTAATGTCCTTTCAGATCATGTTATTTGTCGAAGTTATGATTGTGACTTGACAGTTTCTTAAGGCCTACTGCTTTAGCCAGTTTCAGAGAGTTTCATTGGCCTGTTTATTTCAGGTTTATTTAGGCTGTTCTTTCTGGAGAGGAAAAAAATGAAAAGGAATAGATAAATATCCAGATGAAAAGCTTCCTCTTGCCTTCCTAAATGTTTTAGTTGTTTCCCCTATCATCTTACTTTTTCAAATATGCCAACGATCTATGCTAACAAATGTATTAGACCGCACAGGGTTTGGCCTAGGAAGTAACTTACTAACAAGCACATGGCCTCCCATAGTTTTCTCTGGGAACCTTTTTGAGCATCTTATAAGGCTTTATGTCCTCTTAAATTGAAGTCTGTTTCTTTCTATTCTCAAATCCCCAATTCCTCTTGGTTGTAAATTGTCACTCATGTGTATGGTCTCTTTTGGCAAAACCAGAGCATCACTCTGTATGTTGTGATGGGTGTGAGTCACCTGGCGTTCTGTCACCTTTATCTTATGCTGCCTGTAAACACCGCTGAACTTTCTCTTCCTGAATTTGCCTTAAATCACTCTGAGTTCACATTCTGGCTCATTGCATCTGTTTTCACTTGCCGTTTTCACTGTTTTGAGAACAAAATAATAGTTCTGATCCCCATAGGGGTCAATTACCTTCACTGTGATCGCCATCACATATTTCATTTCCAACCCAAAATGCCATTTTGCACTTGGCTTGTTCACATCATGGTTAAGGGAGGCAATGTGGATCGGAGTCAGAAGGGAGGCAAATATTTTGAATAGATTTATACAAATCCATCAGTGCACCTGGAAAAACTGTACAGCACGGCGGATGGAGCATAGGTATTAGAATCAGAAACTAGCATTCATGGGGTGCCTGGGTGGCTCAGTTGGTTAAGTGACTGCTTTCGGCTCAGGTCATGATCCTGGAGTCCCGGGATCGAAACCCGCATCAGGCTCCCTGCCGAGCAGGGAGCCTGCTTCTCCCATTGACTCTCACCCCTCTCATGTGCTCTCTCTCTCTCATTCTCTCTGTCTCAAATAAATAAATAAATAAAAAATCTTTAAGAAACTAGCATTCAAATCTAGGCTTTGCTACTTATTAGCCATTGACCTTAGATGGTCATATAACCACTATAAATTCATTTTTTTTCATGTATATGTAGGCAATAATAACAATCCTGTTGGATTGTTATATGGAACAGAGATAATGAATAACATATTCAAAATGCCTGGCACTTGAGAGAGGGGTACTAAATAAATACCACTACTTATTATTAATACCACAACAAAGTTAACACATCTCTTTCTTTATGAGCCAATAGCCTGGTCCTCAATGCAATTTGACAATTATTCATTGGATTCCAAGTGGATACTCTAGTCTTTGTGTAGGACATATGAGAGAAGTCCCTTAACCTTTCCCTCATCATAAGCTCTGCCTACTATACACAGTCCAATACTTCAGTGAAATACTCAAAGCTCTTCTCAACTTGTCAAAGACTGGCTCTTGGTCAAACTTTCCAACCCCTACTCTTCCCTTTGCTCCCAGAGTCTGCATTCTTGCATTCATCCAGGCTGCTCACATCCATATGCCTCCTTATGTCTCCTTAGGCTGAAGACAGACCAGCATGAGGCAAATCGTACTCATTTGAAGACCCAACATAAATGTGACTTTCCTTCTGGAGTCTTTCTTGACCTGTCTTTCTACCCCATCCTCACGGGAAGGGCCCTTTATTTCAGATGCACAGCATAGTAAGCCTTTCACAAATATTGTCCCCTGGCTCCTTTTCTCTCTTACCTATCTTATTGCTCTTACCTGTCACTACTGTAAGTTTCAGCTAGCAAGACCTGTGGCTTAGATGTCTTCTTTGGGAGAGGGAGAAAGAAGAGAATTCTGGCTCCATTATTTATTAGCTATGTGACTTGGACATGTTCAGAATCTGTCTTTTTATCTCCCAACGGAGGTTCTCAATGTGCAAGTGAGCTAATATGCATTGGCTCATAATTAATGATTACTTTTTAAACATGATGATAGTGGAACCTCTATGTTGATTTCTACATGATGATGTAGGTTGCCTGTTACTCGATCTGAGCTCATCAAAGCCTGGGCTTATACTTCTTCCTGTAGCTCCATTATCATCCCAGTGCCTACCAACTATCGGCTGAGTGCATGCACCTTTGCATGTCTTCCTTTCCTCCAGAAATCTTGCTTCACTGGGGGCTTCCAGGGGCTCCAGCTAGCATCTAGGCACCCGTATACTTCCTTCTTCAATGCAGCATCTCTTCTAGCCTCATGGTGTCCTCTGGCATTTTGCATCCTTGGTGGCTTTTGATTGTTCCTAAAATTAAAGTGAGAAGGTTTAAAATGTTCCCCATATTTCCTTTTATGTTGTCCCATTTCCTCCACTGGCGGACTTCCTTTCTGGTTCTCCAGGCAGGGTTCATATATCTAACTATCCACCTTCCACTTGATGGAAAACGAAAGTTTTGGTGCAAGCTATATAACAGACGGCAATGGAAAAATATCATTCAAAAGTAAAAAAAAAAAAGACAGGCTGATTGATTAGCTCATTATAATAAGAAATACATTTTTTTAGACTAGATTTAAGTGAAAGAAAAATCATACTGTTTTTTGCATTTGTGCTTGGTGAGTTTTATGGCTTTGCTTTGGCTTTGACAACAGGGTGATTGCTAATCTAGTGGGAGGATATGTGCAAAACCAGGAAACAAGGAAAATACTGCTAAGAAAATCAAGGACATTTCTAAAAAGATGTTAAATACAATGTTTGCCTCTGGTTTGGATGTGTTCATTTGCTTGAATTGGGTCACACATTTTGGGGATGTTGGAATGTCCTTCTCTTAAGTGGAATTAATACAAGAGCCGGAGCCCTGAAAACCTAGGTAGTTTCCACTTGTATGTTTTTCATCAAAGGCCTTGAGTTGATTCAATTAATTATGGCGCCCCGCTGAGTTCCATTTTCATCTGAACCCACATGGCAAAGCTGTAAATGGTACGTGCAAATAAGGATCCATCTCTGGGGAGAGCCTTCTTATAAGAATGTCTGTTCTCACTTTGTGAGTTGCCAGCCATGTGCTAAGCTGGGTTTCAGGGCTGTGACCCCCAGAAAGGGAACATGTCTTGTCTTTTCTCTTCCTTTTTGATATTAGTGTCAACATCTTCCATTTTACATAGATTTGAAGAACAAGGCAAGATGTGAAAAATGCATTTCTATTAAAATGAAAATGAAAGATCGCCCATTTCAGGAATTCTGATGGAAGTATATTCTGTTCTACCTTAATAATGCCGAAGGATATATCAGAATGTCTTTACTTTCACTCAGGTGTCATGAAAAATCAAGCCTCGGCTCAAATCTTTCTTGTTATTGTTGCATTTCAATTAAAATTATATATCATAAAAATGGGATAGGAGTGTATTTTAACCTCAGAACTATTCATGATGGGCCCCTGTATGGAGAAATATTTTTTAAGACACATTATAAACAAACAAAATCGAATGCTAAATGATTATCTTTTTACATGTTTCACGGATTTTGGGCTTTAGACAGCACATCTAATCATGACAGAGAGCCTGGGATTTTCAGTTTCTTTTTGACTTGCAAACTCAAATAAATAGCACGATCCTGTAGGTATTTCACTGGGCCCAATACTGGCCTAGATTTGTCACTGAATTTAAGGTTGGAATGTGGTTTAATACATAGTACATACCATAGTGAGCTCTCTGTAGGCCAGGGTTCAAAGCCAGGTCGGCCTCTGGGGAACTCTGAAAACTTGATCAACCTCTTATGTCTCCAGGTTTCCCTTTTGCTATCATAAGTGGGTATATTAATGCCTACCCTGCAGAGTGACTCTGAGAATCAAATATTTTATGATACATAAAGATCTTCAAGTGTGCATGGCATATATAATACCATGTATGGTCCCTGGACCCATAGCTTAAACATTACCCGGGAAGTTGTCAGAAATGCACATCCTTGGCCCCATACCAGATGCACTGAATCAGAAATCCGGGTGTGGGGCCAGGTACCCATATTTTATTAAGCCTTCTAGAGAATTCTCATGCATGCTCTAGTTTGGGAAATTGTCATAGTGTGTAATAATCTATACAAGGATATTTACTAACTTAGGTAAACAGCGATTTAGAATTATCCTAGAAACTCAGTAAATGAGGTGAGTCATGCTTTCTTAAAGAACACTCTTCCTTACAAATACAACATCTTCAGGTATAAATAAAAAATATCAAACTATTATTGATAGCTTATTATCTCCTAGAGCATAGGAGAGGTGCAGTACTAATTATTTTACTTAATCCTCACAACAACCTCAAGAGAGAGGTGCTATTAAGGTAACTAGGATTACAGAGGCTCACTTGACGTACGTTGAGGTGGGTCTCTCCCTCAGACTTCAGAAATGTTACGCTTAACTACAATTAGAAAAGTACTCTATGCAGTCACCCTGATCATAGAATTTTATTTTGATAAAATTGCTGAACATTCACAACTGTATTCCAATTCTTTTAGTTTTTAATTTTTTAATTTTTCAAACAGCTTCATTGAACTTTAACTGATATACAAAAATGTACATATTTAAAGTATACCATTTGATGAATTTGGACATATGCATACATCTGTGAAATGGTCAGCACAGTCAAGATAAAAGACATATCCACCACCTCTAAAAGTTTCCTCGTGTCAACCATGAGAGACGATGGACTCTGGAAAACAAACTGAGGGTTCTAGAGGGGAGGGAGGTGGGAGGATGGGTTAGCCTGGTGATGGATATTAAAGAGGGCATGTTCTGCATGGAGCACTGGGTGTTATGCACAAACAATGAATCATGGAACACTACATCAAAAACTAATGATGTAATGTATGATGATTAACATAACAATCAAAAAGTAAAAAAAAAGTTTCCTCGTGTCTGGTTTTTTGTTTTTGTCTTTGTTTTTTTTTTGTTGTTGTTGTTGTTTTAAGAACATTTCAGATGATATTTATTCTCCTAGCAAATTTTTAAGTGTACAATGCAATATTTCATTTTATTCCAATTTTTTTAAAAGTCAGTTCTATAGAAAGTCTTCTTCACAATCTATATTGTATGTCAGTGTTTATACACACAAATATATATTTTTATACATGTTTTTATATATATTTATGTATGTGTGCACATGTACCTATGTATAAATTTCTTGAGAGCAGAAATCACATTTAATCTTATTCATCCATTGCACTTCAGTGTTTAGAACAGTACCTGGCATATAAGTATATAATTTGAACTCAATAATTACTAATTTAATGAACGAATGAGTGAATGAATGCACCTCTACTAGTCCTGGTAAAAACAAAACAAAACAAAAAACCAATCAAAGCAAAAAAACGGGCACCTGGGTGACTCAGTCGTTAGGCGTCTGCCTTCCACTCGGGTCATGATCCCAGGGTTCTGGGATCGAGCCCTGCATTGGGCTCCTGCTCAGCAGGAAGCCTGCTTCTCCCTCTCCCACTCCCCCCTGCTTGTGTTCCCTCTCTCGCTGTGTCTCTGTCAAATAAATAAATAAAATCTTAAAAAAAAAAAACATAAAAAACAAAAAAACACCAAGGACGTACAGCTGTAGAAGCCAGGATCTGTTTTCCTAGTCCTGTTGAACTGAAGAAACTGTGGTTAAATCTCCATTTTTAAAAAAAATTTTATTAACATATAATGTATTATTTATTTCAGGGGTACAGGTCTGTGATTCACAGTGCTCACCATAGCACATACCCTCCCAAATGTCCATCACCCAGCCACCACATCCCTCCTACCCCTCTCCACTCCAGCAACCCTCAGAAGATACATTCAGGGCGCCTGGGTGGCTCAGATGGTTAAGCATCTGCCTTTGGCTCAGGTAACAATCTCTAGGTCCTGGGATCAAGTCCCATGTTGAGCCCCACGTCAGGCTGTTGGGCTCCCAGATCAGTGGTGAGTCTGCTTCTCCTTCTCCCTCTGCTTCTCCCCCTGCTTGTGTGCTCTCTCTCTAATGAATAAATGAAATCTTAAAAAAAAAAAAAAAAAAAACCTCTCCTTTAAAAAAAAAAAAAAGAAAGCAGATACATCCACTTTAGTATTTTTAACATTGATATGGCCAACCCGCTCACAAGTCATTAGATCAACATGACATTTCATTCAGCCATTAATCATAAAGACAAATTTTGAGGCTGAAAAGGACCTTAGAGAACATCTAATCTCTCCTTTTGCAGGGTGGGAATTTAGGCCCAGAGGTGAAGTGACTTGTTCAAGGTTAAACGCTGGCTAAGGGTGAGGCTGGAAGTGATGCTGGAAATCCAGGTAGGCTGATTCCTGGCCCAGCACTTTCTCATGCTGGACTCTCTTCATATACCTGTGCCCGGCTCTGGCTGAGTTTGGACAGTAATACATGAAATGCAGTCACATGCTACCCTCCTACAATCCCACATTTAATCTGATTGAAAAATGCAAAAGCAAATTTCTTCTTTTTTTTTTAAATTAATTTATTTATTTTAGAGACAGAGAGAGAGTGTGCACGAGCAGGGGGAGGGGCAGAGAGAGAGAGAATCTCGAGCAGAGTCCCCAGGGAATGCAGAGCCCAAAGAAGCGCTTGATCCCAGGACTCTGAGATCATGACCTGAGCCGAAATCAAGAGTCAGACGCTTAACCGACTGCACCACCCACGCACCCTTACAATTTTCTTCTAAACTGGCTTTGCCACCAACAAGCTGTATAATCACCAACCAATTAACTCAGTGTGTTTCAGTTTCTTCACCTCTAAATCTTAGAAAAATAATAGTACCAGCTTCACAAGAATGCTATGAGGATTAAAGGAGATTAAATGTGTAAAATATTTAGAACAGCACAAGGCCCATGGTAAACTCTTTGCAGGCATTAACAATTTTTCCTTGTATTATTTTGGGGAGGAAAGTTCGTTAGTTGGGCATTTGTTTTGAGCTGGAGTGATGAACAGGGAAAGGGAAAGCCCGACTGAGTGATGAGTTTTCATAGGATGTAGACCAGCAAAGTCCTCCCGGTTCCTATCTATGACCAGACAAGCAAGCAATGCTCCTTCTTACTCTTTTTCCCACTTAATCTGGTAAACTGGGAGTATTAGTTTATGTTATTTATTGTAAATTTCTGACTGGAGCAAATATGACTGGCTAAATGGAATGACTTAAATTCTTACCAAAAGTTTTGGATTATAAGCACAAATTCCACTTGGAATGATCAATTCACATAAAAATGAACCATATGTTCAATATTACATAGTTGATACCTGAAGAAGAGAAGTCTTTAGTAGGTCTGCAGTTTGTGATGAAGAATAGAGAGGCAAATCTTGCTTTAAGAAATGGTTATGTTCTTGAAAACTTGTCAATAAATTAAATCTTTAAAAAAAATTATGATTTACATATTTCTGTGAAACTTCTTATTTTCCAAAAAATCATAAAGGGAGTGCAGTCTATAGTTTTTTTAAAAGATTTTATTTATTCATTTGAGAGAGAGACAGAGACAGAGACAGAAAGAGCACAAGCAGGGGAAGAGGCAGAGGGGAAGGGAGAGGCCGGCTCCCCACTGAGCAGGGAGCCTGATTTGGGACTAGATCCCTGGACCTGGAGATCATGACCTGAGACGAAGGCAGACGATTAACCGACTGAGCCACCCAGGCGCCCCATTCAGTCTATACTTTTCTCTCTATTCTAGAGCTAAATCAAATTTAGTCTGTTTGGATAGATTATAAGAGTACCTTATATGTAACATCATATATAAATGTAGTGTGTGTGTATATACATATATATAATTATATTATTATATATATAATTCATGTAGTGTATATATATTTCACTGTCCATATACATGCACACATATGTATATTTGTGTTTGTGTCAAATTTTAAAATGCATCCATGCCCACTGCAAAATAAATTCCTTAAGCAAGTGGAGGCAATGAGCTCATGTTACTCACTGATCACTAAGCAGTTAGACTTAGAGCAAAAGTAACAGATTGATAGGGTAGAATTAGAAGGCAATAGACTAAAGCCCTCTGGTGGCATTTGCTACTGCTACTATATTCTCCTAATTAGGTGATTGTAACTATTTAAATCATTTACAGGATGGTCAATAAAAGGTGAACTTCACATCAGAAGAACTTCTTGTAAAATGGAAAAGTATACTCTGAACATAAAATGGTTGGTCAGAATCTGGTTTAATTCTTTTTCTTAAAAGAAAAAGGCAAAATAGTTTTTCTTGTTTGTTTTATGTTTTGATTTTGTATAGAAATTGGGCTTCCTTTTGAGGACCCAGGGAAAAGGCACCCTCACTTCTCATGGGAAGATCATGTTTACATTCCAAGACAGAAAAGACCATTCCTGATGGCTGCACCTTCCTCACCTGCACAAAATGAAAACTCGAAAATTGGTTCTGCAGCTTCCATTAGAAGAAAGGAATAGTCAATTATCCATAATTAATATTTACTGAGGACTCACAGGGGTTGTAGCAGGTAAGAGGGAATGTCAAACACACCCATAAAAAGTTATGTTATTTCAAGTTAAATACAGATTTGACTGCAACGTTTTCCCCCTAGTACCATATTTTTTCATTCCTTTAGAAATCTAGTTATATATTTTTAAAGAAGGGTTGACTGTATATTCTTTAACTTGTTTCTTTTTACTTCTCCCTGCGGCAAAAAGAAGCCGCGACAACAAAAATAAAAGTTTTTATGATCCTGCTGAATCAAGATACTAAAACATGAGTTAAATGAAGAGGCGTGGTGGTTTTAATGAAGAAAAATAAAACAATTTAAGCGTTGCCAGGTGGAAAATGAAACAATCTCTTTATATGGAATGTGTAGAAGGGGATGAGGCACATTGATGCCTGGAAAGACAGTTTCCAATGTCAGGAATTTTTTGCCATGGTCTTTGATCTGCAGTCCAATTTTAGTCTTGGTCTAAAAGGAAAAATGAAGAGGAAAACTCTACTCATTCTAATGAAAAAATCTCAGTGAACCGAGACTGACTATGGAAAAACAATCCAGGAAAAAGGGTGTTGATTCAAAAAAAACAAACAAAACTTAAAAACAAAAATCAAAACAAAACAAAATCCACCCCCTCTCACACACACAGAAACCAACCCCCAAACATCTCACCACCAAATACTTAACATGCTGTTCATATAATGTTATGTGAGTAGGACTTTTGTCTCTTTGAGAATGAACCATTGGTTCTATCTGATAACTTTATTATTCACATAAGTCAACCTCTAAAATTATGTTAACAAACATCTGCCTAAGAATATGGTCCATGGAAATGTTTCTCATTGCCATTTTGCTGTTAGAATATATTCTGACCTTGTTGCGTGGACTGACTTTTATAAGTGAAAACCACACTGATGTTTAAGAAAAAGGGATAGTAGTGTTATTGCCTCCTTTTGTCCCATAGCAGACAGAGCTGACTTGGGAGGGTACTTTTTTTACCCCCAGATAGGGTAAATAGGAATTCTGGAAAATATAGGGCTGGGTTTAAAAAAATGCTAAAAATGAAAAAAAATTCAGAATCTGAGAAATGAGTCATAGATTGGGTTGGGTATTTCAAGGGTATCAGGCTGGATGTTTTTCTTAAGTGTTGGGATTTTAATACCTATGGAGATTGGGATTTAAGTCACTCTATAGAACTAGGAAGGGCTGTTTTCCCTCTTAGCTGGGATCAAAACACCAAATCTAATGTGTGGAGAAGTCTCTGGGAAGCCAACCTCCACCATTATTCATAGACAGAAACAGAGCCCTCTGTGAGAAACTGGAACTTTAAGCGCATCATGAAAACAGGTGAATAGACTCAGTAACATGGCCAAGAAACTAAAACTATAAACTAAAACGAAAATCCAAATGAAAGCTAAAAACCAAATGCAACCAATAAGAAAATTCATACTCTTGGGACCTCAGGCAATAGAGAAATCTGAAAGGGAACTTTAAATAATAAGATTAAAAATGTTCATAGATGAAGGAATGGATGCTATGGATGCTGTGGAAACAAAGAAAGCACATCAGAAAATTATCCAAATAGAAATTTTAAGAGTGAATTTAAATTAAAAAAATTTAAGAGTAAGACATTAATATTTTCCTCTGTGTGGGAGACGGTTGGGGTAATGGAAACTAAGCTACTATTTATGAAGAGTGGTAACTACCCTATAGACTAACATTTTCTTAGTTGAAGCTTTTCACCTTTATTCTGTATAAAACCATCTAGGTAACACATTGATTTAAATTATTTCTTTCCTTTATAGCCTTCAAATACTAAAAAGCTCTGATTTCTCATGACTTCCATATGTAGCATTATTTCTTTTTTTTTTAAAGATTTTATTTATTTATTTGAGAGAGAGAATGAGAGAGAGAGAGCACATGAGAGGGGGGAGGGTCAGAGGGAGAAGCAGACCCCCTGCTGAGCAAGGAGCCTGATATGGGACTCGATCCCGGGACTCCAGGATCATGACCTAAGCCGAAGGCAGTCGCTTAACCAACTGAGCCACCCAGGAGCCCCATATGTAGCATTATTTCTAATGGACAAAAGGAGAGAAGTCAGAACTTGATGGTGCATTTTCTTCTCTCCCATTGCTGGGTGTCAGCCCCGTGGTTTGATTTTATCCTATGTATAAGCTGTTACCATTACATGAATACGGGCAGAAGACATGAGACTCATGGGTCCGACAAAGAACTTTATTACTCACAACAACAGCAAAAAGCATAAGCATCGGTATACTTGCACCAGTTGTGCCTAATCCCCATGTTTCATGAGGTGCTGAGCAGGGCCTGGATATGTGTCTGCACGTGCAGGAGGTCATGTAACAGGAGAGGAACCGTAGCGTTGGTGAATCCACAACTTTGTGGCAAGCAGGAAGCTATCCAGCTCTTTCTCTTAAATGGACAATGTTACCTCATCCCTCAACGCTTCTCACAGCAAAAGTGGTCTTGTGCAGCAACCCTAGTAGAGTGGCCAGAGTTTTGCATTCTCAGCATACCCAGCAACATGTATATGACTTCAGGGGACCCATGGAGGAGTGTCTCCTGCAGTGGGAGCGTCACTTAACCTCTTAAACCTCCTTCAGTGCCTCAGTTTCTACCTTGGTTAAAGTACTCTGATTAGCCTATTTTGTTTAATGTGGAACAAAAAGGAGAGAGATTTTGCTTTGCAATGGGAGCCTTCTCCAGGGATTTTTTTTTCAGGATTGGTTTGCGTGGCATATGCCATTTGCCTCTTCACAACTTAAGAAGCTACAGGCCCATGCCACCATTTTTGCTGTCTTGATGTCCCTTCTGATGACTTCCTTCAGTTATGATTCAGGAGGGCCTTTTTGTCTTAGAAAAGAGCTTTGTTTGTCCCATATCACATACACTCATCCTTGTTTCATTCCGCAGTGCCAAAGTCATCACCCTGTTTGCCAGAATGATAATTCAGTGGCACTTGTGTTACAATGAAGGATTTCTTATAGGTTCAGGGCAGCCCCTTTGTTCCCATCTTCTCTGAGAACGGAGTATGATTTCTTTCTTTATTCTACAAGGCTATTAAAACATGCTCAAGAGCCTATTACTCATCAATTCTCCAGACATTGTTTTTCTGTTCCTTTCTAATAAACAAGGGAACTGAAATAAAGCAAATCTCCTGATACTGCATGTCCTTATGCTATTATGCCCATTTCTGTAGAAAAGGTTTCTGTAGAGCCTGCCTTCAGATCTATATTGCAATCAATGTTAAACAGCTCCTTCTAAAATATGCAGGTTCTCCTGTATGCAGGCTCTTCTTTCCTGCTCTTTTTCTGTTTGTTGTTGTTTTTCTTAAAGCATAACCAGCCGCCTGCTTTCACTTCCCTGAATACTCATTCTGCTCATAGGTTCACTCTAAACAACTGTAACGTCATTTTCCCTGGACATCAATAAATCTGATATATTTTGACTACTTATCTTGCAGGCAATGAAGATCCTTTTGCAAAGTGCATTTCATGAATTAGCTCAAATTACAGTTGGACTGCTTCAGAGCTACAGAGAAAGGTGCCAAACATTTGATACAACATACCATTGTATTTAACTCCAGGGGAGAGCAAAACTTCTGATTCCCTCATTAAAAGTAAAGGTGAAAAGCCTCAATATATTTTTTTTACCAACATCAAGCCATTTGTTTTAATTCATGTGTCACTTTTATTAAAGGGTTTCATGGTGATATATGTTCCTTGAAGTTTAGGTGTGAATCAAAATGACCCTATGCATTTATAAGTATATATAAAAACATCTTTCGGTGGGGCGCCTGGGTGGCTCAGTTGGTTAAGTGACTGCCTTCGGCTCAGGTCATGATCCTGGAGTCCCGGGATCAAGTCCCGCATCGGGCTCCTTGCTCAGCGAGGAGTCTGCTTCTCCCTCTGACCCTCCCCACCTCATGCTTTCTCTCTCTCTCAAATAAATAAATAAAATCTTTAAAAAACAACAACAACAACAACAAAAAACATCTTTCGGGTGGCTTATCATCCACCGTGGATTATGAAGTATTAAAATGAAAGTGAAGAATTGGGAAACATTGGTACAAGCTATGGTTTTAGCACACCTTACCTTGCTGCCTTTTATGTCTGTCTTCCCAACATTTATTTGATGTTTTCCGCCTCACCACAGACCACTTTAGTTGACGACACAGTGATCGTGAAGTTATCCGCCAGTTGAAAATTTAAAACTTGCCCTCATTATGATTTGTTTCACCACGGAAGGGCCTAACAATTTCTCCCAACCAACTCTTGTAGATGACAACCATGGCGGTGGTGTGAGAAATTTTCTCATGAAAAAAAACTTTGCTTCTGAATCTGGGGGAGGTGAGTACTGTGTTGTTGAGTCAAATCACTGATATTTCTAGTTCCTCTTTTTTAGAGAACTAGAGCCCTCAAACCAAAACGTTAGCCAGCAGGCATTTCCCAGAGAAGAGGAATTCAAATTTGAACTCTACGTGATGCGGTATGTACTTTCTGGAATTCATGGGACTTTTTTAATCAGTATTTTCTTTCCTCTCTAACCGTGATCTTCATAGATGATGACAGTAATGAGCCATCCAATTTGGAATCTCTTTCTAGACATGGTAAAAAGCAAGCATAATATAGAGCTTGAATGGTTTTATTATGGTTCAAATGAAAAACTACGTACTGTGTGTTTTTTTCCCAACAAATTAATGAAAATTTGTTGAGCATCTAGCATGTGAAAAATATTGTGTTCACTGCTGAAGAGGAATCTAAGTACATGTAATACACGGTCCTATTTACCATCAATTTTTCCAGGCACGAGAGGAGAATTCTCTGCATTTTACACAGTGGCTCTGTTTGAGGACATTCTATTCTGGGAAGAATAGACTAGTCCTTTGGATATGAGACATTGATTGTCCATCTAATTGAAGAACTCTGTTTAAGAAAATGATATTCACAGTAGAAGTTGCCATGTATTCTGCCTACCTTAAGCATTATTCCATGTTATTTAAAAAAAAAAAACAGCAACAAACAAACAAACAAACCAAAAAAAGCTAGTGATGACCAAAGCCTGCAGTCAGAGGTATTTGCAACTGGTCACTAATAAATTTGATTGTTATTATGTAGAAGTCATAGGGGATCTTTGGCACAATCTCTTGCTGACTTTTTATTTCTGGCATAATTATTATTGAACAAACTAGGTGTTGTTAATTCATTTTCTATTATCTAGAACTGTTTATATATAAATAGGCTTATTTCTTTTTACATGTTTGAAAAAACTCACATGTAAAGATGTCTCAGTCTGGATATTTCCCTTTGGGAAGTATATTAATAGCAGACTCAATTTCATTTGTAGATATAGGATTATCCAGATTTGCCATTTCTTCTTGCGTTAGTTTTTTAATTGTGTTTTTCCAGGAATCTGCCAGTTTCAACAAAATTTTCAAGTTTATTAACACAAAAGTATTCACAACATCCTATCTTTTAAATATTAGAAAAAACCCATACGATTGTTGTGATGTCCTCTTTTCATTTCTGATATTGGTAATGAATTTCTTCTGTCTCCTTTACTTTATCAGTCTTGCCGTGACTTTCTCTCTTTTTTATTGTTTTTATTTTTCTTTGGATTTAATTTGGTGTGCCCTTTTCTACTTTTTTTTTAAAGATTTTTATTTATTTATCTGACAGAGAGAGACACAGCGAGAGAGGGAACACAACCAGGGGAAATGGAAGAGGGAGAAGCAGGCCTCCCGCGAAGCAGGGAGCCCGATGCGGGGCTTGATCCCAGGACCCTGGGACCATGAGCTGAGCCGAAGGCAGACGCCCAATGACTGAGCCACTCAGGTGCCCCCCCTTTTCTACTTTTTAATATAAATATTCAGATAATTGATTTCAGCCTTTCCTTTGGAGATCACCATAAATGCATATATAAAACATAATATTTATATACATGTATTTAGTATATATTAATATACTAAGTACAATGAAATATATATTTACTTACATGTTTCTATATCAGAACTATTTATATATGTTATGTATTTATATTTTATATAAATGTGTATTTTAGCAAAGTACCAAATCAATTACCTAACTATCCATGTTAAAAAGTATTAAAAGATACGTAAATTTTAAAATATGTAATACATCAAAACTTGTGTAACACAAGCGGAACTTCTATCTTTATCCATCAAGAATGGAGTTGCCTTGAGTCACACTGCAGTTTTAGTATGACCTCTTTCTAACCCAGCATCCAAAGGTTAGTCCTCCAGAGATTACGAGAGGGGTTTACTAGGGTCTGCAACTCCTTAGTGAGTTCTGAACTACTGTGTTTCTTTCCAAAGCCCTGAAAAACTGCTGAAAACTCTGATTTTTCAGAATGCCTCAGCTTAGCTTCTTATCTCCTTGCCTCACTGCTGTAGAATTTGGTAAATGCCTTGAGGAGAAGTCACTTCTTCACCCACCCCATTTCTCCAGGATCTTGGCCTCGATTCCAGGCTGCCTTGGACACCCTGAATTCCAACTTTTGTCTCTCCATTATTCTGAGACTGACAACACTCTGCTGGCCTTTTTGCCTTCTGGACAAGCTCCTACACTCAGATTTTCACTTTTCACCCAATGCCAAGAATTAGCAAAAGCCCAAGGTGAAAATCAAAGAAAGAAGTAGGCCCATTTTTCCCTGGTTCCCTTCTCTCCAACACCTTGGCTCCTCAATTCCTGGTTGTCTCAAGAATTTTGTGATGTCTTCAAACTTATGACTCATGCTTTATCTGACTTTTCTTATTATTTTTAGTAGGGGAGTCCTTTTACTGTCCTGTGCTCAACATAGCTAACAGTAGAAACTCTGGTGGCATAACAAACAACATTTTCACTCAGCTTTTCTGAGTGGTATTTGTAGTGTTAAGATCTTTCTTTAATTAACAAAAGATAGTTTTATTGTCTTGTATGTTTTTAAAAAAGATTTTATTTATTCATTTGAGAGAGAGAGAGAAAGAGAGAGAGCATGAGTGGGGGTGAGGGGCAGTGGGAGAGGGACAAATAGACTCCCCACTGAGCAGGGATCCTGACGCAGGGCTCGATCCCAGGACCCTGAGATCATGACCTGAGCTGAAGGCAGATGCTTAACCCACTGAGCTACCCAGGTGCCCCTATTGCCTTGTAATTATATTTGGGTGACTGCTGTGTTACACGTGGTAACAGTGAACACGTATTATCTAAATGTATAAACAAGGTCTAGAAAACTTATTTACGGGTACATTTCAAAACACGATATATCTTGACATTTGGAAAATCCCTATCCATGTGTATCAAACCATTCTAGTGACAGACCTAATTTTTTATTAAAATTTTGTGTAGGGGTGCCTGGGTGGCTCAGATGGTTAGCATCTGCCTTCTGCTCGGGTCATGATCTCAGGGTCCTGGGATCGAGCCTCACATCAGGCTCCCTGCTCAGCGGGAAGCCTGCTTCTCCCTCTCCCTCTACTGCTCCCCCCTGCTTGTTCTCTCTCACTCTCTCTGTCGAATAAATAAATGAAATCTTTAAAAAAATTTTTGTATAAAAAACACATCTAAACTTTTATTTGGGGTTATTATTATTGTTAAAAAATATTATTATTAACCAGCCTTGTTCCTATTCCAGCATCACTTTTAGTAAGCAATATAATATCCCAATCATTACACATTTGCCATATTGATATAAAAATTATTTATTCATGCCATATTAACATGACATATTAGGAATAATATCAGGAAATACTTCAATCTCTGAGTTTTAGTAGAATAATCCATTAAATCTACTTTACTTATATAAGCGAGGTATTTGTTGTAGGCTCATCAACAAATTTTGACAGCCCCAGAAAAGTGATAATGGAGAAATCAGGTTTTGAAGCCAATTAGGTCTGAACCTGGGAATTCGAGGTAAGGCTCTGGTGAAAAAAAAAAAAAAGATTGAACAGCTTTATATTAATTCAGCCAATGGTGAAGCCCTACTGCCTTTCTTTGAAAAATATTGATAGAAGGTGATTGATGGACTTCACGGATGGAAAGAGAAACAGATTATGGGAACTGGATAGATCTACTCATGGAGCTAGACTCATTCATTAGACAGATATAAATAAAAGTTTTACCATTTATATAAGCTGCCTGGCTTACATCAGATATATTTTCATGTTAATATTTTTTGAGTCCATTTACATTACGCTGGAAAATAGATGCTGAAATATTACCTGTATGAATGGAAAACGTGGGGGGGGGGGGCGCTAAGCATTTGGTTGTCCCTTTAAGCTAGTTAAATATCACCACAGGGAGGTGACTGTGCTCATGCATGCTTGCATTATCTGTTCATTCATCAACCCACATCTCCTTTTGCCATTTCATTTAGTATCATTGGGGAAAATGTAAGCAATATAACTATTAATACAGCTGCCATGGCATTTCAAGCAAACACCGCGGATCATTATTGCCATTTATGCACCAAATCAACCAATGCTGATACGTTATGGAACATCTGCTGTGTACAGAACACCATGCAGACCCTGGGGACAATAGAGGGAGGAACCTATGTGTTCATGATGGACCTATGCACATTCAATAATCACATGGAAACCAGGTCTTGGCTCTTAAAGAGATTAGAGCCTAAAATTCAGGCTTGAATCTTTGATTTTACATCTCCTTTCTCTTCCCCTACGTACGGTGACATTCTCTATTGCCAAAGAGAAGCAGAGAATTGAGGCCATTCAACGTTGTTGAAACTATCAGTTTGATGATTTCTTTTGCCTCATTTGTACATTGAAGGCCTGACCACAGGGGGATGTTTAGAGAAGTGGCCGGAATGATTTTCTCATCAAAAGGGCTAAAAGAGGTTTTATAAGATGCTTTCACCTTGTAAACAGGTACGGATGAGACACAGTTTACTGACCATTTCTTAGTTCCCTTCACCTCAGTGACTGCTGATCTGTTTAAATTTCCACTCCGTCTGAGATGGAAAAATGGCGCCGTGGTTAGAAAGCTATTTCAGCTATTGTAAAATTGTGGTCGGAGTAATTTAGCAAAAATGAGTAACACCAGAAAATGAGTTTATTGGGTACTAAGCAGGGGAGTCTCTCCTCTTGTGCATCTTACAGCATCTTCTGACTTGTACCAAGCCCTTGGAGAGGTGGGAGAAGTCAATGTGGTTATCAGCTTTTCCTCTAATGTCTATTCAAGCCCTGCAAGTGTTCCATCAAGCCATTCTTTGCCATCCTTGTCCTCTCATGTCCACCCATCTCCAAACCATGCCCAGAGTCTCTGAGAAAACCTACCAGAGAGTTTGGGCCTCATGGACTGGAACTGGAAGGAGTTAAATGCTAGAGATGTTGTTCGTTATGTTGCTATTTAAGAAGTAACATCCAGAGGTATGCTGATGTTCGAGGCAGCCGGGGAGTTTGAGATGACAAGTCGAGCAAGTGAAATTTCTGTGAGTTTAGATTTTTTCTTTATTAATTTTGAATTGTTGGTACATGACCAGCAAATGAATGAAAGTGTGAGGAGCACGGACAGAGGATAAGCTCATTTGTGAAGTTTCTGTGGCAGATGAGAGCTGTAACAAAGTTTGAGTTCAAGTGTTTACCTAATATTTAATTTAACAGATGCTCGAAAGGAGCTTGACTGGTGCCATGCTCTCTTCTTAGTACTCCACAAATATTAACTAACGGCAACCTCAGGAGGTTGATTTTGTTATTGTCCCTATTCATACGGGGGAGGCTGATGACTCAAGAGGTTAAGTAGCCTCCCCCAGGTGCATGATCAGCAAGTTGCAGCACCAGGTTTGAACTGGACAGACTGCCGCTAGCCTCCCTGGCCTTTGAATCACTATGCTACGGAAGGAACTACGCTCTGGAATGTAAGCTCACTAAGGAAGAATCATTTAACCAAAAGTTAGGGGATGAACTTTGGGTTCAAGGAGAATAGAAACAACTTCTCTAGGACTAACCGTGCTGGGAGAATTAGCTCAGGTTTGGGCTTGGGAGAGGAAAAAGGCTGGAATCCCAAAAGAGAATCAGCAAGCAGGATACTTAGAGGAAGGGGGCTGGGGGTGGGGGGTGAAATCAGATGTGCCTACAAAAGGGTCGCACCTAAGGACCAGTATGAAACTGAGTACCTATCACATACCTAGTTTGCACAGACCTTGAATCCCTGGTATTTTGACCTGGGTCTGATTTCAGAGTAACTCTTTGTGGGAGGAATGCTACAAGACACATGGAAAAAAAGAGTAAAAACTTAAAACAAGTACAACCTGGGAAAAAACAGCCTTCACTGACCTTGGAGAGGAGTAGTGAGGCAGGAGCTAGTCAAAGGCATTAGGGAGCGGTCAGGGTCCCTTCTGTGGTGGCTCTCTGATGCATATTTCTTGTTAGTTAACTCCCTTGGCTATTTCCTCCTATCCATCCTTCCCCCTACTGCCTCATCCATTCAAACTACTCTTCTAGCTACTATGGTTTCCCTTGGGTCAAACACTCCTTCAGCCCCCATCTGTATAGCCTGACCTTGGCCCCCATGCCACCATGTTTACTTTTTTAGACAAAGGTATGGATACTTACATGTGCTTTTTTTTTTTTTTTTCTAATTTTTTCACCTTAGGAAAATAGGAATGAGACAAAAGATAACCATGGTAGGGGTGCTGGGTGGCTCAGACGGTTAAGCGTTTGCCTTCGGCTCAGGTCACAATCCCGGGTTCCTGGGATGAGCCCCGCATTGGGCTCCCTGCTGAGCCGGGAACCTGCTTCTCCCTCTCCCTCTGCCTGTTGCTTCCCCTGCTTGTATACTCTCTCTCTCTCTGTCAGAAATGGATAAAATCTTTAAAAAAAGTATGGCAGTTGGCTAGGTAAGTAACAACAACAACAACGAAACAATGATGTTATTTATATTATCATTACTATTGCTATTACTGTTATCATATCATTATTTAATAGTTACCTTTATGAATACTTACTGAAAAGTGTCAGATACTTCACAGTTAATGTTTACAGTAACCCTGGGATAGGCACACTCCTCATATTTCAGATGAGGAGACAGAAACAAAAAGAGTTTAAATAACCAATTGGGGATGGGAAGTGGAAAACCAAGATTTGAACTCAGATCTACCTTATTCCAAAGTCTTTGGTCTCAACCATTAGTTTATACTATTTATTTTATTTTATATTTTTTAAAAGATTTTTAAAATTTATTTGAGAGAGCATGAGCAGGAGGAGGGGCAGAGGCCTAGGGAGAAGGAGACAGACAAGTAAACTTGCGCTGAGCTCCAAGGCTGATGAGGGGCTCAATCCAGGACACTGAGATCATGACCTGGGCCAAAGTCAGATGCTTAATGGACTGAGCCACCCAGGTGCCCCAAGTTAAACTATTTTAGATGTGAATTTAATCTGGGAATTATAAGAATACGTGCCTAAGAGATAGCTGTTTGTTAAATAAAATTTATTTTTCCCATTTATATGTATCAAATTTTCAGTAGTGCTAAAACGACGGTGAGAATTAGGCACTGTGTATGAAAATGACTTATAAACTATAAAGTGTAAATAATGACCAAATATGACAACAATGGGTTGATAGTGGCTATGGAAGGCAGATGGTGGGCGTCCACATACGTATGCCCTACACATACGTAGATCATCACCAAGTTACAACTTGCCTGAGTGGATCGGCAAGTCACTCATAACCAGTCAATTAATAATATGCTGTAAGTCCACATGCAGTCCACACACGTTAACTACTACTGTGGAGAAAACGGACAAACAGCAAGCAGAATTTTTAATGGAGTAAAATGAGCAGCCAATGAATGTGTCAAAGGGGAATGCGAACTTCCAAAAAAGTTTTCCTAACCAGCTAACTGATGAAAACTTTGAAGAGAATGTGACAACTATTCAACTGATTCAGAAGAAAAATTTTGAGATATTTGAAATTATTATCTGATTTAATAAATGAGAAACTCTTGGACCTCATGAAGTTCTTGCCGGTAATTGGCATTGATTAACTTTGAACAACGCTGTTGAACACTGTATAGGTTGCCCTTTTCTCTAATTTAGAAAATTCTTTGGATGATTCCATTTCAGTTCCAAATCTGCATACTCTGTGTTATTTATTTGTTTGTCTATAGAGGTCAAGAGTTAAAAAGTCTACCACTCGGGCGCCTGGGTGGCTCAGACGGTTAAGCATCTGCCTTCGGCTCAGGTCATGATCCCAGGGTCCTAGGATCGAGTCCCGCATCGGGCTCTCTGCTCCTTGGGAGCCTGCTTCTCCCTCTGCCTCTCTCTCTCTCTCTCTGTCTCTCATGAATAAATAAATAAAATCTTTAAAAAAAAAAAAGTCTACCACTCAAAGTAGAGACGTATAAAATCCAACAGCAATTTTAATGAAAATGATTTTTATTCATACCTTTAATCTTCTGGAGCAGAACTTGAAGTTTTAGTTAGCACTTTTCAGAGACCTGGCACCCAAGGCTTTCACCTGTGTCCCTGTCCAGCTCCTTTGCCAGGGAATCCCCTCCCAATAAACTTGACTTGCTTAGCCAAAGGTGAGAGGTATGAGATCTGGGCCTCAGAAATCCACACAGCAAATAAGCCTGTTTGCCTCTGCAGCTTGCCAAGCTGAACCAAATCTAGTAAAGCCCTTGCTCTCCTACTAACAGCCATTTTTTGCTTGCTACTTTCCTCCTATCTCCCCTCGTTGGGGTGATATAAAATATCTTACAAAGCAGATGATAGCTCTCTGCTAAATCCAGTAAATCTAACACGTTTTGCCTGATGCCTGCTTAAGGACAAGTGGTTAAGAGCAGCATGTGAATCATAAGATTTTGAAAAAAGGATTTTGCAATTAGTGCGTGGCCCTGTTTTCCTTCAGCAGGTAGTCAAAAGAGAAACATCTAACAGTGGGGGTCATTATCTCACCAAATATCAAGCAGACCGAATTACTCGTTAGAGTCTTAGTTTCCCTTGAAGTCTGGGGGAGAACTTGTAAGTTTCCCTCCTGGGCACAGAGAATGCTCCTCTTCCCAGGGAGAAGCGAAGGCCTGAGTGACTGCAGTTTTGCCCAGGGCTCGCTGTGAGGCAGGCAGGCAAGCAGCCAGCCCTCGCAGAAGGCACTCTGGATGTACAAGTGCTGCAGGACCATGTGGTGAAGAGACAGACAAGAAAGGATCTGGAAGCTGCACGTGGAACTTTATTCCTTGTAATTCTAAACGGCGTTTCTTTGATTCTTTAAATCCCCTTCTGAAAATGTGGTGAGTCATTACCTCTGAACGTGGCTTGACTGTTGGTACACTGTAAAACTGTTTGAATCATGGAGGAGCAAAGAATCAGTGCCATTTTGGTTTTAATTAAATCTTGAAAAAGATTCAAACATATCCTGCTTCTTCCTTCCATCAGGGATCCTACAATTATTAAATTAGGCTAGTGGTGTCTGCTTTCAGCATCATGAATTTTTACCAGCAGATAATTTCTCTTTTCTATTGTTGGATATTTTCTTGGTGCATTTTAGGGCTGTCATCTTTGGCAGAGATAATCTGGTTTTCTTCAACCACAGTTCTGCTTGTTAATCCATTTATGGATTTTTACATAGTTTCTCCTTGGAAGGTGAGTGAGTGTATTACCTCGGAGGTTTTCTTTCAAGCCACTTAGTAGAGCTCGTTCCTTTTTTCTGTGTCCATAGTATGTGTCTGAACCACTCCTGCCTGCTAGCCTTTTGAAAATTCATTGTAGGGTCTGGCTGGGATGGTGTTAGATGAACGTATTTGTATACAATAAACATATTTACAATTTTTTTTTACTTACCTTTTAAAAAAAAGACTTATCCTTCTTGGCTTGAAATTGATCTGTACATTATGTATCTTTTTTTCTGTGTCTAGTGCCCTTCTAAGCACAGTGAAGGATACACAAATACGTAGGCACACACACATGCACACACACACAAACTGAAAAATGTACCATTTTTGAACTCTACTAAATGTTTAAAGAAGAATTAACATCAATCATTCTCAAACTCTTCCAAAAAGGAATACCAGAAGTGGCGTCTGGCTGGCTCAGTTGGTAGAGCATGTGACTCTTGATCTTGGGGTCATGGTTTGAACCCCCCATTAGGTATGGCAATTACTAAAAACAATGACAACAACAACAACAACAAAGAGAAACACTTCTTAACCCTATGAAGCCAGCATTACTTTGATATCAAAGCCAGACAAGGATGTCACAAGAAAAATAAAACTACAGCCCCATATCCCTTATGAATAGAGATGCAAAAATCCTCAACAGAATACTAGCAAACAGGTTATGGCGGCATGTTAAAAGGATCATACTACATGATCAAGTGAGACTTATCCCAGGAATGCATGGATAGTTCCATGTACAAAGATCAATCAACGTGATACACCACATTAATAGAATGAAAGAAAATAATCTCATGGTCATCTCAATTGATGCAGAAAAAACACCTGATAGACTCCAACACCCCTTCATGATAGAAAACACTTCACAAACTAGAAATAGAAAAGAACTTCATAAACATGATAAAGGGGATTTATGAAAAACCCACAGCTAATATCACACTTAATGGGGAAAGAGTAAGAGTTTTTCCCAAAAGATCAGGAACAAGACAAAGAAATCCACTGTGACCACTCCCATTCAACAGTTACTGAAAGTTCTAGCCAGATCAATTAGGCAAGAGAAAGAAATAGAAGCCAGCCAGTTGGAAAGGAAGAAGTCACACTATCTCTATTCACAGATGGCATGATCTTCTATATAGGAAATCCTAAGGAATTCACCCCAACCCCAACCCCCCAGACTATTAGAGCTAATGAACAAATTCAGAAAAGCGGCAGTGTATAACATCAAGATACAAAAACCAGTTGTGTTTGTATACATTAACATTGAAAAATCCAAAAATAAAATTAGGAAAACTACTTAACTTACAATATCATAAAAAAGGAAAAAATTTAAATAAGTACAAAATTTGGACACTGAAAACTATAAAACATTACTGAAAGAAATTTTAAAAGAGTCAAAAAAATGGAAATGCATCCAGTGTTAGTGGTTTGGAAGAGTTAATAAGGTTAAGATGGTAGTACTCCCCAAATTGGGCTATATATTCAATATAATACCTATAAAAATTCCATTTTTTAATACATAAATAGACAAACAGTAAAATTCTTGTGGAATTACAAAGGACCAACAATAGCCAAAGTAATCTTGAAAAAGAACAAAATTGAAGGATTCATGTTTCACAATTTCAAAACTCACTATAAAATTATAGTAATCAAAACTGTGTTGTACTGGTATAAAAATAGACATATAGATCAATGAAATAGAACTGAGAGTCCATAAATAGCCCATATGTCTATGTCCATTTGATTTTTGACATAGAAGTCAAGACCACTCGGTGGGGAAAGAATAATCAGCTCAATAAATGATGCTGGGACAATAGGATATCCACATGCTAAAGAGTGAATTTGGACTTTGATCCTCTACCTTTTACAAAAATTAACTCTAAATAGGTCTATGATTTATGGCTCAGTTGGTTAAGCATCTGCCTTTGGCTCAGGTCATGATCTCGGGGACCTGGGATAGAGCCCCGTGTCAGGTTCCCTGCTCAGTAGGGAATCTGCTTCTCCCTCTCCCTCTGCCCTTCCCCCTGTGCATGCTTTCTCTCTCTCTTTCTCCCTCAGATAAATAAATAAAATATTGTTAAAAAATAGATCTATGATTTAAATAAAGAGCTAAAAATATAAAACTCTTAGAAGAAAACAGGGATACCTCTCCATGACCTTGGATCTGACAGTAGTTTCTTAGATATCACATCAAACACACAAGCAACAAAACAAAAAAAATACATAAATTGGACTTCATCATAATTAAAAACTCTTGTGCATCAAATGACACTCTCAATCAAGTTAAAAAGCAATCATTAGAAAAAAAAGGCAACCATCAGAATAGCAGAAAATATTTGCACATCATATGTCTGATAAGAATTTATTGTCCAGAATATATAGAGCACTCTTACAACTCAGCAGTGAAAAGACAACAACTCAATTTAAAAATGGGCAAAAGGCTTAAATAGACATTTCTCCAAAGAAGATTCAAATGGCCAACAAGCAAACAAAAAGATGTTCACCATCATTAGTTATTAAGGAAATGACAATCAAAGCTATAATTAGATACCACATCATACCCACTAGGATGCCTAGAATAAAAAAAAAAAAAACACACACCTGAAAACAAGTGTTGTCAATGATGTGGAGAAACTGGTACCCTCATAAGTTGCTGGTGAGAATGTAAAATGGTCTGTCTTCTATGGGAGACAGTTTTATGGTTTCTTAAAAAGTTAAACATAGAATTACCATAGGATCTAGCAATTCCACTTCTAGGTCTGTATGCAAGAAAATTGAAAACATATTAAAAAAACTTATACACAACTTTTTATAGCAGCATTATTTATGATAGGCAAAGCATACAGAAAAATACCCAGCATTTCTTAAATGGATAAACAATTTAAGGTACATCCATACAGTGGAATATTATTCAGTCACAAAAAGGAATGAGGTACTGATACGTGACACAACATGGATGAAATGAAATGCAAATGTTTTTGAACAGATAGTGATAATGTTGTGCAAAATAGTGAATGTCCTAGAATGTACTCAATTGTATACTTTGAAATGGTTAAAATGGTGAATTTTATGTTAGGTGAATTTTTCCTCAGTGAAAATAATGATATAGTATACACAAACAACAAATCATGGAACACTACATCAAAAACTAATGATGTACTGTATGGTGATTAACATAACATAAAAAAAAAAAAAAGAGTACCGCCATTCCCAAGTAGTTCACAGTTTAGCTGAGAAGGAGATAAAACAAACATACATCAAAAATCAAGTCGAGGGGCACCCGGGTGGCTCAGTCGGTCAAGCAGCTGACTCTTGATTTCAGCTCAGGTCATGATCTCTGGGTTGTAAGATTGAGCCCCAGGTTGAGCTCTGCTCAGCGCAGTCTGATTGTCCCTCTTCCTCCCCCTTGATCCCCCTCCTTTGCCCCTCCCCTGCTCACGCTCTCTCTCTCAAATAAAATAAATAAAATCTTTTAAGAAAATCTTTAAAAAAATCAAGTAGAGGCAGTCCTTACTTTCCCTGGCAGGTGGAGCCATAATATGACTGTGCAAACTGAAACTATACCAAGAGATCTTTAGATTTTTTATTTTTCAGCTTTATTGAGGTATAATTGACAAATAGAAATTATACATATATTTAAGGTGCACAGAGTGATGATTTGATATATGTATACATTTGGAATGATCACCACAATCAAGCTAGTGAACATATCCATCAGCCCCCATAATTACCTGTGTGTGTCATAAGAATACTTAAGATTTACTTTCAGCAAATATAAGTATGCAATACATTTTTGCTATCTATAGTCATCATACTGCAAATTAGATTCCTAGAACTTATTTATCTTGAATAACTGAAACTTTGCACCATTTGACCAACGTCTTCCCATTTCCCCATTCTTCCCACTCCTGGCAACCATAATTTCCTTTAGGAGATATACTTATACATGGAATTGTTGGGTCATATGCTTGTTCTCTTTTTAATTTTCTTAAGGAAACTCCATACTATTTTCCATAGTGGGTACTAATTTTACATTCCCACCAACAGAGTACAAGGGTTCCCTTTCTCCCACATTTTCACCAATATGATCTTTGGTGTTTTTGATCATGGCCATTCTAACAAGGGTGAGACAGTATCTCCTTGTAGTTTTGATCTGCATTTCCCTGAAGATTAGTGACATTGAACACCTTTTCATGTACTTGTTGACCTTCTATATGTCTTGTTTTAAGAAATGTCAATTCAGATACTTATTTTTTAATTGAGGGTTTTGTTGTTGTTGTTCATTTGTTTTCCATTTAGGTGAGTGACTTATATATTTAATTTAATTTGTTTATTTTTTTTAAAAAATATTTTATTTATTTGTCAGAGAGAGAGCACAAGTGGTAGCAGCAGGCAGAGGGAGAAGCAGGCTCCCCGCCAAGCAGAGAGCCTGATGCAGGACTGGATCCCAGAACGCTGGGATCATGACCTGAGCCGAAGGCAAATGCTTAACTGACTGAGCCACTCAGGCATCCCAGTGCCTTACATATCTTTGATATTTTAACCTTTTGTATGTAGTTTTTGCAAATATTTTTTTTCCATTCTGTAGGTTGCATTTTCACTCTGTTGATTGTTTCCTTTGTGGAACATGCCAAGAGATTTTAACAATCAATGAAAAAAATTAATATTTTCCAAAGCATTAAAACATTTTGTTGTAAGAAAGATCTTCTGTACTGTGTAAATAAATGAAAAACTAGTAAAACTAACAGTACAATATAACTGAAACATTAAAAAATATTTTGAACAATGTTTTATTTCTTTATTAAAAAAAGAAGTATCAAGAGTAGTTTGCCCTGTCCTTGCATTGTTGTCTTAGCATAACCTCTGCTATGGAGCACCCATCTTTTCTATGCCATGGCAAATTATCATGCTCCTTTCTAGATTTAGATCAGCTTCTGATATTTTTTTTTTAATTTTATTCTTATGTTAATCCCCATACATTACATCATTAGTTTTAGATGAAGTGTTCCATGATTCATTGTTTGTGCACAACACCCAGTGCTCCATGCAGAATGTACCCTCCTCAATACCCACCACCAGGCTAACCCATCCTCCCACCCCCCTCCCCTCTAGAACCCTCAGTTTGTTTTTCAGAGTCTATCGTCTCTCATGGTTCGTCTGCCCCTCCGATTTCCCCACTTCATTCTTCCCTTCCCTCTACCTTCTTCTTCTTCTTCTTTTTTTTTTTTCTTAACATATAATGCATTATTTGTTTCAGAGGTACAGATCTGAGATTCAACAGTCTTGCACCATTCACAGCGCTTACCAGAGCACACACCCTCCCCAGTGTCCATCACCCAGTCACCCCATCCCTCCCACCCCACCCCCCACTCCAACAACACTCAGTTTGTTTCCTGCGATTAAGACTTCCTCATATCAGTGAGATCATATGATACATGTATTTCTCTGTTTGACTTATTTCACTCAACATGATACCCTCCAGTTCCATCCACGTCGTTGCAAATGGCAAGATCTCATTCCTTTTGATGGCTGCATAATATTCCATTGTATATATATACCACTTCTTCTTTATCCATTCATCTGTCGATGGACATCTTGGCTCTTTCCACAGTTTGGCTATTGTGGACATTGCTGCTATAAACATCGGGGTGCACGTAGCCCTTCGGATCCCTACTTTTGTATCTTTGGGGTAAATACCCAGTAGTGCAATTGCTGGATCATGTGGTAGCTCTATTTTCAACTTTTTGAGGAACCTCCATACAGTTTTCCAGAGTGGCTGCACCAGCTTGCATTCCCACCAACAGTGTAGGAGGGTTCCCCTTTCTCCGCATCCCCGCCAACATTTGTTGTTTCCTGACTTGTTAATTTTAGCCATTCTGACTGGTGTGAGGTGATATCTCATTGAGGTTTTGATTTGGATTTCCCTGATGCTGAGCGATATTGAGCACTTTTTCATGTGTCTATTGGCCATTTGGATGTCTTCTTTGGAAAAATGTCTGTTCATGTCTTCTGCCCATTTCTTGATTGGATTCTTTGTTCTTTGGGTGTTGAGTTTGATGAGTTCTTTATAGATTTTGGATACTAGCCCTTTATCTGATATGTCATTTGCAAATATCTTCTCCCATTCTGTCGGTTGTCTTTTGGTTTTGTTGACTGTTTCCTTTGCTTTGCAAAAGCTTTTTATCTTGATGAAGTCCCAATAGTTCATTTTTGCCCTTGCTTCCCTTGCCTTTGGCGATGTTTCTAGGAAGAAGTTGCTTCGGCTGAGGTCGAAAAGGTTGCTGCCTGTGTTCTCCTTTAGGATTTTGATGGACTCCTGTCTCACATTGAGGTCTTTCAACCATTTGGAGTCTATTTTTGTGTGTGGTGTAAGGAAATGGTCCAGTTTCATTCTTCTGCATGTGGCTGTCCAATTTTCCCAACACCATTTGTTGAAGAGACTGTCTTTGTTCCATTGGACATTCTTTCCTGCTTTGTCGAAGATGAGTTGACCATAGAGTTGAGGGTCCATTTCTGGGCTCTCTATTCTGTTCCATTGATCTATATGTCTGTTTTTGTGCTAGTACCATGCTGTCTTGATGATGACAGCTTTGTAATAGAGCTGGAAGTCCGGAATTGTGATGCCGCCGGCTTTGCTTTTCTTTTTCAATATTCCTCTGGCTATGTGGGGTCTTTTCTGGTTCCATACAAACTTTAGGATTATTTGTTCCATTTCTTTGAAAAAAGTGGATGGTATTTTGATGGGGATTGCATTGAATGTGTAGATTGCTCTAGGTAGCATTGACATCTTCACAATATTTGTTCTTCCAATCCATGAGCATGGAACGTTTTTCCATTTCTTTGTGTCTTCCTCAATTTCTTTCATGAGTATTTTATAGTTTTCTGAGTACAGATCCTTTGTCTCTTTGGTTAGATTTATTCCTAGGTATCTTATGGTTTTGGGTGCAATTGCAAATGGGATCGACTCCTTAATTTCTCTTTCTTCTGTCTTGTTGTTGGCGTATAGGAATGCCACTGACTTCTGTGCATTGATTTTATATCCTGCCACTTTACTGAATTCCTGTATGAGTTCTAGCAGTTTTGGGGTGGAGTCTTTGGGGTTTTCCACATAAAGTATCGTATCATCTGCAAAGAGTGAGAGTTTGACTTCTTCTTTGCCAATTTGGATGCCTTTGATTTCTTTTTGTTGTCTGATTGCTGTGGCTAGGACTTCCAATACTATGTTGAATAGCAGTGGTGATAGTGGACATCCCTGCTGCGTACCTGACCTTAGGGGGAAAGCTCTCAGTTTTTCCCCATTGAGAATAATATTTGCTGTAGGTTTTTCATAGATGGCTTTTATGATATTGAGGTATGTACCCTCTATCCCTACACTCTGAAGAGTTTTGATCAAGAAACGATGCTGTACTTTGTCAAAAGCTTTTTCTGCATCTATTGAGAGTATCATATGATTCTTGTTCTTTCTTTTGTTAATGTATTGTATCACATTGATTGATTTGCGGATGTTGAACCAACCTTGCAGCCCAGGGATAAATCCCACTTGGTCATGGTGAATAATCCTTTTAATGTACTGTTGGATCCTATTGGCTAGTATTTTGGTGAGAATTTTTGCATCCATGTTCATCAAGGATATTGGTCTGTAATTCTCCTTTTTGATGGGGTCTTTGTCTGGTTTTGGGATCAAGGTAATGCTGGCCTCATAAAATGAGTTTGGAAGTTTTCCTTCCATTTCTATTTTTTGGAACAGTTTCAGAAGAATAGGTATTAATTCTTCTTGAAATGTTTGGTAGAATTCCCCTGGGAAGCCATCTGGCCCTGGGCTTTTGTTTTTTGGGAGATTTTTGATGACTGCTTCAATTTCCTTAGTGGTTATAGGTCTGTTCAGGTTTTCTATTTCTTCCTGCTTCAGTTTTGGTAGTTGATACATCTCTAGGAATGCATCCATTTCTTCCAGGTTCTCTAATTTGCTGGCTTAGAGTTGCTCATAATATGTTCTTATAATTGTTTGTATTTCTTTGGTGTTGGTTGTGATCTGTCCTCTTTCATTCATGATTTTGTTGATTTGGGTCATTTCTCTTTTCTTTTTGATAAGTCTGGCCAGGGGTTTATCAATCTTGTTAATTCTTTCAAAGAACCAGCTCCTAGTTTCATTGATCTGTTCTACTGTTCTTTTAGTTTCTATTTCATTGATTTCTGCTCTGATCTTTATGATTTCTCTTCTCCTGCTGGGTTTAGGCTTTATTTGCTGTTCTTTCTCCAGCTCCTTTAGGTGGAGGGTTAGGTTGTGTACTTGAGACCTTTCTTGTTTCTTGAGAAAGGCTTGTATTGCTATATACTTTCCTCTTAAGACTGCCTTTGCTGCATCCCAAAGATTTTGAACAGTTGTGTTTTCATTTTCATTGGTTTCCATGTATTTTTTTTAATTCTTCTTTAAGTTCCTGGGCTCTGCCTCTGCAGCCGGCTTCCCTGCTCCGTTACCTGGGAGCTCTGCCACACTCAGGCACCCCCGGTCTTTCTGTGACCCCGAGGGTCCTGAGACCACACTGTCCCGGAGGGTTCCACCCCCCGCTTAGCCACCAGAGTGACGTCCCTCGGCGGAGCAGACTTTTAAAAGTTCCGATTTTGTGCTCCGCAGCTCTATCACTTGCCAGAAGCGGCCGACGGAGGCCCCTCCCCCGCCGTCTATCCTCCTGAATATCGCCTCGGATTCACTTCTCCGCACGTCCTACCTTCCAGAAAGTGGTCGCTTTTCTGATGAGAGAGTTGTTGCTCTTCTTTTCTTCGATCTCCTGTTGAGTTTGTAGGTGTTCAGAATGGTTTGATCCCTATCCAGCTGAATTCCTGAGAGGAGACGAAATCCAGGTCTCCTACTCCTCCGCCATCTTTAAATTTAGTGGCTTCTAAAGTTCTTTTTCCTCTTTCCATGGACCAAAACTGTTGTCCCCCTTCAGTTAGTGGGTGATCACTGTGGGCTCACAGTAGGCTTTAGAGTAGAGACTGCATTGGAAGCGTTTAAGGGTTGGGGCGCCTGGATGGCTCAGTCAGTTAGGTGTCTGCCTTCGGCTCAGGTCATGATCCCCAGGTCCTAGGATCGAGCCCCCCATAGGGCTCCCTGCTCAGCGGGGAGTCTGCTTCTCCTTCTCCTCCCCATTTATGCTCTCTGTGGCTTATCTCTGTCTCTCTCTCCTCAAATAAATAAATAAAATCTTTTTTTTTTTTAAAGGAAGTGTTTAAGGGTTTAAGGATGGTAGAATTTAGAAAAGCACAGAGGAGGAAGGTCACTACTGCTAGTGTAGCAGAAGTGATGTGCATATGGGGAAACTGTAACTGGACACTGGGATAGTGAGAAGACCTTACTTTGAGCTGATACGTTCGCTAGGTATGTGGCTAATATCCATTGAACTCTCACCCTGTGCCTGGCAACAACATGCTAAGGACTTGATCTATGCCACTCTCATTCATGTCTCACTATAACCCATGAATCTTTACCCATCATAGAGGAAGAATCTAGGCTTACAGAGGTTATAAGGCCTGCCCAAGTTCAAAGAGTTAAAAACCTCAAAGTCAGTTCCTAACCCTCACCTTTATACACCAAAAATCCATGGGAGTTTAGATTTGATATGCTTTAAAAGAGAGAGACAGCTCAAGAGTCTCTTTATACAGAAAGTAATACAATAAAAGCAGCACCTTAAAAAAAGGCACAGAGGCACCTGGGTGGTCAGTCGGTTAAGTATCTGCCTTTGGCTCAGGTCATGATCTCCAGATGCTGAGATAGAGCCCCACATTGGGCTTCCTGCTCAGTGAGGACTCTGATTCTCCCTCCCTCCTCTCTTTTTTCCTCTCTCTTTCTCTCCCCTTCCCATCACTCACTCTCTCTCAAATAAATGGATAAAATCCTTTAAAAAGATGGCACATCTGACCAAATTGGACCATATTTTCCTAAAGAAGAAGAAAAAACAAAACAGAAGCAAGGAGATCATCTAGATATCACTTTTTGAGAGGATTACTCAACTTTTGCTTCATTCTGTACTGAGTGGCTACCATGGCTACTGAGAGAATTCTCTAAATGGGTAGCTGCTTTCATGGCTGCTTATAGTTTAGCAGGGGAGCTAGAAAGAAAATAAGTAAACAGAGAAAGCAAATAAAAACAAATTATATGAGGCTATAAAGGAAATGAAAATTGAGATATGATAGAAAGAAGCATCTGAGAAGGTGACAGTGAACTGTGTCCCAAAAGTAGAGAATGAATTGGCTATGGCGAAAGTATGGTAGCTGTGTACATCATCAAGAGCAAAGAGATGGGTCATATAGAGTGAGTTTGGAGAAATAAGGCAAGATTCAAATTATTCAAGACCTTGTAGACCTAAGGGCAAAGGAGAGCTATTGAAAGGGTTTGAGCAGGGGGGTAATATGGCCTCACTTGTGTCAGAGAAATATGTTCTGGCTGATGTGTAGAGACAAGTCAGAGAGGAAAGCAAAATAGTAGTTCAAAAGGAAAATTGGCAACTCATGCAAGACCAAGATCTCAGAGAACTAGAGAATTGGAAAGAGGAGTGAAAATTTTAAGAACCCAGGGCTGCAGCAACTCTGGAAAATGCTAATGGATTGGCCAAAATTCCCCTAAGGAAGTACAGCCAAGGAGGCAGGAAGATAAACTAAGGCCTGTATGTTAGGGGGAAGATTCATGGGTCCCACATACTAAGACACTCCAAGTACATTAAAAACAAGCCATATTTTTAAAAAAGCCATAATATCTCATATTGTATAGCACTTTTAAATTTACATATGTATTGCCTACCTGAACCCTCCCAACAGCTCTGCAAAGCAGATACAATGGTTATCATTCTTGCTTACAGATGAAAACAAAGAACTCATTTAGTAGAGGTATGATTCCCAAGACAATGACAAGAACAGCCCAACTAATGCCATCATCTAAAGACCACTAGGCCCTACTTCTCTAGCTAGATTATTGAGGACTGGAAACATGTCTTAGATTTACCGACTTTAATACGGTAGTTTCTCAACCAGGAGTTGTTGATGATGAACCTGATGCTGTAGTGAGGAGATTGAATTGTAGTAACTCCTTTCTACTCTCTAGTCCAAAAGTTCTCCAGGTGTGGTCCCCAGACCATTAGCATAAGCACCACCCAGGAACTTGTTAGAAATGCAAATTCTCAGGTCCTTACCCCAAACTTACTGAATCAGAAACTTTGGGGGTGGGGTCCAATAACCTGCACTTTAACCAACCCTCCAGAGGATCCTGATGCAGCTCAAGTTGGAGAATCACTGTTCTTGTGTAATGTTATTTCCACTGACAAGTAAAGGGGAAAGACAAGACAGTGGGGAGCTGAGAAAGGAATTGAGGATAACAGTCTGGAAAGGCAAAGGCATCAGCACACAGAGATACTGGGAGATATAAAAAAGGAGAAAAGAAAGGCCTTTGGGAGGAGGGAGGAACCCTTTCTTGTGCCTCACTGGACTCCAATAAGTTTTAGTTCACATCTACAGCATTCCTGTTTAGGCAAAGGGCAAACTTCTTGGTGGCACCTGTTACCTTATAGGATAGACATTCACAAACCTTAAAAGAAAAAAAAGGAAGAAAAACAAAAGCTCCTGCAGCCATATTTGTACCACATAGCGCTGCTCCTTCTGAGTTTGACAAGGGTTGGATATTTGACTCAAAGTAGACCAATCACATTATAGTTCCCAGAGCATAAGTTGGAAATGAGCATAAGGTTGGATTGGAGACAAAGGAATAGTGGGTGGGCTTTCTGTTCCCTTGAACTAAGAGACCTAGTGAACATCATACCATGGCAGCTACATTAAAGCTGCATATGCATATACTTGAGAAAACAGCTCCCCAGTGGAGGTAGAAAAAGGAGCCCAATACACATTGAGAGAACAGAGAGGTCAACAGTTGTGTGGCTTCTGCAACTTTCCTGTTTCTGTTTTCACCTCCTATCCTAGGCTTCACCTCCTATCCTAGAAGTAGGTGAGCTACTTCTGTAGAGTTCCAAAAAATGCTCCATTTTTACTTGTTAGAATATTTTTCTGCTCCTTATTGCCAAAGCATTTCTGTTATCTGGGAGCCAAAAAGCTAAAATTTTACACTTATGTGAACATTGATTTAAAGTCATGGGGAAGCCTATGTTGCTGAAGAAATGGGTGACCCATACTGCTTTGTCACAGCAAAAGAAATAGCCCCTACATATTTGTCTAAGCACCTACATTTATATGTGGTTCTCAGACCTAAGAGCAGCAGTTATAAAAAAAAAAAGAAGAAAATAAATCGCAATAACTTTTCTCCATCTCTTGCTCACGTGAGTTGAAAATGGCCTAAGCTAATAATAAAGCTTCCAAATTTCCATTTCTTCAGCAGAACTTGAATGCACCTGGAACTCTCTTTCAAGTTAATAGGAGCCCTAAATATAAGCTGGCTATGCAAAGCGGCACAAAAAGTTGGCGCTCCATCACAAGTGTTCTCCGTATGCGAGCCCTTGGAAGGTGTGGTAGAGCAAGAGCAAGGTGTTAATGCTTAATGTTCAATTTCCTTCTTTCGTAGATTCAAACTGTACCCACATGGTCTCATAAAATGCTTAATTCAAATTTCTCTGAAACTGAAAAGGCAGGATTCTTAATTACCTTACTGTGTGGAAAAAACCTATAGAAACCCAAAGCGAATTATATTTTGGAAGTGAGGATGATGGATTACAAAGGTCAAGATTAGTATTTTTCTTCCTGAACATATATTTAGGAGATATATTCCAACAGTTTATTTACCCCAAAATCTTTAAAGAGCACTTTGGTTTGGTTGGTGTCTTTTTGCTTTTAGAAGTCTGACACATTTGTCATGCATCTCGCTAGCTACCTAACAGGTAGCTAGAGGTTGGTCCCATCGACAATAGCCTTCTTTTTTCATCAAACTGTAAAATTTCCTTGCAGATAGACTTTCTAATTTCATGACTCCAAAAGTAGGTGGGTCTTGGGCACACCCAAATTTTGAAACATTCTATAGCCTTCAAAACGCATCCCTATGACTATCACTATAGTTATTACTCATTCAGTATATTCCATAATGTCTTTATTAAGCACCTATCACATGCCAAGAATTGAGCTGGTTGATCACTTTACCCCCCAATGAGGGAGACAAAGGAAAATAACAGAATGCTAGAAGTTTCAAAATGGACTATGGCAGCACAGTGGCAGGAACAAGGTAATGACTTGTTTATGGGAATTAAAGTGTGGATTGGAATGTGTTTTCATTACTGAATCCATGTTAATCTGAGAATTTGGGTGCATTCATCTGGCTGAGAATCTACAGATGTCTGAGGAATTCGTGAAGTCTGGTCCACTTAAGAGTGTTTGGTCAACACTTTGGGTTTGGCCAATAATCTTAAGAAAACAAATGTCAAAGGATGAAAGGCATCTTATTTAGTAATTAGGATAGTTTTTATCTATAGGTGGATGGTTAAAATGCAGAGTCAAAGAAATAAAATGAGTGGGCAAGAGTGTGGGTTTGTACAGGATGGTCGAGAGATAGCAAATGTGACAGGTGGCTAGATCAAAAACCCCCCTTGGTCAAATTGCATAGAGCTTTGGCCATCATGTGAGGCAGATTTGTTTCCCAAGTCTAAGTCTATGCATTTGGTGCAGGGAATGAGAAGAGAGAGTGGGGGCGGGGGGAACCGGGGATAAACAAGTGTGGGATAAACAAGACACCATTCCTGGGAACGTTGATTTTACCCAAAGGTTGGGGATTTAAATGTTAACCAACAGCCTGATTCAGATAAAATATGAGACTTACCGACATTTTACACTTGACACAGTCTCTTTGGAGCAATTTGTTTAACCTGTCACCAACTTCCATCACACACATTTAGCAGACAAACACATACTCTACTAGTCTAACTTTCGTGGCCACCGATGGAAAAGTGTGAGGTTTTTGGCAGAATAGTGGCATGGTCAATGGGATATCTTGGGAAGATTCATCTGACTACTCACCACTATGATTTAACTATGGAGACATGAGACTGGAAACAAAGAATGTGCAGGGAATTTGTCAGTAATCTAAATATGAAATGAAACAGACCTATATATGAGAAGCAGTGAGTATAGCAGAAGAAGAACCCATAAGACATGGATTCAGATACTGGAGGCAGAGGCTGAAAAAAGTTCAAAGTTCTGTGATGTAGGGCTTTGTTGCTTAAACCTTGCTAAACTCTTGAAAGTCCACCAGGTTCCCAAGTTGCAAAACTGCATTCAGTTTAATGCTCCACCTCTTTCTGGTTTATTTTCGCTCTGGGATCTGCCTAGGAAAGTTGCATATGCTTCATTCATTGAGGTACATTTTGAAAGGCTGCCATGAGAGACCAGAACTCTGTTTTCTATGTCTGATGAGTAGAGCAGCCCGAACCCACTGAGACTTCATGTCTTGTTCTTTCAGCAACCATGGCTCAAAGAGCAAGAGGGGAGCTGTTTTGTTGCTCACTATAACACAGGAAGCTATTGGAGCCCTGGAAGGAGATGTCATTAAGGCTCTTTGTGATCCAGGTTATTGAGCTTCTGGGTCACTCAGATGCCCAGAGATTCTGAGGCAAAACCTGCATTCTGGACTGTTTCAGCTGTGAAGCTGTGTGCAACAACTTGCAACTTCCATAAAACTTTCAAAGGTGGCACTTATGGGGTGCTGTTCAAGTTGTCTTCCTGGGGGTAAATGCTTTTCTTAATATACAATTTCAATATGCAGTTCACAGTTATAAATAAAGTAACAAGGTTGAAAGAGAGAAGAGCACGGAGGGAGATGGAAATAACTAGAGAAGAAGAGATGCTTAAATGATAACATATTAATTTAATCAGAAAACTTCCTTGTAGTTAGAGGTCTCTAAACCTTCCATAGCTGCAATACTTTCTTCCTACCAACAAATTTAGCTTGGGTTTCTTGAAGTGTTTTCTATAGAGCAGCAAGAAGCCACGTAAGCCAAAACCACAATAAGCTATTCCAACACATGACAGCTATTGGGGCTTTTTGGTGAAGAATGGTTGATATAATTAGGATCCATTTCTAGTAACTGGCATGCCAGGCCAGGGGCAGAGGGCACTTTTCTGAGTGGGGAGAGGAAAAGCCAAAGGCAACTATTAGAACAGACTATTATACAATTTTGAGCTAACATATGGAATCAATAGCCTACATGAGCAGCTGTGCTTGGCTGTGGAAAAGCTTGAAATAGTGTAGTGGCACTGTAACCAATAAAAGGGATTACTGACTAAAGAAAAAGCGTGTGTATGGCGAGAGGGGATCCAAAGCAGGATTAAGAGATGCATTTATTCTCAAGCAATAGGGTACTAGGAAACCGTGTCATGGTTTTCTTCTTGATTGACAGTAGAAACAGAGAAGAGCCCAGCACTGGAAAAAAGGTCTGAAACCAGGGCTATGTGGCTAATTTCTGACTCCAAGCTCACGAGTAGTGCAGAACACTGGCCCTTCCAGAAATCAAAAATAAGCATAAGGAGGCTTTGTGAACGCACTACGCAGCCTGGGTGCGTTCTACTATCCACCGGAAGTACTGAGATCTCTTAACATATCCTAAAGTTATACATGATGGGGAAAGAAAAACTGGAAGAAACGCAAGAACCTAGATTATCTAATAACAGAGTAATCTGGTTCCTTGGAACGCAGCTTGGACTACTGACACATTTCACCGTTGACAAAGAGAAAAATACCCTTATTGATGCTGCCGAAATACAACATTAGTTTTGCGTGTTTTATTTATTCACATGAACATTCATTTGGGAATCAAATAGCTTGGATTATATTCTCTATGTGTGCCATGACTTCTGATGGATGGTCTCATTCCAAAGAGCTTACTCAATCCCTCCATTTTGCCATCTGTAAAATAGAAATAATACCTCTAAATAACCGGCAAATTTACCAAGATGGCAAATACGAATATAAGAAGCTATGGAAAACATTTTAAATTTCTTAGAAAGGGAACTGACTATGCATTTCAAATATCATATGTATTATTTCTAGGAATAATAATATATGTATGCACTGTCCTTCTATATTAAATAACGGCTATCTTTTTCTTTTTTTAATGGTGCTCTTTGGTCTTGATTAAAGTGTTCAAAATAATTTGCATTCTTTAAGCATAAAATCTGCTCCTGTCTAAGCTGAGATACAAATCATTTGCATGACTAATGACTGTCTGAGTGGGCTACACTGTGATTTAATAGTTGTTGTTTTTTTGTTGTTTTTTCTGTGCCTGTTGAGCGAGACTCATGCCTTATCAAACCAAGAACTCTCACTCAAATAAGAATCACATTTTTTTTACCAAATGAGGTGTTTTCCTCACTCAAACAAGCAGGAAGCTCTGCACCTGTGTTTAAAAATGCTAAAACTCAGAGGTTGTAAGCACACTTGTGAGTGAGAGAATATTGCCCATGTTCCAGGGCATCCTTGATCCTCTCCATCAATTTTCTGTTGGTTTCTTGCCTGAAGCCATCAGTGAGGAACCTCATAAGCCCGAAAAATACTAAACACCAGAGAATTGGTAAACAGGTTGTTAACAAATAATTGAAACTCCCATTTCCACTGCCCATTCGGCAACTTTGTTTGCACATAATTACTCCACATTGTTCACCTCTGAGGCATGGACAGAGCACAGAGTATCCGCACAATTTCGTAGGTAACTAAAACATGGCCATCAAATCATAAATTACTAGAACAAAGGCTGAGAAGTCCCGGTCATGGCCAAGATTCTAATCCACAGCTTCAGACCCATCCTTATCCTGCAAACACACTTTGTGCCTAGCTCTTTAGGGCCTTTGCGGGATGCTAAGTACTTTTCACCTTGGCTATTAGAGCTAAGGATGCATTTACTCCTTGGAACAGTATTTGATCCTTTTTGATGTGATGTATGCATGATCTGCAGCCTATGGCAATGAATGCACCTAAGGAGGAGACCCACCTGAAAGGGTCTTAGCACTGGGAATTTGGAACAAAACAACCCAAGTGTTTGTCCAAGGATACAATAATAACACACCCACAAAAGGCCCATGCCACATTACTGACCTCTTTCTTTGCTGTGAAAATACCTTATTTTTATGTAAAAAAGAGAAAGAGAGAAAGGGTTAAGCTTTAATAACTATTTACTCTGATTGGAGCACTTTGCATTGGGTTTATAAAACTCCTACCTGTTCCACTTCATGGTTTTCCTGTGGGTCCTCAGTTCCTTTCGGACTCTCAGAGAACAACCATTAAGTGCAAAAATGTTTTGTAGCTATAAAAACACCTAATGCTAGAGACTGAATGTTTTTGTACCCCTCCAAATTCCTATGTTGAAACCTAATCCCCTATGTGATGATATTAGGAGGTGGGGCCTTTAGGAGGTAATTTGACCCTGAGGGCAGAGCCTTCATGAATGGGGTTAGTGCTCTTTCAAAGAGACCTCAGAAAGTTCCCTTGCCCCATCCGCAGTGTGAGGATACTGTAAAGAAGGCTGTCTATGCGCTAGAAGGAGGACCCTTGTCATATACTGACTCTGCTGGTGTCTTGATCTTGAACTTCCCAGCCTTCAGAACTGTGAGAAATAAATGTCTTTTGTTTATAAACCACTTAATTTATGGTATTCTCTAATAGCTCCCTGAACAGACTAGGACATCTAGTACAACACAGGCACACAATGAGGTTTCATTCCTTCACACCAGTTCAGATCACTGAGGGGCCATCATGTGACAGTCACGGTGCTGGAACAAAATAATGAAACATACGGAAAGCATCCCTGCCCTCGAGGAGCTGATAGTCAGGTGGGGCTTGTTCTGTAGCTGAGATGACGCTGACTATATCATATATGATCAATCTGCTTTGTTTTGTGTTTTTTATCATGTAAATCAGCAACTTCTGAGCAGGATGCCTTTGAACACATCCTTTAAGCAATTACATTAAAATATTAGTTTTTGATAAATAAATAAACAAATAAATAAATAAAATGCTAGTTTGGGGGGTTTTTTGGTTTGTTTCTTGAAGAGTAGACTTTGGGCACTTGATGAATATCTTTTTTTTTTTTTAAGATTTTATTTATTTATTTGAGAGAGAGAGAATGAGAGAGAGCACATGAGAGGGGGGAGGGCCAGAGGGAGAAGCAGACTCCCTGCCAAGCAGGGAGCCCGATGCGGGACTCGATCCCGGGACTCCAGAATCATGACCTGAGCCGAAGGCAGTCGCTTAACCAACTGAGCCACCCAGGCGCCCCACTTGATGAATATCTTACCTAATATTTTTATCTAATATTTTTTTTCTTCCAGTGACTTTGATGTCCAAAGGAAGTGGGGATTGCTAAATTAAGTGGCTGCCATGAGCTTTGAGTCTTCTGCAAAGACTTCTCAGCACATTCCAGACTACCTGCAGCTCTGACTCTAACTTCTACAAGACTTTCTGTTTCTCTTCCTGCTGAAATCCCAAATCTCTTGGAGTCAGAAACCTATGTATTGGTTTAATAAATATTTATCAGGTACTTACTGTGTCATGTGCTATGCTGAGTTCTACAGAAACAGAAATGGACAAGGGAGCAGCTGACCCCAAAGATGTTCCTGGTTTATAATTCTCTGTAGTTTTTGTAGTGTTAGCACAAAGATCTCAGCTCAGTAATACTAGATAAACTGAGTTGCCCTTAATTAAAAACCTTTGTAATTCCAGAGTTGTGATATAAGACAAGGAGGGGACATGGTGAGAGTCCTGAGGGAAAAATGATCTAGTTACTCCAGCACTTGAACTTGGAATAAAATCTTCAGCAAGGGATAAACAACAAAGGAGAGGATTTGGTCTCTAACTCTTGCCAGTCCCTGAGTTCTAAGATCAAAGGGTTACCCTGTTTGAAGCCCATATGTTGTACTTTCTTAACACTGTTAAGTGACAGAAGGGGGAAAACCTCATACACTTTAAGAGTAAATATATTTTTAAACATTTTAATTGTTCTCAGTGAAAACTGGATCCACTCTAATGATAAAGCATCATCATTTCACTGATCATTAAAGCATTTTATGAACATATGTAAAGTAAATAAGTTCCATCTTAAAGCTATATTAAAAGAAAATGAAAAGAACAACTATATAGAACCTCTTCCTTCAAGGACACACCATATTTTTACCTGTCCTTTTCACTTATAGATTTAGCAATAAAGGTTTTTCTAGGGAGATGAAAATTATTTGTAATCTCACATTATAGTTTTGCATATTTAAAATACTTAAAATGCAAAGATAGTACAACTGTTGTTCCATATACATTAGAAAAATTGCCAAAAACACAAGAACATTAAAAATGAACAACATCAGTAATTTCTCTGATGTCTGTTCTACCTACATTTCAACAGTGACAATAAAGTAGACCATGAGAGCTAATCAGAGTGGACCTTCCTAATCCCAGGCAACTGGGAGCAGTCTTATTATAGAAAGGTTACTATGACTTACTCCACAGTGTTCTTGAATTGAGGATTTTTAAAGCCACTCAGCCACTTTATATGTGCTATATTGGTGCTCCTCTCTGTGGGATTTCTGTAACAAAGTTAAGTATATCTTAAGTTCTATATAAAACACCACCCAGTTTCCATAGAAAAGTATTGAACAACTGATCAGAAGACTGATTACACATATGCACCAATTTGTTCACTCTGCAAATGGGTGATAGGATTACAAATATGAATAAGATATGGTCACAGATCTGAAAAGTGCAAAGATTAGTGGGCAACTGGTATGTAAATAGATAATTACTATGCAAGGTGTTAATCTGTGTGGGAGCTCTACAAACCTGTAAAAAAAGTCCTCACTGTGTAATATTGAATCTGAAGCAATTTATTTGATGATATAGAATTTTCAGCAATATACTATCCTAATCAAATTTTCCTTTTTGCAATATTTTAGGTGTTTTATTCATGCAAATAATACATATCAGAGAGATACATGTAGTATCTTGAAAATTTTTATTTTACTTCATTTAATTCATGATTTTATTTTCCTTTATCATTTATCAAATCTCAGCTTAAATTGTTATAGACTAAGGCTCTACCTGAGTATTTATAGAATGTAATATTTAGCAATTCTTGGGCACCTACCATGTACAAGTCTATGTTTAAAATGGCGACAGATACATTGATATAGAAAGAGGAACTTCCCTCTATTTTTTTGAGATTTATTTATTCACTTGAGAGAGAGAGATAGAGCAAGAGAGAACAGGCAGAAGGAGCAGCAGAGGGAGAGGGAGAAGCAGGCTCCCCACTGAGCAGGAAGCCTGATGTGAGGCTCAATCTCTGGACCCCAGGATCATGACCTGAGCCAAAGGCAGATGCCCAACCTGCTGAGGCACCCAGGTACCCCACCTTCTCTCTATTTTTAAGAGTTCTTTTAACTGTAATAGGACATAAACTTGTTCACAAGATTACAGTTAAGGGTGCCTGGGTGGCTCAATCGGCTAAGCATCTGCCTTCCACTCAGGTCATGATCCTGGGGTCCTAGGATCAAGTCCCACATCAGGCTACCTGCTCAGCTGGGAGTCTGCTTCTCCTTCTGCCTCTGCCCCCACTCATGCTCACGTGTACGTGCTCACGCACTCTCTCTATCTCACAAAAATAAATAAAATCTTAAAAAAAAAAAACAAGATTATAGTTAAAGACATATGAACATATACATTTAATTTTGTTATCTTATGAAACTCAACTAAAATTATAGTAAAGGGATTGTTTTTTTTAAAAGGACAAAAAGAATAGGAAATAACCAAAAGCAAAAATAAATAGATAAATAGGAAGATAGATAAATAGATACAGACATAGGTACATAAATGCTGGAAAGCTCAGGATGAATAATTTGACTTAGGTCAACCTAAATCAAACCTAAGCCAGCAACAAGGAAAGCTAAGAACAAATGAAATTTACAGAACAGAATACCCAAATGTTTCAGGGATTTGGGATAGCAAGTACCTCTATAAATTTATAGAAATTGTTTTCAAATAAGGAGAAATGACTAAATGCTGCTTCAGAAGCAGTCCAGCCTCAAATACCACTCTCCCACCACATTTTGTCAGACTTCTCTCCCTCCTCTCAGCCTAACTGAACACTAGATATTTAGTTTCTAGAGTAGTTCTCTGTTCGGATGAATAAGACACCATGATAGTGGATTTGAGAGTTGACAGCTGAAAGCATGGAGACATGAGTGAATACAGACACAACAAAGATGTGTCCCCCTCCCCCAAGAGGAGCAGCCAGGCCTGTATCATCCAGGCAGGGGTCTTCGCTGAGGAATCTAAGACCCGAAGAGAGTGGTTCTCAAAGTTGACAAGCTCCATCTGTGTGATAACAGTTTCCAATTTAATCCTCATTTTTAAAGATATAAAAATAAATCATAAAGTTTAACAGACATTAGAGGAAAAACATTGACATAAAAGTAGTGACTGATACAAATAAGGCAACAACAACAATTTGGAGAAAATTAGGTTGTGCAAGCAGAAGAAATCTCCCCCCACAAAAAAGCTATTGTTAATACCCCCAGAAAAATTCAAAAAGATATGGCATCTAAGGAAACAAGAACAGAATGCTGTTAAGAAGAGACAATGAGAAAACAAACAAAAAAAGAACTCTCAGAAATTTTACGTCTATACAAAATTAGTCAAAAGAAAAAAATTCAATAAAAGGATTATAAGACAAAGAATTTCTGTGAAGTAGAAAAAAGGACAAAGAGATAGAAAATACGAGAATAAAGGACAAAAATATTAGAGAACCAGCTCAGGAAATCCAATATCACCAAAAGCAAAGTTTCTAAACATGCAGAACAGGAAAAAAAAAAAAAAAAGGAAGGAGAAAATCATCAACAAGACAGTTAAATAATGTTTTCCAGAAGTCAATGGCACAAATTTTCATGTTAAAAAAGGCTACAAAGTCCCTGGGACAAAGACTAAAAAAGAATAAACAATTTGATGTGTTGTCATGAAATTGTGATAACAGTAGAATAAAATAAAATACCAAAAACTACCAGAGAGGAAAAAACAAAAGGTCACACAAAAAGGATCAGAAATCAGAATGTCCTTGTAATTCTCCCAATGGTAGAATAGAAAGTAGAAAACAAAGCACCAAAATTCTGAAGAACAATTTCCAACCTAGAATTCTATACCCAGATAAATTATCCATCACATGTAGGGCAGTATAAAATTTTTTCATGCATGGAAAGCTCAATAATTTACCTCCCATGCCCCTTTTCTGAAGAAACTGCTAAAGCTTATACTCTGATCAAATAAAGGGACTAAGTAAAGAAAGAAAGGCCATGTGGTGGGGTGGTCATAGCATGAGGTGGGACTTAGTATGCAAACCTGGGCAAATTGCTTTACCTCCATAGACTTAGATTTCCATTTCTATAAAACAGAGATAACAATAGATAACACAACATGCTCATTATGGGATAACCTGAGATACTGTATAGTACTCCTTAATTGAGTCAACATTTTGTTAATATTGATGATACATCCCTTTTCTTTTTAATAAGTCTTTCTTTTTAAACTCCTTTAATGATTATTATTTTATTAGGAAAATTCCTCTAATAAGCATTATTTTACCCTTCAAAACCTGGTTTCAAGTTGAAATTATATCCAATCTATCATACAATAGTATTCAAAAGTGCCGTTGTATTAATGAATCTCTTGAAAGTATGTTCCTTCAATGATGAGGGTCATTTATATGTTTTAAAAATATTGCACATGAATTTTATACATTAACTAGTTTTTGTTTCGTTTTGCTGTTATAATTGAAATCCATCCTGTTTTCAAGGACAAAGTCCCCAGGATGTATTGCATAACAAGACTCATACCAGCTTAATTTTTTTTCAATTTCTCTTTTTTACTGGAAATATTATGAAACAGCATCATGCTCAGAGCTGAATACATGTTTCCGTTACCCTTCCTTTCTTTTTAGTTTTTTCTGGAGCCTACTTCAGGATATTAGAAATGAAAATGTAATAAAAAATATACAAAAGACAATGTGTTTTTCAAGGAAATTTAATCTATATGTTCTGATTCATTTCCAAATAGATCATCAAAAGTTACTTTATGGGGACCATTTTAAATCTAAGGAGACTCCTGTGCCATTTAAGCTTTATTTTATTTTTATTAAAAAGTGCATTCTCCGTTGCCTAATATAAACTCACTCTGAAGTCTGCCACAAGCACCATTCTGCTGCCCAAATAGGTTTTAAACTGGGCGGATGGTGTGAGCACTCCCTCCTCAGGGGATTCCAGACCACAGTTTGCATTTCATGCTGGTACAAATTTCCCTTGGCGAGCAGTTTCATCTCACTTGATAAGTGAATGCCTTTTCCAAACATAGGAACTTAGAGCTAATTGTGAATTCCTTTTGTCTTTGTTTTGCCAGACACTTGAACGCAGACACATCCCTCATTCTCTGATAAACACCCAGTGTCACTCATTCCCTCTCCGGAGGTCAGGCGCACAGTTGCTGGTCTGGGGAGTTATTTGGGAGTTCCTTAAGACTCCGCAGAGTGCCCAGCCACTGGGAATGCTAAAGACCCCTGGTCTCTATCCAGATGCACCTTCCTCCAGTCCTCAGGGCGCTGGTTTTAGAATGCCTAGCTACTCTGCTTCTTACTCCTCCCCGGTCCCAGGGGCTCATTAAGAAGGATGAGGATCTCCGAAGTTATTTGTAAATAAAGCAAAAGGCAGAATCCAGTAGTCTCACAGAGTCTGCCTCGGATATGGTGACATTCAGAGGACCGAACCATAGGGATTATAGTGCAGACGTGGAAAGAGATCTTTGGCTTCAGCACTAACTAGAGTCATCCACTCTCCCTGCCTCAGTTTCCCTTTTAGTAAAAATCCATATACAGTGTTCTCATTCTCTCTGTATCGTTTTTAAGGGCTTTATAATACTTTTAAAATCATGATAGTACTATTTTTGTGCTGCTTTAATGTTTGCTTCAAAAAACTTCTTTATTTATTATTACACTATACTTGAAGAGAATCTGGAAAACTGTCCATTTTCACTACAGGCTGGCCTCGTCAACATTTCATGTACTGAACATCTCCATCAAGTTATACTTTTGGATATGTGAAGTACGATGATAATTGAGGAATTCCAAATATCGTGCACATCCTCAAATTATCATAGTATATTCTGTTCAGTTTTGTCACTGAGTATATCTCATCATATGCTAATTCTTTGAAAATTCTTTGAAACCTCAGAGGCTCTATGTGGTGATTCTCTCATGGAATAGAATTTTGGATTAGATAGATCTATCACTTTGCTGCCTCCATAATAACTGCAGTAATAACAGTAATGAGCTAACATTTGTGGGGTATTTACCACACCCCAGACATGGAGCTGAGCCGTTTACGTGCTTTATCTCCATGTATCTATCACACATGCTGTGATGGTGACTCCTTTTTAACTTTCATGGAAGACAAAAACAAGTCCTGTAAAGTTAAGCCATCAGATAGTTTGGATTATTGTTCGGCAAATATTCTCGCCATCCCACCTGCAATGGACAGAATGTATTTCCCCTGCATATTGAAGTTGGGCCTGGCCTCAGGATTTGCTTTGGAACAGGGGAAACTAGGCTTGAAATGTGGCTGTCTCAGGGCGCTTGTCCTGTTGGGCATCTGTCCAACCCAGGCATGCATTCATATGCCTTGCACGCTTACTAGGTGTCATGCACTGAGACAGTGCATCCGCAGCTCTTTATAGACGTTAACTTATTCAAGCCTGGCAACAGCCCCAGTACACAGATGAGGAGATGGAGGCATATGAGCATAAGTAACCCACTAGTTTATGTAACTGTTAAGTGGCAGAGCTGGCCTTAGTCTCAGGGAGTCTGGCTCCAGAGTAGACACATTTAATCACTACGTTGCTGCTCTTAGATTGGTTTTTCCACATGCAAAAAAGCCTTGCAAGAAAACCGAGAGTTACTTTAAAAACGGGAGGGGAAAAAAATAATAAGATGAAATCAGAGAGGGGGACAGATCATCATAGACTCTTAGCTATAGGAAACAAACTGAGGGTTACTGGAGGGGAGATGGGTGGGAGGATGGGGTAACCGGGTAATGGGCATGAAGGAGGGCATGTGATGTGATGGGTGTTGTATGCAACTGATGAATCACTGAACTCTACCTCTGAAACTAATAATATACTATATGTTAATTAATCAAATTTAAATAAAATAAAATTTAAATATACATAAATACAAAAAATAAAATAAATAAATAAAAATAGGATCAAAGTATAATGGGTTCAGGGCTGAATCTGACCCTTTTTACATGGAAGTCACTCTGAACCTCAACATTCTCATCAGTAAATGGGGATATTTACAGTTCCCTGTACTGGGGGCTGTTTTGCAAAGTAATGGAGGTGATGCGCAAAGAAAATCCAGCACATATTAAATACCTTAGCTATTATTATGATACAAGTGTAATTTAATAAAGTCCTAGTGCAAAGCACTCTGCTCATGCACAGACTTGCTCACGCTCCAGGACAAATCCTCCTCCTTCCCCCCACTTCATCGCTACCATCATATAACCAAATGCATGGAGCAGGTATCATTTTGTACTCCACTCTTAGATTTGTAAAAGGGCTTAACTCTGTTAGGAACTATTGAGAAATCTTCCTGTGAATTTCCAATCTTTCTTTATATATCCATGGAAACTCGGTCGGCTCTTTTGGCAGTGTTATCTGTGCCTTCAGCAGCCCATTAAAGACCAGCTAGTGTATCTGAAAGTTCTTTTACTCAATCAATGAGCTTGTTGCCATGGCAGGCTAACACGAGGTGCCATTGATGATGACTTGATTTCCTCTCGCATCTGAAGTGGAAAGGGAGAAGACAGACTAAATGAAATCCCATCCATCTTAATGAAATACAATTATATTCTCCTTATTAATCATTTAAGAATCAATATGTCTCTTCTTGGTGAACCTCACCAGAATTTGTCATTCCATGCCAGGCCTCAATACATCTTGTCTTGTAGTGATTTTTATAAGTTCAGTCACCTGTGTCCCAGGGTAAATAACAGTGTTTTCTTGTACTGCAGAGAGAGGGCAGGAACGGCAGTGACAGGGTGGATCGCAGAAATCCCCTCCGAATGTTAAGCAGCCTCCTGAATATTGCCTTCATGTGCATAATTTAAAAATGTACCTTGTTTTATTTTTAAATAGCATGAAGGAAAATGGATTACCACAGTAAGGGGCTTATCTGAGTACCATTAAGAGAGAAAAACTCTTGGGTATTCTCACCCATTGAGTACTATAATCTTGCATAGGCTTATCCATATATTATAAAATATACATACTGATAAATATATATATAGAGAGAGAGAGAGAAATGAGAAAGAATTTCTACAATATAATATATAGACTATCACACCATACATATGATGCATCAATGTAGCATTTTCCTTTACTATATTCACCTATAAAAATTACTATTGTTGATACCTTTTTAATGTGGATTGTGAAGCTTTGCTCATCCTGTGGCTGCCTAATAGCCATTGTTTTATTAATGAGAACAAAGAAAAAAAGAAGTGAGGAAAGATATCAAGAAAAGGCAGCAGAGACAGAAATTCAGCAGGCAGGGAAACAAGTGAGGAGAAATAAGCTGTTTTAAAAATTAAGTGGGTTGCATGAGTGAGAAATAAGTGGGTACCTGGTTTCTGTTTCACTAGGGGATTTTTGTTATTCATGCTAACTTTAAGTATTCCTGAACCTTTATTAATGAGGAATTGTATAATCTGAATAATCTTCAGAATAGCTGGGAAGGACTCTGGGTTTTATATGCAGGTGAAAAACGTGAACACAGATTGGATATTTTTCACATTTAGCGTACCTATGTTCTTTATATCTATTTTTATCTGCATCTTTACCTGTATCTGTAGTCTTAACAGGACTAAATTCCTTTCCTTTTATGATTAAAAAAAAAGAAGCTACAGTAAAATAATCTCTTCTGTTTTCAAACTTGGAGCTTTATGTGAAAGATTTGAAAATAAACACCTCACAAAGAAACATCTTTGTGGCTGAGTGGCTCCTCAGAATCGCCCTCCATGAACAATGTAAATGCAGCTGCCAGAGCATGACTCCAGTGCCCCCGGAAGTCAATAAACTTCGAGGTCAGTGATTTTAAAAAGTAGCTCAAAAATCCCGAAGGATTGGTGCAGTTGGTTCAGTTACAGCTGTTGGTCTTGAATACGTGACTTTTATGGGTCCCCTACCAGTGACTCTAAAGGGTCCATGAAATACTTCTCCTCCTTTCTCCTCTTCATTCACTATTCCATGAGCACCCAAACTCACTGCCTAATGGCACTAAGCTGCAGAACATGAATCAGTAAGGGTGAACTAGTTCAATTGTACCATTAGTCCATTAGTGATCCGGATCAAGGACGAATCCAAGAAACATGTGAATAAAACAATGCAGAATGCCTCTGACCTTTCATTCCCCTTCTGTTGCCACCTTCCAACTTCCCTACAAAACATGGAGGTGTTCTGTCCTTCTCTGATTTTCCTGACTACAACTCCTGGCCTCAAAAATGCTCTTCTTTCATGGTTCTCTCTCAAATTCATGTTGATAATAGATATGTACTAGATAAGAAGAACAAATTTCATCTCAGGAAAAAAAAAAGACAAATTATAGGAGAAAAGAGTCTTGGAAGTGGTGCTCTAAGGTCTGTGCTCCCGCCCCTACGTTTGATGGACACCCACAGCTCTCCTCCAGGAAGCTCTCTTGGATTTCTTTGAACAAAAAGGATACCAAAAACCTGAGTTCACCACAGCCTTCCTATTGGCAATCTGCAGAAGTCTATAAAAGAGACTTGGAAGAAGTTAGAAAAGGAGAAAAAAAAAAAATGGCCTTAGAATTGAGTGATCCTAAGAGGAACAAATTTGGAGTCCCCTTATAAATGATTCCACTGGCATTTATGGGGAGTGCTGTGCAAATATTTAGAGTTGGATTCAATCTCATCAATGGGTAGTGAAATGCAAAGTTTCAAAAAAGAAAATTAATTTCTTAAAACATGTATTTTTGAAAAAAAAATGCTCACTATGCATTATTCTCTTCAGTGGCTAATTTATCCTCCCGTACCTCCTATGTGAATCCCTAATTCCTCAGTCATATGGTGAGACAAGAATGTACCACCTTCTGAAAAACATCATGATTAGAGGAAAGGATCTTCTTGACAACTTCCCATAGCCTGGACAGAAATGTTTTTTTTGTTGCTGCCCTTAGTGGGGGTGGTTAGTGGCTAGTTCATTTTCTCGCACCAGCTCCATGAGGCCAGAGACTAAAATTTGTTTACCTCTGTACCCAGCACCTGGCTAATAGTACATGCTGATGATTTAATTAACAAATAGCAAACTAGTCCATGTCAGGCATTAATGAGTACAATCCCTATACAGTGGACATATCCATAATCAGCAACACTCTACACTCTAATGTGAGACAATCCATGTGTTCATTTTATTTTGTTTTTAGTATAGACACAGCTAGCCATAAAGTATTAAGATAATTCTAGATCTCCATTCCCAATTGACAAGAGAAAAAAGGAGAGATGTTCCGAAACTCCAGTATCCACAAAAAAAAAAAAAAAAAAAAAAAAAAAAAATCCGAATCCGAGAGCTCTCTCTTTTATTCTCCATAATCCCAAACTACTGAACTGCTTTATTTGCAGGGTTACAAGACTATGGCTGGGATCGCTTTGCTTTCTTCATGGTACCCGTCATTGCAACTAAAGAGCATGAATTTAACCTACAAACAAATGTGGTGTTGTTTTCCGATGGCCCCAAACAATGAAGGAGGCTTTACAATCGTGAGTGGTTGAATGTGGTCAAACAGGTCCTTGTTCATTGTCAGTTCCCTCTATTCTCAGGTTTTAGCACACATGCAAGTCTTCTTAATCCACAGCTCCAAAATCAAGATCAGTGGGAGAAAATCCAATTGTTTAGGGTCAAAATAAAAACATTTTTCAAATGCCAAAGAAAGAGAACAGGGGTTTTCTGCTTTGATGTTAATACCATGCCTTTTGTAGTTTTCCTGTTTGTTTGTTTTCATCTTCCACTGTCAATAGGGCACCAGATTTTATAGGCAGCTTAACACAGAACAGATGTTGATTAAAAGAGATGTGGTTTTGAGTGTGACATAAAAATATCATTCTCTCTTGTCTAAATGCTACAGCCTTAATGGCTTTAATTTTTTTATTAACTGATATATAAAAGAACAATACGTATACATTTTATCTTAACTGAACCATGCGCAGCTCAATAGCTAGACCATGAATAAGGCAAGAAAAGTTCACATTATAATATTTAAAAAAAAAACACAGAAAAAGAGAAGAAGAGACATTTTCTACTTGTGCAAATGGCATGTGTTTTCTGGCCAAGGCTCATGGCATTTTCATTTACTTTATAAATATAACCTGTTTATGGCAAAAATAACACTAAATGCATTTTTTAGATTCATCTTTAAATATACTCTTAAGCAGGGTATTTCTTCTATTTTAATCAATGATGGCATTCCAAGAGCAACATTTGGAAACAATAAATCTGGAATAAATGTGACAAAGATAAAAGTAAAGTAGGAACTTGAAAGAGAAAAAGAAAAGAGAAAAGCTCCAATGACTTTATACACACCTTTATGCAAGGATTAAAGAGAGGTTGTATTTGGCACAGTTGACCATTCAGGTGCTAGAGGCATTTCCAAGCGACTGAGCCAAGAAAATAATGCAGTCCTACTTCAGCTGATAGAGGCTTGAAAGCTTTGATGAGTAGATGAGGCAAGATACCTGACCTCAATGGTCCATGACACCAAAATACATGGATGTGGATGGCAAATTTTGCACACCTGGAACCAGAAATCCTGCAAAAGCCATAGCAAAGTGCCTATGTGATCAATATATTTGCAATGCCTGACACGAAACCATATGCCACATACGTTGAAATGTTCTAAACTCGGATCAGAAAAGAACATAACATTGACTCTCATTTTTTTTGTGTGCTGTGAGACCACATCTGGTTTTTTTTTAGATTTGTTGGATAGAAGATAGCTTATTTCAAATAGTTAAAGCAGAATCAATGCCAAAATGACCAATTCGGATGAATCTTAGTTTAATAATTCCATTCTATCAGTTTTCTACTTAGAGTATGAAAAAAAATTGCAATCCACAAGACTCTAGCATAATTCTTTCCATTTGCCTTGTCCTTACTGTAGATACTTTATTTAAAATGATGAGAAGGAAAGATTATATGTAATATTCATCCTAAAGCAATAAACTGTGATAAATAGTATATTTGGGAACATGCTTTCACATTTCAAGGTAGGATCCAAAAGTTCTAGCTTTGAAATGTGCAGAGCAAAGCCATATTTCAAAGGGCCTTGCAGACTATATATATAGATGTGTTTACACACACACACACACATATATATTTTTTTTTTTTAGTCAAGGAAGAAATATAGTCTCTTTAAAGGAAGAAATATAGTCTCTTTAAGTTATTTTGGATATATCCTTCAAGTTATTTAAGATCTTAGTTTTCTTTTTTTCTGGAACACTTTGGAGATAATTATAATCACTATATTTTTGGTTTTCATTTATTGAAAAAATAAATCTTTCCTTTCAAAATGAAATTGAAATGACAAAAATAAAGCATAACCTTCTCTGTGCCTCAAACTCTATCAAGAACTGCAGAACACCACTACAAATATTCCATTGCCATTAGCATGCCATGATTCACATGTTGGAGGGTCAAGAGAATGAGAAGACTAGCTGCAGACTGGGAGAAAATAATTGCAAAGATATATCTGAGAAAAGATTGTTATCCAAAAAAATATAAAGAACTTTTAAAACTCAATAATAAGAAAACAATAAGAAAACTGATTAAAGATGAGCAAAAGTCCTGCACGAGACATCTCACCAAGGAAGATATGCAGATGGCAAACAAGTATATGAAAAGATGCTCAACATCATATGGCATTAGGGAGTTACAAACTAAAATGGCAATGAGATATCACCACACATCTATTAGAATGACTAAATCCAAAACACTGACCAAATCCCATGCCGGTCAGGATGTAGAGCAACAGAAACTCTCACTCACTGCTGGTGAGAACGCAAAATGGCACGGTATACTTTGGAAGACAATTTGGCAGATTCTTACAAAACTGAACACACTCTTACCATGTAATATAGCAGTCATGCTCTCTGGAATTTACCCAAATGAGTTGAAAATTTATGTCCACACAAAAATCTGCACACAGATGTTTACAACAGCTTTATTCATAATTCTCAAAACTTGGAAGCAACCAAGATATCCTTCAGTAAGTGAATAGATAAATAAACTGGGGTATATCCAAAAAAAATGGAATTATTTTCAGCACTAAGAGGAAATGAAAGGACACAGAGGATACTTAAATGTCTCTTACTAAATGAAGAAAACCAGTCTGAAGAGGCTACATATTGTATAATTCCAACTGTATGACACTTAGGGAAAGACAAAAAAGATCAGTGGTGGCCAGGGGTTGAGGAAAGGGAGGGATGAATAAAAGATTCTTAGGGCACTGAAACTATACCATGTGATACTGTAATGGTGGATGTATGTCATTATACCCTTACCAAAACCCGTAGAATATATGACACCAAGATTGAATGCTAACATAAACTATGGACTTTGGGTGATTATGATGTGTTAATAGAGGTTCATTGATTGCAATAAATGTAGCACTCTGGTGTGGGATTTTGATAGTGAGGGAGGCTGAGTCAGGAGCATATGGGAACTCTGTATATTTTGCTTCAATTTTCTGTGAACCCAAACTGCTCTAAAAAATAAAATGTACTAAAAAAATGTTAGGGGGAATGGTGTAAAGATGATTGTATGTGGTTATAGCAGCTTGTCATCTCAATTTTGATGAAAGATTTACAATTTTATTGTGTTGCATCACAAATAGAACAATGACTTATGTTTTTGTTTTTGTTTTTTAAGATTTTACTTATTCATTTGAGACATAGAGATAGAGAGAGAGCGAGCGAGCATGAGCAGGGGAGAGGCAGAGGGAGAGGGAGAGGGAGAAGCAGGCTCCCCGCTGAGCAGGGAGCCAGACGTGGGGCTCGATCCCAGGACCCTGGGATCATGACCTGAGCCGAAGGCAGACGCTTAACCATCTGAGCCACCCAGGCGCCCCAATGACTTATGTTTCTTAACGTGGATAGCTGATTCCATGCACTTTTGACAGTTCCAAAAAATAGTTTCTCTATATCAATTGTTGCAAAATATTTTCATTGTTTATGAACAATGAAGAGGACTTACAGAGTCCTCTTGAAGTTTTAACCAGTTGTTGTAACTGAACTTTTATAGGTAGAGATTCAGAGCTGCTGCTGCCAGAAGCTGCACAAAGGGAAGAAAAAAGGAAGACATCAGAGAGGAAGTACATAGACTTTGGCAAATTAGAGAATCACAGAACGTTTTTGCAGAAAGGACTCTGGGAGAGATGCTGGGATCCTCTGTGAAGGTATCTTTATGGCACTTGGAATTTCCTTCAGAGGATTTATAGAACACTAGAAACTACGGTGGGAAATTTCATTTGCATCTGAATTTGTACAGGTTAGGGAGAAGAGGTTCCATTGCTATTAAAAATCTCAAAAGAGTCCATGATGACCTCAAGATGGTGAGAAACTACTGAGATCCTTGCTGGTCCTGATTTGCAGAAGCATCCTAGAGACAGGATAAATACACTCCAAGTCACTAGTGTTTATATTGGTATTTAAAAAGGTTGTTGTCTTTTTCATAATCCGAGTAACTGATAAAATGTTTGAAGAATAACAGGAGAATAATAGGAGCTTAAATATTATAGACATATTATTTGGATATATGGTACCCACTCTTTTTTTAACAAATACAATACTGCCCAGAAAATATTTTCGATAATGTGAATCCATTTGGTGTAAATATTAAATTCTCAAACATGTTGCTAGAGCCTGAATATTTACGTCTCTCCCAAAGTCACACGTGGAAACCTAATCCCCAACGTGATGGTATTTGGCGGGGGGCGTCTTTGGGAGGTAATTAGGTCATGAAGGTGGAGCCTTCATAAATGGGCTTAGTGCTCCTCCTCCCCTTCTGCCATGTGAGGGCAGCCAGAAAACAGCCATCCATGAACCAGGAAGTGTGTCCTTACCAGACATCAAATCTCCCAGTGACTTCATCCTAGACCTTCCAGCCTCTGGAACTGTAAGAAATAAATTTCTGTTGTTTATAAACCACCCAGTGTATAATATTTTTGTTATAGCAGCCCAAACAGACTAAGACACACGTATTCTTCATTCCTCAGTTATCAGACTGTTTTTCCTCCATAAATACAGAATGCTCCGTGAGTGTAATAAAGTCACATAGATGATAACATTTAAGAGCCATCAAACATTCCTTATGCCACAGCCCACCTGCCACAGTGCTTCCAGGATTCCCATTTCCCCTTTAATATTCCTAATGAGTTAGGCAGTATGTTTCAGTTTGTTCTTTGAAATACAAATTTCATGAGATTCTTCAGGACAAAGAAGTTTCCTATGAAGTACATTTACGACACCCCCATTTGAAGATTCCTAGCATATATACCTATATTAAAGGCCCTAACAATATCTGTGGTCAAGATATTTCACAAAGCTTAACTAAGTTTAACCCATCATTTCTTAAACCTATTCAAACCTTTTATTTATTTATTTTTTTAACAAAATGCCTAACATAGGGGTGCCTGAGTGGCTCAGTCGGTTAAGCCACTGACTCTTGAGTTCAGCTCAGGTGATGATCTCAGCGTCCTGGGATTAAGCCCCTGCACCACCAGCTCCCTGCTCAATGGGGAGTCCGCTTCTCCCTTTCCCTCTGCCACTTCCCCCCCCTCTCTAGCACAAGCTCTCTCTCTCAAAAAAATAAATAAATAAAATCTTAAAAAAAATGCCTAACATAATTTGAAAAATGATGAACTAAGGAACAAAAAGATCCCGATAAAATGCAGCCATTTTATCTGGAAGAGGGACACTATAAATTATCATAGCTATGAATACTTTTTAAAAGTCACACAGTAAGACACTGCAGGGAAGGGACCCTGAGGGGAAAGAAATCAGAAAAGGAAGTTTAGTCCTTTGCATGCTAGATATTCATCATGAGTACTTCTCACAGCATCCTGGGATGAGATGTGTGGACAGTGATTCCCATGGAGATTCAAAAGGGCAGAAACACGTCTGGTGGATGTATGAATATGCACAGCCCCATCCCTACATCCTCATGGTCCAATTCAGGAGCACAGTTGTGGGGTCTGGAACCTTGCATTTAAAGAAGCACCCCAGGGACTTAGAAGCAGGTGGTAGGTCGACAAGCTTTGAGAAACATTTGAGGATGAAGGACAGAGAGAGAGACAGAGAAAAAAAGGAAGGATAGAGAAGGAACAGCAAGAACTGAGAAGAGCTGCCTTATTTCTTCTACTGCTCAGAAAGTTCACGCATAAAATATTTCCTGGGCTCAAAGGAGCTGATTCTGGGTCGCTTGCCTTTGTCTGTCCAGTTCCTACCTGGCTGCAGTACACTCTTCATTCCAGCCTCAGTTCTAGGTGATCTTTCCAAGATGATACAAAAGCTCCTATTATTCTCCTGTTATTCTTCAAACATTTTATCAGTTACCCGGTTTATTGTTACCAATATTTTCATTTAAGCACTTTGATCAATACCTTACAAGTCTATTAAAGCATACAAATGCTTTCTCAGGGAGAGCCATGAAGGCCCCCCCACTCCTTTTTTAAAACTTATTTTTTTTATTATTTTTTAAAGAAACACAACTTTTCCAAATTTGTGCATCCTTCTGATTCTGGTTTTAGAAAGGAAATGAAATTTGTCACGCCGCCATACATCATTTCCCTCACAGTACAATGTCCCATCTGTGTGTCAAGTACAAAAGAAAAGCATTTTGTGAAAAATTGCTAAAGAAGTAATGATTTTTGTCCTCAACTCTTTGTTTTGCCTTTCAATAAAGAAGGCGACATGTGCCACAAATGATGTATTATTGTTTAGGTACGAGCCCAGTAACACAGTGCATAAGCAAAACCATGTTTCACAGCAGAGAAACTATAGTTTACTGCCCCTATGGCTCTGATGAGAATATAATGTTCTACAGTTCATAAATGCTTTGAGGTCAATACATGATTTGCTTCAGCTTGTTCATCCAATGAGCAGGGGATCCAAAAATATATCAAGCTTTTAGACAGCCCCCTGGAAGCTGGGCTGAGGCAGCCGTGATGGAAAGGTTCCTTGGAAGCCCCTCTGTCAGCTGGAGATGAGATAATTAGATCCAGGTAATACATTGGAGCCCCAACAGGGAGCCGCCAAGCAAACATGTCATCTTTATGGGCCTTTCTTGTCCTGCACAGTGACTGTGGCCTCAGACAGTAAAGCATCAAGGGATTCGTCGATGCCCAACAATGCCCCCCTGTCACTCAGTCACCCTCATTATCTAGGGGACGCTTCCACCTATGGAAGCCCACGAAAACCAAAAACGAACCATCAGGAGAGGCTCTTTGTAATTATTTTTCTCCATTTGTCTGCTATTTCTTTTTTCTTCCTTTTTATTCCCTTAACAATATACCTTTAGTAATATATTTGATTTGAGACTTTTTTTTTTAAGATTTATTTACTTATTTGAGAGCAAGAGAGCTTGTGCACAGGTGAGTGGGGGGAGAGGCAGAGGGAAAAAATCCTCAAGGAGACCCTGCTGTGTGTGGAGCCCAACTCAGGGCTCGATCCTAGGATGCTGAGATCATGACCTGAGCCTAAATCAAGAATCGGACGCTTAACCAACTGAGCCACCCAGGCGCCCTGTGACTGTTTAATGCAAAATGTCCATATCTTACTTAACATGGTTCTCGCTTTGGGGATGCTCTTTGAACTACAGACAAAATAGTTTCAACTCCCTGAATTCCATTTAAGAAACCATGTTTCCCTTTCACCATGATTTCAGTTGGTAGTCATTGTCATTCCCTGTCTTCATGTTATTCATACAACAGATTCTTATTGAGGGACTAGAATTAGGTCAGGCACAGTGCTAAGCTGTGCGGATACAGAAATAAGATGAATACACTGGACCACAGCCACATTGAAGGAGATTTTACGGTCAGATTTTGTAAATAAGAAATTGATTACATTTACAATGAAAGAAAAGTACATGGTGCTTGCCAAGAGAGATTATAATAGGGGTACTTCATTTCTTTGAGGGGGCAGGGGCTGCTTTTCTGAGGACATGATCTCAGACTGAAACCTCACGTTTAAAGAGTAAGCTTTAAGTGAAGGAGGAGGGAATGATAGTCCATGGATGGGGGGAACTCTATTTAACAGAGATAAAGCCATATGCAAAGGCACAGAGGTAGGAAAGGCTACCACCACCACCAGCATCATCACCACCAGCAGCAGCATCACCACCACTATCACCACCAGCAGCAGCATCACCACCACCATCACCACTGTCAGCAC
>NW_023270709.1:10997388-11003729 GCF_011800145.1 Mirounga leonina
ACCACCAGCAGCATCACCACCATTATCACCACCGTCACCACCACCGACATCATCACCACCACCATCACCACCACCAGCAGCATCACCACCACCATCACCACCATCACCACCACCAGCATCCTCACCACCACCATCACCACTGTCAGCACCACCAGCAGCATCACCACCAGCAGCAGCATCTCCACCACTGGCATCACTAACATCATTATCAACATTACAGTAGAGCTACTAGGGGCCATGCTATGCACTTTATAGAAATCACCTCTAATGCCTAGAATAATCTTGAAAAAGAGGTACTATTCCCAGCTCAAAAATAAGGATAATATATGTCTTCTTATTCTTGTAACTTGCATAAATCAGCTTGATGATGAATGGCTGATTCTGTATTTTAAGCAAATCAATGTGATTCCAAACTCTACGAGCTCATGGTATTAACGGACATATGAGTGCAACAGGTTACTAACACTGCTTTCAAATGGATATTGTTGCATTTTAAAATCTCAAATGCCAACCAGTGTTGCATCTTCAAAGATATCAACGTAAGCTCTTCATTATATTAATTTGATTTGAAAGTTTCTATACACTTTTTCAAAAACCAAATATAAGGAGGATTTTGACACCACTAAATAAAAATAAACACACATGAGTTGGAGATTGTGATTTGTAAAACTTGAAATTATAAGCAAAATGGGGTAAAAGTGCCAAATATGCCTCAATAATTGAACATTCAAACACATAAACTTACACAAAGAGGATTTTGAAAATGACATATTATTTACAATCTTAAGCAGGCAGGATATTATCTGTCATATATAATGGTAATTTTTTATTTATTTTTCATCTGATGAGATCTGGAAGGGGAAGTGACTCATTTGTGATCAATTCATTTAATGATTCTTAACAATTTCTTGATCACTTACCACATCCTAGACTACAAACAAAATTTTCCTTCAAATTTTCCTTCAAATTTCCCAGCCCCTATCAAAAGCTCCTCTCACTTTCTGACCTAACGCAAATTAGCTTCTCTTGTCCAGAATGGCCTGAAATGGAGCTGTGGAGGAGGGAGTCCATTTCTGCCATAACCATCGTATACTCTAGGGTTGAAGAGGCAACTAAGGTAAGTTCCCTGCACCTGAAAAGTTTACTGTCTATTACAGGGACAAGATTAATTTGGACACATTCTTTATGATGTGGTATTAGGGTGACTTTGCAGCATGCTGTAGGAACAGAATGAAGGAGCCCCTGAGAAGATAATCAGGAGAAGAGAAGGAATATCACAAACAAGCAAAGAGACTAGTTTAGGTGTGGATGCAAGGACATGCATAGACCTTGAGGAATGGAAGCAGTTTGGTGCATTAGAACATAAAACAAAAAGAGGACAATGACTGCACAGACAGCAAGAGCCTGAATATGAAAAGTTGTAGATACCATGGTAAGTTGTTTAGACTCCGCAATGGCAGACACTGGATAGTTCAGCATGGAAGTGGACAGGCCATTTCTGTTCCTTCAGTAGGTGGAGGAGAAGAGTGTAGTGGTGTAGAGCAGAGGTCGGATTTGAAGAAAGCTAGCCTGAAGTCATGCTGCCTAATTCAGAGCCTGGTTCAGTCACCCAGGTGCAGAATAAGAGCAGTGAGAGTGGAAATGAAGACAAGATGACACATTGACAGAAGATAGATAACATCAGTAGAGTTCAAGATTTTCATTTGGGTGAATAGGTAGAGGGTGGTGTTTGAATTGAAGAAGGAAGAGAGGAAAAGAAGCATATTGAAGAGCAAAGGCATAAAGTATTGGTGGGCATTTATATCTTATGGATTTGGGATGCATAAAGGACTTCCAAAAATACACAAGGAGGCAACTGGCATTGTGAATATTAGTCAAATATTGCTGGGAGAGCCAAGTTATGTAGAGATCTCTTGATTCCATCTGTTACTCATTCTGATACAATTTACTGACCTTCTAGAATCCCTGAGTTTCCTCTAAGCTGCTTTTTCAGGGGTGGGATGAGAGAGACACCTAATAAGACAATAGAAATCATATAATGAAATTTTCTTTCAGCCCTTACCCATATTAAAGACCAGATAATAAATAACTGAACGTCTCTGTGTTTGGCTCACAGTAATTGTATTTTAGAACAGGGGCAGAGCTTATAGAATAGTTGAGGGCACCGGTTAATTAATAGTCAAATATAAATAGATAAATCTATGCATAACCTGATTAAATACTCTTTGGACAGTCCCAAGCCCTCCAGACATTTGGAGTTATACAACCTTTTAAAAATAAAATAAAATAGCTAGAGTCACCATCCCATGCACAGTGGGAGAATTAATGTTTTCTCCAAGATTATAGTCGATGGCTCAGAGCAATAAAGCATAGTGGTTTAAAAGCAAGTTTCCAGAGTCAGATTGTGTTTGAATCTATAATATGCCACTTACAGCTGTGTAATTTAAATAAGTTGCTTAAATTGTGTGTGCCTTAGTTTTCTTATCTATAAAAGGGAAATAATATTACCTACCAAATAGGATTATGCAGGGGTTAAATTAGTGGTGCATTCAGAATGTTCAGAAAAATGTCTGGAACATAGTAAACAGTGAACAGTTAGCCTTGATGTTCTCGTATCACTTCTGTTCCCTGTTTCCTCTGAACATGCTAAGTCTTAGGTCTCAGTAGCATTTTCTTGTCTTTCACTAGTCCTTTGAAGGTGATTTCCTTCAAATTTCCCAGCGCCTATCAAAAGCTCCTCTCACTTTCTGACCTAACGCAAATTAGCTTCTCTTGTCCAGAATGGCCTGAAATGGAGCTGTGGAGGAAATAGTCCATTTCTGCCATAACCATCAAGCCCAGTAAGGTATTTTCTGAGGTAATAGGTACATTCTCTTTCCAAGAAGGATTCTGGGCTGTTTTATTCTTAGACCAGTGTTTATTCCCTTTCTTCAGGACCAAGTTTGGTGACCCCAATCCAAGGTTATTTTTATGAGACTGGCCTCTTCTCTGTGCCTGACGATAGATACCCATCCTGTAGCTGTTGATATAATCTGTGCATGAGCTACAGTTTTATAAAAATAAATTGATTGAGATGGAAATCTGTGAAGTTTGTAAAACTGTGTATTTTTGACAAAAGTTACCTTATAAAAAGGACAGAGGAGAGATATGGAATAATTTATAAAGATGATCCCATGGGGCCATAAATAAATTACAGACTAAAGCCTGAGCCAAACTATCTTCTATTAAAGTCTCTTCATTGTTATTCAAGTGAATTTTCTCCCTCTCCCAAGTGGAAACTATTTGCACAAAACAAAAATATGAGAAACAGAATTCTAGGAATTTGGGCAGTTGAAAGAAAATCTTGTTAAAACTTGAGAGTAGAGCTGACTTGAGGCGTAATTGTCAAGATTCTCTTCGTCACCTTTCTGCATCTCTCTTTAGTTCCTCTTTCTTTTCAGATTCTCTTCTCTTCTAGATGTCTTTCTTCATCAATAATCTTTGATTATTAATTCAATCAGCATCCAGTGCTACAATATGCTGGGCATTGAGTACTGAGAACACAGATAGGGGCGCCTGGGTAGCTCAGATGGTTAAGCGTCTGCCTTCGGCTCAGGTCATCCCAGGGTCCTGGGATCGAGTCCCGCATCGGGCTCCCTGCTAGGCAGGGAGCCTGCTTCTTCCTCTGCCTCTGCCTCTCTCTCTCTCTCTCTGACTCTCATGAATAAATAAAGCATTAAAAAAAAAAAAGAACACAGATATAAGACATACTTATACTTTACAAAATTGTCATGTATCTGAAATTCAAACTTTACTTGGCAGCCTGTACATTATTACTTGCTAAATCTGGCAACTCCACCTAAGAGCCACATGATCAAACAGTTACAAATAAGAAGTCAAACAAGAAAATACTGTAACATGTCAAGGGAAAGGATGAATTTAAAAAGGATTTCCTGATTTACAAGGTGATAGATTTGAGATGATATACCCATGATAAAATTTAAATTTTCTGTTTTAAAATAAAGATGACCAGAACAAACTGAGGGTTCTAGAGGGGAGGGGGTGGGAGGATCGGTTAGCCTGGTGATGGGTATTAAAGAAGGCGTGTTCTGCATGGAGCACTGGGTGTTATACACAAACAATGAATCATGGAACACTACATCAAAAACTAATGAAGTAATGTAACATAATAAAAAAAATAAAAAATAATAAAATAAAGATGACCATGTAATAACCTTAACTAGCCTACCTCATAGATTCATTGTAAACATTCACTGAAATTTTACACGAAATACAATTAAGCAGTCCCTGAAAAGGAGCAACCATGAAATGCATTTATAAACATAAGTATGTTGCATTTTATTATCCTCAACAATCCTCTGTGGTAACCAGAAGTAGCCCATTTTATAGATGATGAAGCCAAAGCTCAGAGAGTTTGAGATTAAGGAGACTTTCCATAATATGGCATGTTTTGATGTGGGTTTTTTTTTGTTTTGTTTTCATTTGGTTTGTTTTTTTGGTGAAACTTATATGTAATCTAAGTCTGTATGACTCTAAAACCCAAAATCATAATCATTATACTATGAACAGAATCCTTACGTTCAATTAGGAATTTGCACTAAGAAATTAATCAGATAACTACAAGCAGATTTATTTACTAGGATATCCACTATACAGTTATTGTAAAGGAATTAAATTTTAAATGGTTACCAATAACTGGTTAAAGAAATTGAAGATCATACAGTGATAAAATACGTCATCATTAAAAGTGATATATAAAAATATGAAAATCAACTAACCCAATGATTTATTTCTACCATAAGAAAAGACATCACAATTATCTGCAAGTGTATAAATAAAAAATGTTATTTCCAAAAAGTGGAATTATGAGTTATTTTTAATTTGTTCTATGTTTTTAAAACTTCTATAACACACTTTTCTAATCAGAAAAATATTATAAACATTTATCTTGCAAATTTGGTCAAGTAAAGAAATAGACTTAACAATATAATCATGTTTGGGGCGCCTGGGTGGCTCAGCCATTAAGCGTCTGCCTTCGGCTCAGGTCATGATCCCAGGGTCCTGGGATCAAGTCCCATATCGGGCTCCCTGCTCAGCAGGAGGCCTATTTCTCCCTCTCCCCCTCCCCCTGCTTGTGTTCCCTCTCTCGCTGTCTCTTTGTCAAATAAATAAATAAAAAATCTTTAAAAAAAATTTTTAAAAATCAAAAAACAAAAAACAGTATAATCATGTTTGTTCCCTCTTTCCTGGGAAAGGAATAAGAAGTGACTTTAACTGTAGAACAGAAAAGAACATTTGGAACAGACTCAGATCTGAAACATAAAGTATAAAACAAGCATCAGTGGATTAAATTTTAAAAAAAAAGTACATTCAATCAGCTTTAGTGGATTTTTTTCAGCTTTTATTACAGTAACTGCAATGCAAGATGACCAGTATAATTGGGAGCTGGTTAACCAAAGTCACATCTGAAATATAAGAAAACAAATGAAATAGAAATCAGGTATCCTGGCATCTAGCCATCATCTGCAAGCATAAGAAAATTTCTATTCTAAAGTAGATACCAAATTTTTGCAAATTCAGAATATCATGTAACTACAAAATTAGAGTTTCTTAGTTTTGTTACAATACTTTGGAAAGTCTGAGGTCCTCTTACTCTAATTCTACTTAACCACAAGGGCATATCATTTTAGTTTGTTTTTAGAATAGATTCTGGGCCTAACCTCTCCATTCCTTTAGGATTTAGGTATAGTTAGCTCCGTTCCCTGGGATTTAGGTATAGCTCATGTTGTGAATTTGACTAGAGGGTCTCTTTACTTCTCTTCTTTGCATATTTCTCATAATGCCTAATCAACCAACCATTGCTAAGGACAAATACTATATAAATGTGTTAATAATTTCAGTACTACTTGATTTAGCATACTGTTCTCAGGCACACAGAGAAAATACAAGACAGAATTTAAATGATAGCTTTTTGGATGCCAGAGCATGTGAGTTGGTTGGAAGTGTTGCCTGAGTGTGGGATGGAGACACTTTAGACCAAGCCATTCAAACACTATACAAAGCAATGTGTAGTTTGAATAAATACCAGCATGTCAGTGAGCAGAGGTAATGATGTTGGAAAAGAAGTCAAAATAAAAGCAATCTCGTTCCTCCCACCCCCCACCACTCCAGCACGGGGTGGCTGGGTGATAGACACTGGGGAGGGTATGTGATGTGGTGAGTGCTGTGAATTGTGCGAGACTGTTGAATCACAGATCTGTACCTCTGAAACAAATAATACAATATATGTTAAAAAAGAAGAAGAAGAAGAAGAAGAAGAAGAAGAAGAAGAAGAAGAAGAA
>NW_023270709.1:11003739-11025712 GCF_011800145.1 Mirounga leonina
AGAAGAAGAAGAAGAAGAAGAAGAAGAAGAAGAAGAAGAAGAAGAAGGAGAAGAAGATAGCAGGAGGGGAAGAGTGAAGGGGGAGAAATCGGAGGGGGAGACGAACCATGAAAGACGATGGACTCTGAAAAACAAACTAGAGGGGAAGGGGGGTGGGAGGATGGGTTAGACTGGTGATGGGTATTAAAGAGGGCACGTATTTCATGGAGCACTGGGTGTTATACGCAAACAATGAATCATGGAACACTACATCAAAAAAAAAAAAAATCTCGTTGTCCAAGCAGATTGCAAAAATATTTATCTTCAGAAATAGGTAGGTACAAATGAATTCAGGAAAGATCAGCTAACCATTCAGATCACTCTCTATGTAGAAGCAACCAAGTCCTATTCATATTGTAGAAGCTTTAAATGACAGTGTTCCATTGGTATCTGTCCCCTTAAACCTAGTGGATACAGTACCTACAAATGTATATTATAGTGATATACATCCCTGCTCCCAGTCTGTTTAGGAGACCTACTTCTTAATTCAGTTTCTGACTTTAATTAGCTGCAAATTAAAACCATCTTGACCCCACCAAGCAGAGAGAGGATCAAGACCAGCCTGATAAGGATCTAGCCATGTGATAGGTCTGGGTTTTGATACTATAGGGCTGAATTCATAGTTACTTTACCAAACCAGACAAATAAGAGGTAAAATCCAGAAGGCCAGAGAGGGAAAACCAAGGTTCTTTGAGGGGAGACAAAATTCAGATGCTAAACCTAGAAGTCAGAGTTGAAAAGTAAGGTTCCAAAGTGAGATCAGAGCCAAATGATGATGGGATGGAATAGCCGGTGCATAGTACAGAAGCAAGTGGGATTTGTGTCCAATTACAGAGCTAGCACGGACCTTCCTCATCTGGCATAAGTCACATTCATTCTCTGGGGCGGTTTCTTCACTAATAAAAGAGCAAATATATCAAATTCGCTCCCTCTAGCTCCAAAGTTATTTAGAGAATCAAGTATAATCAAGTCCCCTAAAAAAGAAAGGAGTGAGGCATTCCCCATGTAAAGTAATAAAAATAAGCCAAATTTGGAATACTAAAAAGGCAGGCCATTTAATTAATTTAATTAATTTAATTAATTTCAATTTTTAAACACAGTGCAAGCTAAGAAACCTTTTCATCCCCACTCCCTGTGCCTCTACCTCCTGACCCTCCATCACCAAAATGTTTCACCAAATCCATTCTTGTAGATTTTCTTTGGACTCTGCCCCCTCATTCACTCATTCCTTCCTGCAGTGGACTGCTCCCTTAACTCCTTCTTCTCTTCAACTTTTTCCTCTCTTCTGGGCCCTTCAACTCAACATATAAAAATGCTCATTACTCTTATCTTTAAAGAAAAAAGGTTTTTTTTGCTTGCATCTAGTTATTTTATCTTTCCATTTCTCAGTTTCTTAAAAGGATTAGTCAATAATCTTAGTCATTTCAACCACCATAATATGGTTTCTGCCTTCACCTTACTGGGACAGTTCTCACTAGAATTAAAACGAATCATGAAAACAATTACAATAGTAAAGAAACCATGAGTAAATGATACTATGCAGGAGGCACTATAAAACTATCTCTATAACAACTCTGAAACGTAGGCAAAATGATTTATTTCCACTTTATAGATAAGGACTTGAGACCTACAGTAGTAAAATAACTTGTCTAAGGCCACAGAACTAGTCAGTGTCAATTGGAGCCAAGACTGGACCTCAGGCCTACCAAATTATAGATTCCCAACCCAGAGTTCCCTTCTAACTCCACACCCATTACACAGTTACCTACTGTCTGTCTTCTCCCAGAGCAGCAATTTCAACAAGTCCAAGATCAAACTTATAATCTCCTTTCTAAATCTGCACCTCTGAGCCCAGCCACCTCCCATCACCTACCCCTTTGAAAGGCACCACTTTGCATCAGTTCTTTCTGAAGGCTAAACTCTTCTCAGTCCCACAAGTGAGCCCTTGAGCTATTCTTGATCTTCTCTTATCTGAGGGGCCTCCTATCATTACATTCCACAATATTTATTGAGCAGTTGCCATGAAGGAAAAAACTTGAGACTAGTGATACCAAGACACATAAAACACCATCCCTACCAATAAATCTATTACCTGTTGAATCAGAAAACAGTTAGAGGAAACTGTACAAGTCATTTAGTTTAACCAGCCTCATAGTATATGGCTCCACTTTCTGAAATCTCCAATAAATGAACATCTTAACTTTGCTTGGGCACACCCGGTGAAAAATTACTTGGAAAGCTTCTGGATTTCTTTGTAATTCTGATTGGCCCACTGTATTAATAATATAACACATTATCATAATTATAATGTATTATTAACTAAACTTCACTATAAGCCAAGAACTGTGCTAAGAGATGCACACAAATAGATGAAAAAGACATAGCTCTTGTCCTCAAAGACTATAAGGAATTTGGAGTCATGGTACATATATACAAAATTGGACATTTTCAGTGGTGAAAACTGCACTAGCTACCATGTTAAGTACAATAATCTGTTCTAGGAAGAGTCTTCTATCAGCTGTGATGATGTTTGAAATAAGTACAAGATCTGGGATGATCACAGTCCAAGACAATGTGATAGGAACTTATACTTTTCAAACTCACTCTTAATTTATTTATAATATATGTAAATGCATAGAGCTTATATATATATATTTATTTATTTTATATGTCTATCTCTATACCTATATATCCATCTATCCATCTATATCTTGTATGTAGAATGCTTGAAAACAAGGTCCAGCTCCGAAATGTACACTCTGAATATCCTCAATCACCCTAGCCCATCAACAGCAGGTACTGGTCCCTCAGTGATTCTAAAACAAAAGGTTTACAACAGTAGTACTCTATGCATACAGCAACATGCATGCAGAAAATGCAATGGACCCTCACAATTAAATATCTATTGACAAGCAAGATATAAAGAGTGAAAAAATTGAGAAATAAAAAGAAAGAGTTTCTGCTGGCATTACTTTGCAAATCCACCACACAGATTTGTATGTAAGAGTTAGGTGTGGAATTGTAGTGAAATTTCTCTGAAGAAACCCATCTTTTGGAATAAAGTGTCAGGCCAATTTTAAATTCTCAAATGATTATTTGCCAAAACAAAACATAAACAAAGCAAACAAAGTCATTCTCATTACGAAGGAATGGAAGTTTATTTTAGTTTATAGGAAATAAATTAAAACAATATCAAAATAATGTCTCAATTTTCTTGTAGAGAAACATGTTTCCTTAATATAGACATTATAAACTTTGGCAGTATACTCAGTTTTGAAAAGTAAATAATAAACACAATAAGATATCCATTTGTCATCATTTTTCTCTTTCAAATATTAGCCACACAGTGATGTCAAGTAAACTACACATAAAAAAATGAGGACAAATTTGATAATGCTATATAACTATCACATAATATATTTAAAGAAATACAGTAAAAGGCACATATTACCATAACATAATTAAATTATATATTAAAAATATACTCTTCTTGAATTTTCTAAACTATAAATATACATTAACAAAGGTTATCTGTGCTCTGGAATAGGACCCTTTTTGTTTATTTTTTCTTCTCCTTTGTATCTCTTTTTTGTATCTCTGTGTTTTGGAAATCAAATTATCCTTTTTTAAAATGAATACTAATTAAGATAATAGTTATTTTTTGCTACAAAACAATACCTCAAAATGTGAGTAGCCTTTAACAACTTTTATTTTTCAGTAGTGTCCAATGTTGGAAGCTGAAGGTTTTGTGGTTCTTCGTCGTGCAATCTAAAATTCTGGAGTGAAGGAGCACTCTTTATTTGGGACATACTGTTCTCATGGCAGAGAAAAAAAAGCAAGAGAATTGGCAAGAACACTCAATGGCTCATTGAGTTTCCACCACAAGTGTCATATGACTACTTGCTCGCTTGTCATTGGCAAAGCAAGTCACATAACTAAGCCCTACTTCTGGAGCCTACAGGAGGTAAATAGTCAGGCGGCAGTGGGGGGTGCATATCTTTTCACTGGAAGGGAAAATAATCATTGAGTACAATGGTAGCATCTACCAGAAAGTAGAACTACTCTGTTCTAAAGGAATATCCAGACTGTGTAAATTATAGTGATTATTAAGGGAACTTTCAATAAAACACACATGAACATTTTATGTGTATATAATGTAAAATGTATTTAGTCAGAATAACCTAAAATCCTGCTGGGTATTTTTTAAATATTTAAAATTTATTACCATCTTTGGGAACCTAAGTATGAACAACCCTTGTTCATCCATCTCAGAAGTGTAGTCCATCAACAATTTTATGAAGTTACATATTGGGATTTGAAAAAGTTTGAAGATAGAATATTCCAAATAGCATCTCCATTGGGATTCAGTGTATTATCAGTGTGAACAGTCTACCTCTACCCATCAAGGTGCCAAACTTGACTTAATCCGAAAAGTACTTATTAAACACCCTTTTCTCAAAGAGCTCACACTCAGAAGGGAATCAGGGCACACTAAGGCAGAGCTGGGGGCCCAGGTCACAGTGAAGACTACCCCAGCAACCACACATGATGGCAGAAGCAGTCCCCTCTGACCCCACTACAGAAAACCACCATGCTAACTTTATTTTTTTTTTTTTAGAGAAGGAGGGTGGGGGGAGGGGAGAGGGAGAAGGAGAGAGAATCTTGAGCAGGCTTCATGCCCAGTGTGGAGCCCAGTGTGGAGCCCAGTGTGGGGCTCAATCTCATGACCCTGAGATCATGACCTGAGCCGAAACCAAGTGTCGGATGCCTAACGGACTGAGCCACCCAGGCGCCCTGCCGCCATGTTACTTTAATGACTGCCCACCATAAATACATTCATCAGTTTTAAGAAAGGTGCTCAATGTCACTGTCCAGTCTGCCACCCTGAGGTAGATATCTGCCTACTTCATTAGGCAGCTCGACCACACATACTTAAGCACCATGCCACTTGTGGCCAAGGAGGCCCATGCTTAATCTAAGTTAAAAATAAGCACTTAGGACATAAAGTGACAGACATCTAAATCAACTCATGGATACTCTTAGAGTTCTTTATTTATTGGCTGTATGGATTAGCTACCGCTCTGTGCCTGTGTAACAGGTATAGCTAAGAGATGTGGATTTAGAATTAAATGATAGAAGAGGCCTAATTATAAGTTTGAGAAAAAATTTGAATAATTTTTTTAAATTACTGAGAACATAAAGGCTGTTGTAGTTTGCAAGTTAGAGCTGGTAGGCCCAAGCTACAGTCTTTTTCTCTTAATCACATCAAAAACAAAAAAGAAAAAGGAAAAAAGATGAGAGGTGCAAAAATATATTTTTTTCTTTTCTTTTTTTTAACTCCTGCATGCTTTAAAGGCAAGATTTGATTTGAATATCATACTCAGGGCAGAAGAATAGACAAATGGTTTAGTATTGTCTGCAACAAGGTGCTGCTAAATCTTCCATCTGTGTCCTTATCACAATCTCATTTTTAAATGGTTAGTAACCTGTCATAAGATATCACCCTGAGATGAGAATATAAGGTTTCAGTCTAGAAGCAATCTTTTTTTTTTATTTTTTTTGGTAAATATTTTGAAATGTTCCCCATTGTTTCGAATACAAGTAAATTAATACCTGGAAGATTTTAAACTGTGGTTGATTTTCTTTGGCCAGTCCTACGGTCTGGTGAGAAGGGAGAGAAACTATTTGACTTCACATCATTTTTCATCATAATGGAAGTTCTGCTGTACACATTCTTGGGCTCCTACAACGTAATCTGTTTATCCCCAAAACTTGTTGAGATAGCCTCAAAGACTAGCAGGGGACTGTCTAAGATTAAGTTAGTTTTGGGATTGGCTCTTCTGCCTTACAGATTTGAATCCTATACAATTGTCAAAGAGATTATGTCAAAGAGCAGCTCACAGGCCAAACAAGCCTAGAAGGGCAGAATTAAAACAGATACTTTTAATCTTAGTCCACGTTGTGTCAAGGATAATAAGTGAGCATCAATACTTTTAGGGGCATGCCCAATAGCAAAGTGAAGCAAAAATACATATATATATATATATATATTCCAAAATTGATATAATCTGTAGTTCAACTGAATTCCTCAACTGAGCCACCCTATACCTACAAACATTCTTGCTTATCTTTAAGAACTCAGATGAGCAAATGATAACAATATATCCAACTATCTGATACAATCAAGACAACATTTTTGCTCTATCTTCTTGCCATCATCAAGCAAACTTGGAATGCATCACCAGTAAGTGCTATATGAAAAGCCTAAGACTGAAGATATTGTAAAGGACATATGGACAGGAATCCAAATTTCAACCCCTGCACTGAACTTGCTAGTTGAAGGTTTGTACGATTTTTGTTTGTTGTTTAATCTCTGAAGCCCTAATTTCTTCCCCTATAAAACAGGACTATCGAACAAGAGTCTCTCTAAAGTATTTTCAGCTCTAAAAATATCGGTTTCTATACTTCTACATGTTATTTCCTCTAGGAGTTATATAGACGGGGGAAATAGCAAGGTTTTAGCATCAGAGATACCATGAAATTTTATTTCTTCATTTGTAAATTGACCTATTATAAATGAAAGAATTGGCCATGGCTCTATATAACTGCAGTCATTAAAAGATTTTCCCCGGTCCATCTCATCGTGCTGGATATCCCCTTATTTGTTCACAGCCGTATTCCCATCACGGGCATAGTACCCACCACCTAGGATGAGCTCAGATTATGCACTGAATAAATAAGACAATGAAGAAACAAACATACTCATACCCCTGTGGAGTGCTGTCTTTATTTGGCACATGCAAAAATCAGGAGAGAGCACATCCCCACAGCAATTCAATGAAAAGGAGGTCTAAGTCCACCAAATTGTACTTTATGTTCAGTGTGATGCTTCCGACCTTACTCGGGATATTTGGCTTTGCAGGAAGTACCCCGGATGCATTCTGTCCAGAGACACTTTTACCTCGACATTGCTGTTGACCTTTTGAGATGCTGGTACCTCACACCACATGGCTGCCACAGAAGGAGCTCTAGGAAGTGAGGGAATCCTAGAGGCAAAGCTTGTTTGCAGATGCAAATCAAAGGATCCTTCTTACTTGTCCACACTAGGAACTCTGCGTTTGCTTCTCTGTGCAAATAAAAATAACACCAATAATGCTTAACTAAAAATCTGCCTTTCTTGAGTTCTGCTCTCCATTTTGAAACTACCTAGTACCGATACTCAATCATAAACAACACCCTCCCCCCCCACCTATGATCAAAAAGTTCAAGAGGTGAAATCCACTGCTCTTTTTTTGTTTAAATGACAATCCACATTTTTATTTCCTGATCAGAAAATATATGAGGGTGACACGTTAAGTTCTTGTTGCTTTGTTTCATGTCCGATGTCTTCTGAATCATACATGTATTTATTATATGTCTCAATATGTAAAAAGAAGAAAGAGGAAAAGAAAGAAAAACTAAAAGAAAGGGGGGAAAAATCTCTGTTTCAAATAATGAGCATGTGCACCTTTTTGCCTCAGGCCTTCATACACAATTTAGCCAGGAAGCCAGGGTAGATCATGATTTAGCTTTTGACATCTCCTGCCTTCAGGCCAGGGGAGACTAATACCGATTTCTGACTCTGAGCACGCCACAGGAAAAAAAGTGAGAGAAAGAGAGGCCTTTTATTGACTAAATGATAAAGAGGTTTGTAATGATAAATAACAGTCATTTTATTGTGGAATTCCCCAGAAAAGATGCATTCTGCAGTGTCTGAAGGAGCCTAAAAGCTGAGGTTGGTTCCCTATGGAGCCGAACCTGTTAAACTCCAATTTTTACAGCCAAGGATAGGGGTCACAAATTGCGGGGACCTCTGGCTATTAAAACCATACACGCACACTACGTACCCATGGTTGCAGCCTGTTTCTTGGCTCAAGAAAAATTACCAAGGACTGGATCCCAGGGTGATTGGTGGAGGGCATGTCTGTCTGTCAGTCTCCTGTCTGTGTGTCTGCATTCCCTTCTTCAGCCTCCACACACTCGGGTCCTGATGCGATTCAGCAGCTTCTATGCTCAGGCTGCTGGAGAAATCACTGCCAGTTTTGATTGATAGTTTAATTGTAAACTTTGGGAACAATAATGGATAATTTGGCTTGAACCGTCCATTATGAGCAATGTTGTCTAGGAGAAAGCCTTCAAAATTAAACAAGAGTTGGGCCACATTATTGCATTTGTACAATACACCCACAGTTAAATAAATCCCCCTTTACAAATGCTGTCTTGGCATTCTACAGAGTTCAATAAACATAGGCCAGGCAAAGGAGGAAGAAAGAAAAAAAGCAAATAAACCAAAGTGAAAACTACTTCTCTACTCATTTCCTCTGAAACTTGTTGTTGTTTTTTATGATTATTATGATCATTAAGATAATCCCTTTAAGTATTCCTCAAATAATGAAACCTCTAAATACATGGAAGAATAATTTTTCAGGGGAAGATTTTTTTTTTTAATGGAAATTGAGGTCAGTGAAATTTTTAAAAGATGGCAATTAAGAAAAGGTGAAATTAAGAAAATTAAATAAATTCTAGAAAAAATTCCTACAATAGCCGTAATATGGATGGCTACTGTAGAGCGGACTTCTTAGGGAAATATGCAAAATCATTTGGGCGTCAGTTACCTCTTCAAAAAGAAACTCTGTAAGAAAAAAGCAACACAGGGCGCCTGGGTGGCTCAGTTGGTTAAGCGACTGCCTTCGACTCAGGTCATGATCCTGGAGTCCCAGGATCGAGTCCCGCATCGGGCTCCCTGCTTGGCGGGGAGTCTGCTTCTCCCTCTGACCCTCCCCCGCCATGTGCTCTCTCTCTCATTCTCTCTGTCAAATAATAAATAAAATCTTTATAAAAAAAAATAAATGAAGTTTCATTGGGCGCCTGGGTGGCTCAGTCGGTTGAGCAACTGCCTTCGGCTCAGGTCATGATCCTGGAGTCCCGGGATCGAGTCCCGCATCGGGCTCCCTGCTCAGCAGGGAGTCTGCTTCTCCCTCTGACCCTCCCCACTCTCATGCTCTCTCTATCTCATTCTCTCTCTCAAATAAATAAATAAAATCTTTAAAAAAAGAAAAAAGCAACACAAAAAATAGGAAGGGAATTACTTAGTAACACTCAAGGTTTAAAACTCCCAGCCCAGGGGCGCCTGGGTGGCTCAGTTGGTTGGGCGACTGCCTTCGGCTCAGGTCATGATCCCCGGGTCCTAGGATCAAGCCCCACATCGGGCTCCCTGCTCAGCGGGAAGCCTGCTTCTCCCTTTCCCACTCCCCCTGCTTGTGTTCCCTCTCTCGCTGTGTCTCTCTCTGTCAAATAAATAAATAAAATCTTTAAAAAATAAAAAAAATAAAAAAAATAAAACTCCCAGCCCGGAACCAGAGTGTTCCCTGGTCACACAGGATAGGGTTCAACTCTAAAGCTCAGTGGGGGCTTATCCTGATGTCTCACAGGAGCATTTCCCCAAGGAAATATCTAGCAAGAGATTGAAAAATATTACCATGCCAAATAGAAGGAGTCTATAGTGTAGGGACAAAGAGAATGGGAGCTTGAGAGACACCTGAGTCCAAGGGTAAGCTCTGTGACTTACTACGTGACTTGGACAAGCTGCTTAAAAAAAAAAAAAAAAAAAAAAAAAGCCTATCTGTGCCTCAGTTTACCCATACTTTAAATGAGGAGAAAAATTAGTATTCAGTTCATGGGGTTATTATGAGCATGAAATAAATTAATTCATGAAAAGACCTTAAAACAGTAGCAGGCACATAATAACTGCAACTTGAATAATAATTCTAATTGTGATTCCTAAAGCAGGCTGAGTTGTCAGTTTGGGGCAGCCTATTTTAAAATCTTTGTATTTCTAATTACAAAGATTTGATCCTTCCTTTTGCATGGATAGAGGAGAGATTTTTCCTTTGGTACAATTTTATTTTTCAATCCACAATTAATGCTAACCTTTAAGAGATAGGAAGCAAAGGGTGATGCGTGGTTTGTCTGATACAAGGCACCTCATGTTGTTCTCTGAATCCAGTAACGTCACTTGACTAGCATGATACTAAATTCCCTTGCAGGTCAATAGCAAACTTCAGGCTCCACCACTCCCAGACCCTTATAGTCCATCCTTGTAATCAGCTCTGGGTCACTAAACTTGGTCTTAACACTCAGGGCAGCCCCCAGACCCCTGGATTAATCCCAAGATGAGGAAGCCATATCTAAGAGGCTTGGTGCACTTGGATTATAATCACATTCTCCAGAATCAAGTTGACTTGCCTGGAGTCCAGCTTCACCACTATCTCACTGTGTAACCTTGGCCATGGACATAATTACTCTGGGCTCCAGATTCCTTATTTGTCAAATAAGGATAAGGATAACTTCCTCTCAGGACTGTGATAAGGATTTAAAAACAAGTAAGTGAAACATTTAAAAATAGCAGCTGGTTGTTGTTAGGAATAAAATTATATTTTCATTCAGGGGCACCTGGGTGGCTCATTCGGTTAAGCAGCCAGTTCTTGATTTTGGTTCAGGTCATGACCTCAGGGTCCTGGGATCAAGCCCCATGTCAGTCTCTCCACTCAGTGGGGAGTCTGCTTGAGATTCTCCCTTTCCCTCCACCTCTCCTCCCCACTCTCTCTCATTCAAATAAATAAATAAACAAATAAATAAAATCTTTTAAAAAATTATATTTTTACTCAATAAAGTTTTCTTCTAGCCAGCCTCTGAGATAGTTTCATTTCTTCTACAACCACTATGCAACATCCTTTGTTTCAAGTTTACCCCATGTGCTCTCCTTCTCCTAATGGGGCTCATGCCTGTGTCTATGCTCTACAATTTCTGTAATGATAATGTCCCCACTGTCCCAGTTTTTGTTTTAAAGGAGAGAGGCCTGGCTCACTCTTTCTAGAGGTCACGTCATTTGTGCCCCTATAAATCTTTGTCATATGTAACTGATTATAACAGAGACAAATCCTTGGGCACCTGGGTGGCTCAGTTTGTTAAGTGACTGCCTTTGGCTCAGGTTATGATCCTGGAGTCCCAGGTTCGAGTCCCGCATCAGGCTCCCTGCTCAGCGGGGAGTCTGCTTCTCCCTCTGACCCTCCCCCTCTCGTGCTCTCGCTCTCTCAAATAAATAAATAAAAATCTTTAAAAAGAGAGAGAGACAAACCCATGTTGCCCTTATAGTGCTTGGATAAATAAAGGTGAGGATCCTTGGCTACTGATGGTCAAAATACATGTGGAAGATAAGTCTCTAGCTACAAAGAGCTACCATGAAAAACTGAATTATGTTCAGGAGAGGGTCACCAACATGAGAAAAGGTCTGGAAACCACACTATCTATGGAGACATTATAAAGAGAAATAGGAGAAACTTGGATGGGAGTTTATAGCTATCTTAAAGGGCTGTGATGGAGAAAAGTAGATAGATGTAATTATGGTCGGAAGCAATACCAATAGAAAGAAAAACATCTTTCCGACACATAGAACCTTAACATCAATGAAAATTCTGCCCCAGAAAGAAGATAGAGTCCTGTTCTTAGAGAATGTTTGCTGTGCCAGTACACAGGCTGAAGTCCAGAGTATTATTTTAAAGAGAGATGTGAGATTAGATAATCCCAAATTCTATTCCAATGCTCAAACTTTATGATCTGACCATGCTTCAGGGAATCAGTGCCTGAGAGCACTTTGCCAAGTCTCAGCAGAGAGTCCTGTAAAATGAATTTGACATCTAGGGGCAAGGAGCATGCAAATATCTTCTCCATTTCTTAGAGTCCCCAGCAATGGCTTGGGTATAGACATTTTCTTCTTGGACCATCACAAGGTGAAGGGGGCAAGGTGACACCAACGTGCATGGAAATCAAAATAAGAGCTTCTGATTGATTCTGTAAAATGTTCCTCTATGCCAGGCAATTGTGACCTCAAAAACATCATCATTTTCATTAAAATTTACATCACAAATATAACCTCACTCTAAGAGTCTATATGTAGAACAAATTTATGAAATCATTCCATAAACTATTTCAAATACACTTCCAACTTGAGGACTCTTAAAAAATCTCCTTTGTTCTATTTGAGAAAATCTTCACTCCAATACTTATTTTTCTTCCTTCCTCAAAGCTCTCTTTCTGTTATTTAAGAGCATGAATCTTCCCATTGACGGAGATATCAAATGCCTTCCATAACCAGATTTAATCTTAGAATATCTTCCTCTCTTCATCTCTTTGTAGACATTTGATTTAGCATCACCCACACAGAGACTCAGAATGGATAAGCTATTCTTTGCATTGCTATTGACAAATACTTACTTGTTATTGCAATAGACTATGACAATAAGTTATTTGCTATTGACCAAATTTTGACAGTGCCATAAAATATTTTAACTTGAACTGACACAGGAGTAGATGATCACGCAGTCATTCCTCCTAAATAGTACCCGGTGGTGCCTAGATACTCTTTTCCCAGAATAAAGAACCCTCCAGGGATTTGAGATGAAGGACCATTACTAACAAAATGTAACTATTCTGTAAGGTTTTTATGAAACACGTTGTATTAAAAATGTGCGTAAAATTAGAATGTTTGCAAGCATGCCCTGCTGTCCTTGATCTTTTATAAGATAACAAATTAAGGTGCTCACTCTAAGAATGTTTGCTAAAAATACTTCTACATGGCTTCCTTACTTGAGTGATTGACACATTAGTGAATCTAGCAAATTAAATCTGTAGTCAAAAGTCTTCAACCTGCATTCAACCAAACAGTGGCCTGGTGAACATCCTCAAAGCTGCTTGGCAATGCAGTTTTGGGGTTGAATAAATGTCTTGGCTTTTATTTATAAATGTTGTACTTTTCCTTCTTTAAGTTAGAATTTTGGAAATCTGTTGATTTGATTTTTTTTTCCCCAACAGTAAGTTAAAACTGCCAGTTCATTTAAGTTTTAGTTTGTTTTTGTAATTAATTGAGCTTAGTTAATGTAGACCTCTGAGATATTCTTTTTCTCACTTCTCCCCTTTCCTCTGGAACTTGAAATCCCTTAAGTCTCTATTGGCTCAGGTTTGATGGCCATTCCTCTGAACTACAGAAACTGTCATATCTGAGGACATCTCCTAGAATAAAATAAATGTCTGCACGGGTCACACACGGGCATGCTCATGGAGTCTCATGTTCCAGTCACTGGGATGAAACAGAATTTTGCCCTCATCTTGGTCATGGGCATTTCAAAAGGAAATTAAGCTTTCGATATTTTAACCTCAGTTTCTTGATCACAAAATATCTTTTCTGGAGATAATTGTGCTCAGGTACTAAACATTGTATATACATTTGATCAAAAACAAGTATGTCACAAATACTTTAGTGATAGCCATTGGATACTAGGACTTAGAAAGATAAGTATTTAGCCAGACACTGAGCTCTTGAGTGTTATCTTCTTTTAAACCTTCTGTTGGTTTTTCTCACTCTGGTTGGGAAAAGAATATATTTACACTCACACTTAAATATTCCCCAAAAAAGGGGCTGAGTATCACGCTACATCTAAGTTTGGACAAGTTTTGATTCAGTGAGATTTCTCCCTGGCCCTATTCACTTTCTTTTTATGTATCATTCTACACTTTTTGAGCTTCTGTCCTTCTTTCTTCCTACATTCCCTAGACATCTACCCTTCACTCCCATTTGGTAACTTCTTTAGCTTCTTCCTTTTTTTTTTCTTTCTTTCTTTCCAGACTACTTGGAATTTCTCAAGAAAAGTATAGATTCTCTCCCACCAAAATGCACATAGCCCAAAATCCTGTGGACAACTTTTGGATATTTACAAACACCAGAGATGCCTTGATGGCCAAAAATCTATTCTCTCTACAGAAAGTCTGCTATGACCAGAGACCTCATCGAAATTCGTACTGAAGTCCAATTACTGCTAAAGGAGCATCACAGAGATCATACAAGTAACATCAAAGAGTTTCCTGGGGAACACTAAAATATATTACAAAATAATTAGCTCCCAAAATTTCCTGGGGTCCAACAGACTGCTTCTTGAGTCAATAAAGCATAAGAAAGGAGGTATTATCACCAGAAAGGTTAATTTCATTTTATTCACTAAGTGTATACTGTGTGCTGAGTTGTTGAGAAATGTGGATAATGTGGCCTTTTCTCTTAGGGAGTCTCAGTCTAAAGGGGTGATTGATGAGTCATTAGGTAATTTTTCTTCCTTGTAAGGGCTTTGATAGAGAGGTGCTGAGAACACCAACACACCCAGGAGAGCTCAGGGGCGGCTCACTCAGGTATGAGTACTAGTAAAAGTTACCTTAGTGCCATAGACTGAATATTTGTATTCCCCACAAATTCACATGTTAAATTCAAGGCCCATGTAATGGTATTAGGAGATGGGAGCCTTGGAAGGTGATTACATCATGAGGGTGGAGCCCTCACAAATAGGATTGGTGCTCTTATAAAAGAGCCCCCAGAGAGCTCCCTTGCCCCTCTGACATATGAGGACACAGAGAAGGTGGCCATCTATGAACCAGGAAGCAAGCTTTCACCAGACACTGAATGTGCTGGTACCGTGATCTTAGACTTCTCAGCCTTCTGAACTGTGAGAAATAAATTTCTGTTGTTTGTTTATAAGCCACCCAGCCTATGGTATTCTGTTAGAGAAGCCCGAACAGACTAGGACAAGGGAATGAGGAGTGCCTGTGTGTACTGGGGAAGGAACGAGCATGGAGAAAGAAGGAAAAGTAAGTCCAATACCTTACAGTGTGAAACAACACGCTGTCCTAAAGAGCAAACAACTGAATTTGCAATTACTAGAGAACCAGGTTTGAAAGAGGTAGAGGTGGGAAATAGGAGGAGATATTTTGACAGGGGATTCTATTTCACATTAAAGCCTTGAAAAGTTAAAAATCTATAATGTGGTGTCATTTGTGAGATTTTAAGGAGGCAAATGGCATAATCAAACTTACACTTTACTTGCCTGTCCCTGTGTGTGAGATCCACGTGAAAGAGACCATATTGGGAACATAAAAATGAGGAAAAGACAGATGCAAAACAGTTAGCTCTCACTAGGAAATGTTGCTTTTACATCTTAACTCATCACAAAGAACTACATTTGTGTGTGTGTGTGTGGGTGTGTGTGTGGGTGTGCACGTGCGCGCATGCGCTAGAAAAGAATGCGCTTGGAAATACAAAGCAAGTTTCTTTTCCTTTCCTTCCTTCAGCTTCAACTGAAATCTTGGACCTAAGTTCTCGTCTTTTTCCTTTTTCTTTTTTCTTTCTTTTTTTTTTAATGTTTAAAGCAGCTAAACATCCTTGACAAAAACAGCTTTGATGTGTAATGTTCCATGATTTAAATAACAGCTTTCTTCCACATTTACACAGAACTTTCCTGAGAAGTGGCAATTACAGGATTATCCACTACTTCAAACATGAATTCTTTGAGCATTGCTCCAGCCTTTCTTTGATTAGTTAGTAATTATGTTTTTAAGACACCTTCACTTTGCTTCACTTTCTGAGTAATGGGTGCTGGGATTTAATGTTTTTTTCTTCTCCAAATGTTTAATATAAAGTTGGATTTGTGCCATTCTGGGAATCCTGACCAGAACACAATTTACCTTCTGAAGTTTAATCATACTGTCCAATAAGATGAATCTTCTAAGTTGACTATCTCTGAAAATAAGAGAAAAACTTAGCCTCTTCATGAGGAAGAAAGAATGAACACAAACATAGAAGCCCTTTAAATTAATAGAATATTATAGGACAACAGGTTGATAGCCTATGAATATCCCTCTTGAATGCCCCACAGGGCTCCTCAAACCTCTCCAAGTCACTTCCAGTCAAGACCTAGAGCACCTTTTTGTTTATTTTGTTTTGTTTTTAAATTTTTTACTTTGAATGGACTACGGATTCAACAAAGTTGCAAAATAATACAGAGAGGTTCCATGTACACTCTTACCCAGTTTTTGTCAATAGTAACACACCTGACATAACTATAGTACCATATTAAAACCAGGAAATTGCCATTGGTACAATGTATGTGCATGTGTTCTATTCCATTCTATCATATGTGTACATTCCTAAAACCACCATGCAATCAAGACACAGAACTGTCCCATTACCACAACGATGTCTCTCCTGCCATAGCTTTATAGCCACAACCAACCTCTACCATCTAATATCTCTAAGCTTGGACAATCACTAATCTCTATCTCTATCTCTATAATTTTGTCATTTCCACAATGTTATAATGGAATCCTATGTGTATATCAATTTATATGACTTTCTAAATTTGCCTTTTCCACTCAACATAACATCCTTGAGATCCACCCAGTTTGTTAGTTATCAATAGTGCATTCTTTTTCTGTTTTCTTTATAAATAGAAGTTGTTTTTTACAGAAATTTCAGGTTCCCAGCAAAATTGAGCAGAAAGTATAGAGTTCCTATATATCCCATGCCCCCACATATGCAAAATTTGCCCCACTATCAATATCCCACACCAAAGTGGCACATTTGTTACATTACTACATTAACATTACTATCACCCAAAGTCCATACTTTACAGGAGTCGTACTCTTGGCGTAGTACATTCAATAGGTTTTGACAAATATATCAGGTCTGTATCTAAATTAATTTTTTTGCACATGAAGGTACAGTTGTTCCTGCACCATTTGTTAAAAAGACCATCTTTTCTTTATTGTATTGCCTTTGCTCTTTTGTCAAAGATCAGTTCATCATATTTATCTGAGTTTATTCCTAGGCTCTCTATTCCATTCCATTGATCTATTTGTCTATTCTTTCACCAATATCACATTGTCTTGATTGCTATAGCTTTATGGTCAGTATTGAAGTTGGGTAGTATCAGTCCTCCAACTTTGTCTTATTTAATATTATGCTGACTTGCCTTTCCATACAAACTTTAGAATCAGTTTGTTGAAATTCATTCACAAGATAACTTGATGGGACTTTAATTGGGACTGTGTTAAACCTACAGAACAAGTTGGAAAGAACTGACATCTTGACAATATTTAGTCTTCCAATCCATGAACATGGATGTCTCTTCATTTATTCAGGTTTTTTTAATTTATTTATTATATCAGTGTTGTAGGCTTACTCATACAAATATTGTATATATTTTGCTAAATTTATTATAAGTATTTGATTTTTAAGGGTGCTAATGTAAATGGTATTGTGTTTTTAAATTTACATTCTTACCTATCCATTGTTGGCATAAAGGAAAATGATTGACTTTTGTATATTAATCTTGTTTCCTGTGACATTGTTATAATCACTTATTAGTTCCAGGAGGTTTTTTGTTGTTGTTGATTCTTTTGGATTTTCTACATAGGCAATTTTGTCATTTGCAAATGAAGACAACTTTATTTCTTCCTTATCAATGTGTATACTTCATATTTCTTTTTCTTATCTTATTACATTAGCTAGGACTTCTAGTACTCTGTTGAAAAGGAGTGGTGAGAGGATATATACATGCCTTGTTTCTGATCTTAGTTGGAAAACTTCTAGTTTCTCACCATTAAGTTTCTAACCATTAGGATGTTAATGGTAAATTTTTTGTAGATGTTCTTTATCAAGTTGAGGAAGATCCCCTCTTTTCCAGGTTTGCTGAGTTTTTTGTCATGAATGGGTATAGGATTTTGTCAATTGCTTTTTCTGCAGCTATTGATATAATAATGTGATTTTTCTTCTTTAGCCTATGATGGAATTACATTAATTGATTTTCAATTGTTGAATCAACCTCTCATATCTGAGATAAATCCCACTTGATCATGGTATATAATTTTTATACATTTTTATGGGCAATTTGCTAGTATTTTGCTGAGGATTTTTGCTTATAACTTCATGAGAGACATTGATCTGTAATTTTTTTTCTTGTATTATGTTTTTCTCTTTCTTGATATTAGGGTTATACTGACCTCATAAAATGAGTTAGAGAGCATCCTTTCTTGCTTCTATCTTTTTAAAGAGATTGTAGGGAATTGGTATAATTTCTTCCTTAAATATTTGGTAGAATTTACCAGCACACTCATCTGTGCCTCATGCTTTCTTTTTGGAAAGCTATTAGTTATTGATTTAAGTTTCTTAAAGACATAGGCCTATTTAGATTGTCTATTTCTTCTTGTTCAAATTTTGGTGGATTGTGTCTTTTAAGAAATTGGTCCATTTCATCTATGTTATCAAATTTACGGGCATAGAGTTGTTCACTGTATTCTTTTATTATCCTTTTATTGTCCATGGGATCTATAGTGACGTCCCTTCTTAGATTTCTGATATTAATAATTTGTGTCATCTCTCTTTCTTGGCCTGGCTAGAGGCTTATCAATTTTATTGATCCTCTTCTGGGCAGTTTTTTAAGCAAAACCTTCTGCTTGACTATATTATTGGGAAAGACGCCCTCCATCTCAGTTTCTACAAAACAGTACGTCTGGTCATCAGATGTCAGGCAGCCTCCACAAAATGACAACATTGAATTGCAGTTAGCATTGCATGTGAAAGTCTCCTTCTACAGGAAAAACCTGTCAAACATTCACAAATATATTATCTCATATTTGATGATATTTCAGTAAAAATAATAAGTAAGGTAAAGAAGAGGAACTATGCCACAGTATTATGTTAATGGCTATGACTAGTAAATAACCACTACCTCTTCCACATTTCAGTTAAAGACCCTAGATGCATGACTATTAACATTAACAGGACACTGCATTTTAAAGATCATGGATAACTATTTGAATATAATATGAAACTGCTATGAACCAAATACTCTTGCTATTTAGAAGCCTAATAACTTCTACTAGATTAGACACACCTAGGATTTTTAAATTTTTGCTTTCATTTTTATAAAAGAGCCGAAGGCTTTATACCTGCATGGAGTACTGGGTGTTATACGAAAACAGTGAATCGTGGATCACTACATCAAAAACTAATGATGTACTGTATGGTGACTAACAAAACATAATAAAATAAAATAAAATTTTAAAAAAAGAAAAAGAAAAACACATACATGCACATTCACATATGCAAAGAAAAAAACAAAACAAAACAAAAAAACCCCAAACAATCCAGAGGCTTGCTTCAGTATGGCTGAAGTAAAAATTATGGAAAACTTCAAAAAACTTCAATTGTTCCATTTTCACTTACTAAGAAAAGAAAAATATGTCTATAAATAGATGTGTTGGAAGTAATAGTGGAGATAGACTTTTGTTAATAAATTATCTTCAGAAAATTCAAAGAAACAATCAATAGAAAATAAGAAATCTATTTTATTCAACTGATTGTACTTGAATTATATGCCATTAGAGAGCACTAATAAATAAAATAATATTTGCCTTTGATAAATATGTTTGTATATCACTAGTTCTAAATTTCATTTAGTAACACAAATCCAGTTAGCATTTTTATGGATAAAAACAAAAACCAAAACCAAGCTCTGAGTAGATTATAGGTACAAAACAGGTCTTAAATTACTTAAGTTTTTCTTTGTAATTAAAAAATGTCTAAAGTAATTAAATCATAAATTCTGCTAATAGCCCTCTTCAGTCTGGAGTTAGAATGATGTGGAAAAACACACACACACACACACACACACACACTTACACCCTACACCAAAAGTCAAGGTTCCTGAATGCTGGTCTCAGCTCACTCACATTTCCCTGGCTCTCTGTCTTCTTTGTCTATAAAAATAAGGAGATCGAATTGCATGATCATCAGTCCCCATTCAGGTCTAAATTAGTTAGGAGTTTATGCCACCATCTATAATATGAAATAAACCTAGTCCTCAAATAAGGAGAAAAATAAATATGTATAAGCATGCCTCTATAGAACACTCAGAAAATAGTAAGATTTTTTAAAGTTTTATTTTAAAATAAATTCAGAGTGATAGAAAAATTGCAAAAGTAGCATGGAGAATCCTCATATACTCTTCATCTAGCTTTTCCTGATGTTAACATACTGCAATCAAAACTAAGAAATTAATATGAGTACAATACTATTCACTGAACTATAGCTTTTATTCAGATTTTACCACTCTTTCCACTGTTGTCCTTTTTCTGTCTCAGGATCCAATGAGATGTGGTTATGTCTCCTTAGTCTCTTCCAGTGTCCAAGTATCAATCTTTTTTTGTGTTCTCTAACCTTAACATAGTTTTTTGAAGAGTACTGATAGTGTATTTTGCAGAATGAATCCTAGTCTCGCATCCCTGAGTTTAGGTTTATTTGATGTTTTCTTATCACCACATTAAGATTATACATTTTTGGCAAGAATGCCATGCAATTGATGTATCCTCAGCATATCATATTAGAGGTACATGATGTTGATGTGTAATCCGTGTTTTTAATGTTTTGACATATAGATAACTTTTATACTCTTCCAATAGATTCTGAAGCTTAGATGTAAATACATTTTATTATTAATTTTTTGATTAAACAATAAAAAATATGAAATTATACTGCTCCTAAATCTGAGTAAGCACAAAGAATAGATAAACTCGTTATTCCTTCTCTTAGAAGGATGTTTAAACATGGAAAAGAAGGATCAGGAATTTAAAAGAGATGGGAAGGTGCTTTGAAACTCACAAAACTAATATGAAATTTCTTTGTATGGGAAACAATTATATTTGTGGCTAAATGCATAGTCTACCAAAAGCTTCTTGGAAATACAAAACGAATGGCAAAATAGAAATGTCAGTTAGGTATATTTGTGAAAGGATACTCTCTTAATGATTTTTCATTTAAAAGATAATGGGGGGGGGTGCACCTGGGTGTCTTAGTTAAGCATCCGACTCTTGATTTTGGCTCAGGTCACAATCACAAGGTCATGAGATCAAGCTCTATGTCAGGCTCTGCCCTGGGCCTGGAGCCTGCTTTAGATTCTCTCTCTCCGTCAGCCCCTCCCCATTGCACTCATGTGCTCACTCTCTCTCTCTAAAAAAAAATAAAAATAAAAAAATAATAATGTTTAGGTTATTTTCTATTTATATTTAATTAATACAAATCTGTGCATAGTTATTTTTATTTTTCTTTTTTTTTTTAAAGATTTTATTTATTTATTTGACAGAGAGAGACAGTGCGAGAGAGGGAACACAAGCAGGGAGAGTAGGAGAGGGAGAAGCAGGCTCCCCGCAGAGCAGGGAGCCCGATGTGGGACTCGATCCCAGGACCCTGGGATCATGACCTGAGCCGAAGGCAGACGCTTAACGACTGAGCCACCCAGGCACCCTATTTTTCTACACTGTACATACAAAGCTCCTAAAATATGTAAGACTGTCCAAATTAATAAACCAATTTTCTTACCAATTTATCCAATGGATGTAAACATTATTTGCACATTTATTTTTCTACTATTCAGTGGTCTCCCTACTATAGATTTCCTCCCTCATTTAATACCTCTTTTTTTCCTTCTCCCACATAGAAGATAGGTATAAACCAGGAGAGCAAGGCATTACATTCTCAATAGTCAGAGAAAATTGGATCTATGTTACATCTACTAGAATGTAATTTAAAACAATTAGGCAAGATGTTGATAAATCCTGAAAGTGAAAGAATGCCCAGAAAGAGAATGGAGAAAGAAATGGAAAAGACAATTGAAGAAAAAAAATATTCAAGTGTGAGTTCCAGAATAGCAAGGATATTTATCACTGCATCAAGTTAGTAAAGCAAGTTTCCTGGCTTAGAAATACTACAATGGAGGGACACCTGGGTGGCTCAGTAGGTTAAGCATCAGATTCTTGGTTCCTGCTCAGGTCATGATCTCCAGGTTGTGAGATTGAGCCCTGCATTGGGCTCTGCACTCAGCGAGGAGTCTGCTTGGCATTCTTTCTCTCCCTCCCCCACTAAAATAAATGAAATGGTTTTTATTTTTTTATTTTAAAATATATTTTTTAAAGATTTTATTTATTTATTTATTTATTTATTTATTTATTTATTTATTTATTT
>NW_023270709.1:11025722-11026662 GCF_011800145.1 Mirounga leonina
TTTATTTATTTATTTATTTATTTATTTATTTATTTATTTATTTATTTTTATTTACCAGAGAGTGAGAGAGACAGAGCACAATCAGGGAGAGCGGTAGGCAGAGGGAGAAGCAGGCTCCCTGACTGGATCCCAGGACCCTGGGATCATGATCTGAGAGGAAGGCAGATGCTGAACCGACTGAACCACCTAGGCATCCCAAATGAAATATTAAAAAAAAAACAAGAAAAAAAATACTACAACTCAGAGTTTTAAAAATATATATCTTAACTCTAGAAATGAATTCAGCTGTGCTTGGTGGGGGAAAAAAGGAAAAAATTTTAAATGCTGACTTTCTATAAATTAAATTTAAATAGTAATAAAAAGTATTTAGAGATAAAATAACAAAATTGTAGGTAAAAACAATTATGAATTTTTTTTATTTTAATTTTTATAGAAATATTAAACTCTACCCCCCAACACAGGGCTCCAACTCATGACCCCGAGATAAGAATCACATCACTAAGCCAGTCACCCTCATTTACGAAATTCTTATGTCATGAGCTACATTTTACATGTTTCTATTTTCCATTTAATAACCTAAAGAGCAAACCTCCTAGAAGAAGCTCTTTAATCTGAGTAACATTATGTATTTATGTTCAAGAAGAAACCCCAATGTTCTCTCTGATTCCTTTTTTCTTTGTCTGTGTTTTTTTATCATATTTATCTTTTTTGATGCAAATCTTAGTCAAAAATAGAATGGGAAACCAGAAAACCACAGGTATAAGGATGGTTGTTAATCCAATAGATATTTTCTTTTGCAAATTACTCAGAAAAGATGAAAAAACTTTTTTTTGTCTTCCTACCTCCCTCCCTTTCCTTCCTTCTTTCTTTCTTTCTTTTGCTTGCTTTCTTTTTTTCTTTCTTTCTTTCTTTCTTTCTTTCTTTCTTTCTTTCTTTCTTT
>NW_023270709.1:11026672-11082583 GCF_011800145.1 Mirounga leonina
TTTCTTTCTTTCTTTCTTTCTTTCTTTCTTTCTTTCTTTCTTTCTTTCTTTCTTTCTTTCTTGTTGTTATTTCAAGAGCAAAGAAGGTGACTTTTGACTCTCCACTGTCCTGTTCTGACTACCTCGGAGGCATTGTGTTCAGGTCTGGGTGCCTGAATTCAATAGATCTTTGACCAACACAATTCTGAGTAACAGTTAAACATTTTAAGGGTATTTAATAGGAGATGGAAAAAGAGTGGAAATATAATAGTCATTTCTAAATATCTGAAGCATTGTCAGGTGGGACAGAGGTTAGATGAATTCATTAAGACCCTTGGAAAGCAGAACAAAAACCAAGCAGGTGAAAATTACAGAAAGGAAGATTTTGTCTGAAAATATGTCTGGCTTTCAAAGGAGATGGTACATTTCCCATCATTAGAAATATAGAGGAAATGACCTCTTATTACAAATGTTGTGGTGAGTACTCATACATCTATTAAGGTTGAAATAATCTTGATGTTTCCTACTAAACTAAGACCCTATATGTGTAAAATGGTTATGTAAAGTATATTAAATATTTTAAATGCTTTAATGGTGCTCTTTTATTTAAAAAGTCCTCAGTCCAGGACTTTATAAATTGATGAATGAAGCTTTTCATAATATATGAAATTCTCCTAACTTCTTTATTTTGGACCTCAGGATTTTACCAGTCATGTGTATAGAATGTGATGGATAGATGATAGCTAGATAGATGATAGATGATAGATAGATAGATAAGTAGATAGATAGATGATAGGTAGATAAAGAGAGTTTTTCGGTTACATATTTATATATATATATATATATATATATATATATATATGGTTTTTCAGGCTAATAAAGTAAATGAAGCAATCAAAACACTGAAGATTATAATTTCTACTTCACACAGCTTTATGTTACAGTTTTTGTTGTTGAAGCAAGTGTTTTTCCTAAATAAAGACTTGTATTGTTCATAACCAAATGTATTTATTTATTTATTTTTTTAAAGATTTTATTTATTTATTTATTTGAGAGAGAGAGAGAAACAGCATGAGCGGGGATAGGGTCAGAGGGAGAAGCAGGCTCCCTGCTGAGCTGGAAGCCCGATGTGGGACTCGATCCCAGGACTCCGGGATCATGACCTGAGCTGAAGGCAGTCGCTTAACAAACTGAGCTACCCAGGCGCCCTGTTCATAACCAACTGTATTTATGATAAGCTCTAGAAGGGTTCAAAGAAAGTTAATTTTTTTGTGAGAACCCTACCCTATTCACATGTAAATTTATTCTATTTCTATTGTTTTCAAATGGTCACATACTGGTTCCCCGTGTCTTCCACTTTCATTTCTGGAAAACGAGCTGTCAGAGAACACAAACAAATAGGGCTGATATGGAAAACATAAGAATGGCAGGGGACGAGGGAGAAAGGCCACTGTCTTCCAAGTTGTTATTCCAACCTTTGAGTTTTTTGTTTCCTCATTTATTGAGGATGGGTAAGAATGAGACACAGAGCTGCCCTACCAGGGACAAGCATTGTCCAAACAATTAAAAGAGTATGATCTGATCGGGGCCAGGGCTTAAATTAAAGAAAGCCAAAAAAGGAATATAGATTACAGCAGATACCTAATGCATCAGCAATATACTGTATATCAAAACTGGTGAATACTAGTGGGACATATAAGGCAGTGGAAAATGAATCAGCTTACAAAGAAGGGAAAATAACCAGGAGAACTTCTCCCAATAGTGCAAGAGGCAAGGGCTTCTAAAACTGAAATGTTCAGTTACAGGGTCCTGGTACAAATATTTAAATGAGGAGGGAAAGGGGTGGGGCTATAACTCAACTTAATATGTCTCATGTGTCACCAAAGCTTATCTTACCCATATCTCCCATCTACGGGACTATGTTATAATGTAGGTAATGACAATGACAGTCATGATTACTAACATACAAATTAATCAATAAACCTAGATATGCCCATGGGAGTGGGCTTCCCATTTGAGCATCTTTTCTTAATGGTGCCATAGAAAAAATTAAAATGCTTCCACAGTACACTCCTACAAGAAAAAAGATGAAACTTTAGACTAAGGATCCATTTCCAATGACTAATGTGGGGATTCGTAAGATATTTATGTCTTCGGGTTTCAGAGGATACTATGCACCAGAAAACATTTATTAAGCACCCTAAAGATACCTGACTTCCCCCAATCTGTCTCCAAGCCATGACCAGAAGTACCATTCAAAGCTTGGAACTGATGATGCTCTCCTCCCAGTTCAAGGCTTCAAAGCCCTTCTCCAGCCTCATCTCTTACACTGTCTCTTTCATACTCTCTTATCCATGTTTTTTGAATTTCTTGTGTGTTTCCTTGAACATGACCTCTCACCTTGACACGCTTTCACTACCTGTGCCCTCAGTATGTGATGATTCCTTTGCTTTCTGCGTGCCTCTCACTTACCTTTTTAAGTTTCTGTCTAAATGTCCCTTTCCAGGACTTCCCTAGACTCTCAACTTGATTAGATAGGCTTCATGTCCTCCTGAAGTGCCCCATACTTCTCCTATAAAAGCATCTACCATTTTATTATTGGCCCTGTTTATTTGTCTCTGTTCCCTGGTAAAATGTAAATTCTATGACAAATGGAACTAAAGCACCCAGCACAGGGCTTGGCCCATAATTGGGATACAAAAAAATATTTTTGTAAAGAAGGAACAAATGAATTGAGAAAAGAAATAGAGAATATAAGTGGCCAGTGTGGGAACAAGTAAGTTGGCTACACAGCGGAGTACCTTTCCTTATCCATATGTAACATATTACCCTCTTTCCTGGAAATTTAGCTACATGAGTGATCCTTCTTGCAAACAGAGAAATGGAGGGAGAATGCTTGGTGCCTCTTGGAAATGATAAAATTAATTAGTGGCAGAGATGGGTAAGGGACACCTATCTCCAGATACTTTCTGCCCCTCCCCCCAAATTGAGATTTATTTTAGTCATGCTGTCACAGACAAGAACACCATACACTAGATTAAGTTCCCTCCAAAAGAAAGAGGAAAGATATTAAATGGATCAATAAAGAAGCAAGATATAAGTGTACTTTCTCTAGAGGCTTTCCTTTCATTAACTAACTTACCAAGGAAAAGTATTACACAAATAATCCATGGGTGTAAAATGATTCTGGTGCTTCGAGTCCTCTGCAAAGGAGTGAATTTGCCTAGAGGCATCTCCAGATTAACCTATCCATACCACGTTCCTCCAATGGAATTGGACGCATCAGAGGAAATAGACATGCCCGAAACCTGATTTTCAGTCTCCCTATAGTTGGTCAGATTTCTGGCATCATCATGTTTTTGTAATTAAGCAGAGTAGGCTTGCTCATAACTAAAAAGAGACAGCTTCTCTAGTTTCAGAACACTGTGTCCTCAATTTAACAGGCCTGACCCTGGTGCGAAACAAGAGGTGAGCACTCTGGTTTGCATAAAGCAAACCACACACTGCCCTCTGGCCTTGCTCTGCTGAGACTGAAAAGATCTTATCAACCCTTTTCAGATTATCCACTCCGTAGGACGTTGGGCACTCTTCCATTTCCCATTTCTGCAGCTGGTTACTTTTATGGTATAATCTGAGATTAAATATAGGGGGAAGAATAAAAAGAGTTACAGGAATTGTACTTAAAATATAATAGTCCCACTAGGAGACATGCAACCCTTAAACCTCGAACACCAATGGCCATGCAGAACGCTACCATGGTCTGAGCAATAAATCAGACACACATGGCTATGACTATTATTTATATACCCGAAAGGCTCCCTGGTGAAAGATAAGAATCAACCTTTTCGTTTTTCATAGAAATGCAATAGGAAAAGAGTAACCCTAAAGTTCTAGTGGAGAAGAAGAAACACATTTAAAATGTGTTTGCAGAAATCCGTTACAAAATCTTAATGCCATGCCAAGTTTGTGCCGGGCAATATATGGGCAAATCCCTAGGATCTTTGTAGGCTGAAGTTTACCATGAAGATTTAGGCATTGTTGCTTTATCCTGAGACTGTTACTATGTTACCATTCACAGCCGCTCAGAAATTCTTAGCATGGATGGAGCACTGGGTGTTATGCACAAACAATGAATCATGGAACACTACATCTAAAACTAATGATGTAATGTATGGGGATTAACATAAGAATAAAAAAAAGAAAGAAAGAAAGAAATTCTTAGCATGGGACAGTAAGCTTGCTGCGCTCCCAGTCTCTAATTCCGAGAGTCTTCTGGACGACCACAGATGCTTCATAAGCTTGTGCCTTTCACTGAAGGCTGTTGCAATGTGTTATGAGCATCGTGGTCAGGACATCTGGTTGCCAATACCCACTTCGGCCTGACGTCAATCAAGTTGACTAGACCACTCTGTTCCTCATTCCTCTTTGGCATCCAGCAACAAATCTCTGAGAAATTTCACTTAGCCAAACCAATATTGGCTTTCAAATGTCTATTAATCCTTAAAAGATCTTCATTCTCTAAAAATGCACTATAAGGGCATATGGACTTATGGTGGCCCCAGAGATCGTCACAAAGTTTCAGGTGTCCTTGAACCACCTGTAAATGCCAGTTATGACTACTCATTTAATTTAATTTATTTATTTGACAGAGAGAGACACAGCGAGAGAGGGAACACAAGCAGGGGGAGTGGGAGAGGGAGAAGCTGGCTTCCCGCCGAGCAGGGAGCCCGATGCGGGGCTCGATCCCAGGACCCCGGGATCATGACCTGAGCCGAAGGCAGACACTTAACGACTAAGCCACCCAGGTGCCCGACTACTCGTTTTAAAGCAGTATTTATTTAAACATATTAATTGACATATGAAGATTTTTAAAGGCTTTGATTCCTCACTACTGTCACAATGAAGCAAAGGCAATAATTGCTAAGGCAATAATCAAAATAAAATCTCAGTCCAAAAAAGGGGGGAAGGGATGCCTGGGTAGCTCAGTTGGTTAAGCATCTGCCTCTGGCTCAAGGCATGATCTCAGGGTCCTGGGTTTGAACCTTGCATCGGGCTCCCTGCTCAGTGGGGAGTCTGCTTGTCTCCCTCTCCCTCTGTTTCTCCCCACCACCCTGGCTTGTGCCCTCTCTTGCTCACTCTCTCTCTCTCTCAACTAAATAAATAAAGTCTTAAAAAAATGTCTAAAAAAAGGGGGGAGACAACCATTCTTAGGTCCATTTTCCTACATTATCTGTAGCATTTTTTTTTTTTGAAAACTAATATCATAGTCAAAAGAAACTAGATTGAGGCATTCAAAGGTCTACCACTGAATCTAAGAAAATGACCAGAGTTATCTTTTATAGTGAGCCATTTCTCTCTAGGGAAAGATTAGAGAAGGTGGTTTGTAATAATGCACATTTTCACACACACACACACAAAAAAAAGATCTCATTGGTGTCACCTAGAGAGAAAAATTATTTGGGTTTTCTGTTTTCAGCAGTTGAGGTCATGCAAGAAAATAAATACTAAATGTAGTCTTAAAGCACCAACAACATGCAATGGTAATGAACACGGCCCTGACCAACAGAATTACCCTGATTTCAGTAGATATAAAATGAAATGTGATAGTGTTCAAAATATGGAAATATTATATTTTGTGTTTGTTGAACTTGGGTTTGAAAGGGGAGGATTATGTCTTCCTTAATATTATAAATCCATGAAGTTGAAAGTGTAGTGTTAGAAGTCTTTAGTCTGTCAAGTTTCAGTATGAGCTAGAATTGATTAAAACCTTAATAAGAACAATTTTATTCATTCAAAATCACTCTTCATATTTGACTTCTTACATAGTCTGAAGAGGTTTGTATTTTAATTCAAGTTGTGAAAAATTGCCGGAGATCTTACCGCTAAGTGCCTAACATACAAATAACCCAAATGACCACCTCTCTGAACACCAGAGGCCACTCCCAGTCGTCTTGGTGCAGGACCTGGCACGTGGTGTTCATGTAACTTGCCTAGCAAAAACTCCAAAGATCAGCCACTGATCTAGTGCGTTGTGTGTTTTTCTCTCACTGATGTCAAAGCATCAGAAAAGCATGAACTCTAGCTCTCCCTTCCCGCCACCCCACTCCCCTTCAAAGTTCAAGTAGACCTACAGCGGTGAGCTTTGTGAGCATAAGATGAAGGTGAGGAGGGTGGGAAGAAGCTCTGGGAATAGAAAGTGAAATGCTAAAAGGATAAAGCGGGATTTCCAAACTCAAGCTTCACATCAATTTTGTCTTTGGGCTGTTCCTGTGTTCATCAAAGTGGGAGAAAATCTCCCCACCCATCCTTACTCTCCATGGCGTTTTAACTCTGAATTTGAAAAACAATCCTTTCTATAGCCTTTCGAATTTTCTGAGTGCTTTCATATATATCTTTTCAATGAAGCTCCAAACTGTGAGTATGGATATAATTTGTCCCCATTTTACAGATTCTGGTTCCATTCACCAGCTCTGTGACCTTGGGAAAAGTATTTAACTTCTCTGTGTCTCATGTTTCTCATTGGTAAAATGGGACCAGTTATAGTACCAACTTCAGGGGATTGTAAGGATTAATAGATACATAAGGTACTCAGAACCATATGAGTCACCGAGAAAGAGCTAGAGCCTGGTTGCTGGCATTACCAGTATTTACAAAGGAGGCTTATAATATATGATTTATTGAGAAGGAGAGCTGCTCCTTAACTCAAAGATTCCAAACCCTGTTCTCATGATACCGATGTTATCTTCAGTCCACTCCTCCAGACTCCCTGTGGTATGCTCTCTTAATCTACACGATACGTTAAGTGGACTAACGTAATATTTAGCCATCTTTATAACCATTATCCTCTGAAATGAGGGGTTTGATTTCCAAACAGTTTTCAGAATATGACTTATTAAAATCAGAAACTGCTCTCTGCATCGTCATACCTGATGTTTAACATAGTGTGTGGGCCACAGGAGAAGGAAGAGCAGAAACACTTTATAGCAGAAGCAGGCCATCTCATTAATATAAACATTTAGGGGATGACTGCATGGGTGAATCTGCTAGAATGCTTCGTGGGCCAGAGGTTCTGATGAATTCTACCAGTCTGTGTAAAGTAGTTACAGCTGGTTTATAAAGTGCTTCCTGAGCGTTAGGGCAGGTTAGCTGGGTTAGCATCTGCGCTTGCCCTAATCAAAAGCAGCACCAATGCATTTAGGGAAAACCTTTGGTTACCAACCGATGTCTTTGCAACACTGTTTATGACTTTATTCCCTTGTGTAAATAGATGAATAGGATCTCAGTCAATCATGTTCTCAGGAATGCTTAATTCCGGTGAATTATCAATTTAATTACTTACTATTTGTTATGAATTCCACTTTTTTTTAAACAAAAGGATATTTTAAATCCACTTTTTTTTTTTTTTTGGTTCTTGTAAATTTCTTCTCTGGGGAGGAGCAACATGGTACTCTGTGAAGGGCATGGCCTTTGGAATTTGTTAGACCTGCATTTGAGTCCCTGTGAGAGTTTGGGAAATCGCTTAACTTCTCTGAGTCTGTTTCCTAAACTACAAAACAGAAATGGTCCATGGCAGGGTTGCTGTGAGCATCAGCTGAGCGGTACCAACCTTGGACCAGTGCCTGATTCATGAGAGACATTTGAGACAAAGTCTTCTCTCCTTTTCTCTTGGGGCTAACTGAAGTTCAGCTCCCAAAAGGGGTGAGTATGGGAAAGGTATTTGTTGCTCTATGGCTTCCAGAGCAATGTTGTCAGGCTACATTAATCTAGGACAAAAAAAAAGAAAAGAAAGAAAGAAAGAAAGAAAGAAAGAAAGAAAGAAAGAAAGAAAGAAAGAAAGAAAGAAAGAAAGAAAGAAAGAAAGAAAGAAAGAAGAAAGAAAGAAGAAAGAAAAAGAAATAGGTTTCTTATTCTTCAGGGCTATTTTACTACCCCTAATGCTATCTTCAAAGCAAAACCCCTTCTTCTCAGCCAACTCAATGTTTCTCAGATCTTAGAAAAATCAGTCATTTTTCCTCTTCTACCCAGATTAAAATAGCACCTCTGTCCCTTATTGCTGTGTGACATTGAGCAAGTTACTTAGCCTCTCTGTGCTCCCATTGCCTTGCCTATAAAATGAGAATAATAAAAAGACCTAACTCACAAAGTTGTTCTGAGAATTATAAGAGTTAATGCAGCTTAAACACTTAGAATTTTTCCAGGCACATAGAGTTCAAATACTGGGTAAAGTCAACATTCTGCTCCAGCTCCCTGGGGCTGCCAACCTGATTTTTTTTCTTGTGGTTGCTGCTGCTGAAGCTTCCCTGTCCTAACTTTGTGTGACCTGAAACTCTCCCCAGGCAATCCAACCACAGACACGGATGCCCACAGGTCAGGGATAGGTTCTCTAGTGCCCCTGAGTAGCCACCTAGGAGCTGAGTTTCTGCAACCCAGGGATAGCCTGCTGTTGTCACCCACGACACTCACCCACTCCCTGGGCCATACAGCCATGCAGCTGTGTTCTCACAGAATAGAAACATTTATTTCTGATATCTCTCTCTCTCTCTCTCTCTCTCTCTCTCTCTCTCTCTCTCCCTCCCTCTCTCTCTCTCTCTCTCTCTCTCTCTCTCATAGCTCCCTAACACTCAGGCATGATTCCATAGGGTTAAACTGGGGGTAGAAGTGGGGATATGGAAGACAAATCCTCCTCTGATCTCAGAATCACCCTTTCCAACCATGAGTCATTTTCTTTGGCTCCAACTTCTGTGCTTTGATTTCTTTCATCCTGAAGGTGATCTTTGTTAGAAAGACTCTACTCCCTCAAGCAAATAAGTCTACTCCAGAATCTGCCCCAGTGTCTGAATCATAGGCCCCCACTACATCTGATGTCCCTCTTCTTGGTGATTCAAGTCAGTGCAATCCCACGCAGTAGTTCTGGACACCAAATGTTCTTTTTTTTTTTTTAAGATTTTTTTATTTATGTGAGAGAGAGACAGCACAAGCAGGGGGAGCAGCACAGGGAGAGGGAGAAGCAGGCTCCCCGCTGAGCAAGGAGCCCGATGCGGGGCTCGATCCCAGGACCTTGAGATCATGACTTGAGCTGAAGACAGATGCTCAACCAAGTGAGCCACCTAGGTGCCCCCTAAATGTTCTTGCTAGAAAAATAAAACATGACTTCAAGAAGCAGTCAGTGTACCTGCTACTCCTATATCAGAAAATATAGAAGAAGCAGTGATAGATGCTACAGGGAAATATTGTTTTCTGTCCTTTCTACCTGGTCAGCTTTAATCTAATCCCAAGAACAGGCACCACAAATGCCCCTTATAGACATCTGTACACAGGTGGTCATTGGCATGTGCTAAGTTGTTGACATTTCTAGTGAGAAGAATGCTTGGGGGAAACAATTGATGAATGTTTTTTTTACTTTGGTTTCAACTTTCTAATGCTGTGTAGAAATCGTTCTTCTGAGATTATACCTGAGATGCCCCCTAATAACATCATCACAAGCAAGTGCGTATGTTAGAGTTGCAGCAGGTGCCCTCGCCTTGAGAACTGCACCAACTAATTTTAAGGCATTCACAGCTTGTTCCTGGTGAAAGGCAAAGGAAACCACATGAGTCTAAAAGGGAAAAAGAGGGGCGCCTGGGTGGCTCAGTCCATTAAGCGTCTGACTCTTGGTTTCTGCTCAGGCCGTGATCTCAGGGTCATGGGATTGAGTCCCACCCCCCACACCCCTCGTCAGGCTCCATGCTGGGCACAGAATCTGCTTAAGATTCTCTCTCTCTCCTTCTGCCCCTCCCTCTGCCACTCACACATGTCTCTCAAAAAAAGAAAAATGGGAAAAAGAAAAATGATTTTCCCAGCTGTCATGGAGTTAAGTTTGACATGCAGTAATATTTTTTATGAAATTTTATCATTAGAATGGAATCTCCATGAGGGGAAGAAATTTAATCCATTGTGTTACAACACAATCCTCAGCATCTAGAATGCCTTAAAAAAAAAAAAAGTTCATTCAGATTTGAAGATCATTTCATACATGCTTAGATGGATGGAACTTCATTCAGCCTCGTTCATTCTTCCATCCAGCACATGACTTATTTGGAACCTCCCAAAGGCACTTAGAGAAATGAACAAGTAAATGAATAAATGAATTAATGCAGTTTTTAAAATATCAGAATTTAGGAGGTCTTGCACTTGAATTTATTGATATTTTGAGTCAAGCCCCAAAACTGACAGAACCTAGAGTGATTTTTTTAAAAGTTCATTCAAATTATCTCAAATATGAAAGGTAAACACTAAAGAAAGTTGAGGAAATATAAACTATAATATTCTAACAAATACAGCTAGTAGTTTCATTTCAGAGGTCACCTTCAGCAAGATGTAGTCCAGATATGTCTGAATCTATATCTAAATATTTAATTTACTTAATCTTAAATCATGAAGGATTGTGAACCTAAAATAACAAATTCACAAGTTCTTATAAAGGATCAATGATTACTACAAGGTATCGACAAACCATGGATATTATGAAACTCTTAGAACCTGAACTGGTGATACTTTTCCTTAGCTCTGGATTTTTGCTCTTTAGTTAGTTCTTGATCTCATTATAAAGAAATACAGGGGCGCCTGAGTGGCTCAGTCGGTTAAGCGTCTGCCTTCAGCTCAGGTCATGATCCCAGGACCCTGGGATGGAGCCCCACATAGGGCTCCCTGCTCAGTGAGGAGCCTGCTTCTCCATCAGCCTGCCGCTCCCCCTGCTTGTGCTTACTCTCTACCTCTCTCTGTCAAGTGAATGAATAAAATCCTTAAAGAAAAAAAAAAACACATACATATATGCTCATTGGAAATTTTATTGAAAAAGTATTGCCTTTCTTTCATTCTTCTTATTGAGGAAAAAAACCTGGTTTTTACAGGTCTTACATTCATGTAGTATGAGTAGATTTAGTGAATCACAGACCTGTACCTCTGAAACAAATAATACATTATATGTTAAAAAAAAAAAAAAAAAGAAGAAGAAGAAGAAGAAGAAGATAGCAGGAAGGGAAGAATGAAGGGAGGGATATAGGAGGGGGAGAGGAACCATCAGAGACTATGGACTCTGAGAAACAAACTGAGGGTTCTAGAGGGGAGGGGGGAGGGGGATGGGTTAGCCTGGTGATGGGTATTAAAGAGGGAGTGTACTGAATGGAGCACTGGGTATTATGCGAAAACGATGAATCGTGGAACACTACATCAAAAACTAATGATGTATTGTATGGTGACTAACATAACATAATAAAAAAAAAAAGATGTTAAGCAAAAGAGCCCCAATTAAGCTTGTTTTAATTTAACTCCTTAAATAGCTAATCTCTACTTGGTATATATCTGCATTTTATATCAATCAAACATCTTCCAAACTGTAATTGTATCCATCTGAGAATATGAGTTCCTGGCTTTTTATTAACGTTGACTTCAGTACCTCTGTTACTACAAAACAAAATGCTACAAGCAAATATGCACAAGATGAACATGTCAATGATGGCTTTTTTAAAAAAGATTTGTTTATTTATTGTAAAGAAAGAGAGAGAGAGATCATGATGGGGAGGGTCAGAGGGAGAGAGGGAATCTCTAGCAGACTCCCCCCGAGAATGGAGCTTGAGCCAGGCTCGATCCCAGGACCCTGAGATCATGACCTGAACTGAAACCAAAAGTCAGACGCTTAACCAACTGAGCCACCCAGGCACCCCATAGGGCTTTCTTTTTTTCTTTTTCCTTCTTCCTTTGCCCTCTTCCTCTCTCCCTTCTCCCCTTCTTTCATCTCTCCCTTTGAACCTATTACATGAGCACATGATTGGTGGAACACTTCAGACCACAGAAATAATAGAATGGCCATGAGGCACATGGTTTCCTTCTCATGAGACTAAAAAACTGGCTCAGTCCCTTGGAGAAAACCCCTTTGCAGATCTGATCGGCCTTGCATACCTGGTGCAATTTCAATTCTACTTCAAATACTAGGGGTCTCAGGCACTTTTTGCTCTCATCTCCTTACATATTTGCAAAATGCCTCTCTACTCTCTGATGGCCATAGGAAGCTCTGCAATCCCTAATGGGGTAAATTGGAACTGGTTGATTAGATCTAAGTAAAGTACCAAATGAAAAAGTGGGTTATCACTTAAGGGTGGCACAAAAGATTCATTTCAGTCAGTCTTCAAATTTGAAAGATCCTGAATCACCAAAGATTTGTCTACACATTTAAAACTAATATATGTGTATACGTTTTAAGCAAGAAAGCATGGAGGACAGTATGTTGTTTTCTGGGAGAGAAGTCTTGCATCTTTTTGGAATAAACATATTCAGATTCCTAACATGCATTTCCTCTAAGCACAGACATGTTCTCCAAAATGGATATGCTTTTGTTTGTTGGAGTAAAGTGTGGTTTTATTCCCAAACTATAGAATTTCACAACATTTTTCAGAAATTTGGCCTGTATACAGTGAGCTTCTCACTTCCTCCACCCATCTAAGACCTTTCCATTCAAATGATTTGATTATTTGCTGTGTGCAAAATATTTCATGAGGGAACAAGCAAGACCAGGAAGATGAGTAACATACCATCCTTACGTGTAAGGCTCTTGCATAAATAGATCGGTCAGCTACTCAAATAAGCATGATAGGAGCTGTGGTCAGACAATAAACTTTTCTGTGGACTCCCTGCATTTTTTTAATTCCACATAAAAAAGGGAAGCCAAACTGTCCTCTTACCTCTCTTTACAGCGGCTACAAAGATCCTGTTCATAAAGTATAAGAAATCATTGCTAGTGTGATTTGTCTTCATTTACTTGAATTAACTTAATCTACATCTGCCAAGGTATCATCAGCTTGTGATACACACACACACACACACACACACACGCACACGCACACGCATGCACACAGTCCTTTGGGAAAGAATATGGAACACACCCTCCTAGCCGTTTAGCTTAAAGGAGCAACGTTGCTTGAGAGAATATATTTGGTGTGTGTGACATTAATTTACATTTTGCCCTACTTTCGTTATGAAGGCTTTGCGGTGCTTTTTAAACATGATTTCATTGTGTGCACGTGCATATACATACACCTCTGCATAGAGCCCTAAAATTAAATTGACTTGCTGGCTAAAGTTAGAGAAAATCCTTTCCGAGCTTCTTTCTACCACTCAATAAATTATTACAGTCTGTGCACAAAACACAAATTACATGCTTTATTAGTATGTTCTGTAGTAACCTCAAAACCACAAGTGTTTACATGTGCTGCACGCATGCACTTTGGGGCTTTTTAATAGCTGGTTGACAAGAGATTAAAGGCAGAAATATGGCATTTTATTAAAGCAAACATATCAGTATGCCTACCATGATAAAATGATCTAGTTTTCTTCAGACACAAAAGTTTCTGTTGAGTGATACCTTTGAAATTCCTTGAGGGCACCCTATTATTCACTTTCCTCAACAGACAGCAGCTGCAAATGGTCTCCAATTTTCAAAGAGTATTGCCTGGTCATTCTTTACTGTCAAAATGAAGAAGAGCATAAAAGTTAAGTCAATAAAGTAATATAAAATGTTTAATATAAAAATTCAGGAATGAATGATTAACCATTAAAAACTTACAGTAGCTATTTCATCCAGGAAAAAAAAAAAATTAACATTTCCCCTGAAACCTATTAACACTCCTTGTAAACAATATCCTTTTTTGAAATATATGACCTTTCCTAATGCTCTCCATAGACATGGCATTTTTCTTATATTCACTTTACATCTACTGATATGAAGTTGAATTCCTCAGGAGAGAATGTTCTGAGCTCCCTCCTCAGATATATATGGTCTTCTAAGATATTTCCCACACGGCTGTACTCATTGGTGTTGGATGCTAACTCTGACAATCTGTTGTTGCCGATCCAATCCAAAATTATAGAATGTTCCATTGGACCAGCAGGAGGCAAAACACACTGCCTACATTGAAATCCATAGCTTCCTTAACAATCTACAAAATTTGACAAATTAATACTTATCAAAATTACTATAAATATTTCTCTTTTCTTAATTACATCCATTCCTCACTGGTGTCTCTTTAATACCTGTGGATGTCACAGAGGGCCATGTACAGAGAAAGAGAAGGGAAAAATGAAGGGGGGGAAATCGGAGGGGGGAGACAACCCATGAGAGACTATGGACTCCGAGAAACAAACTGATGGTTCTAGAGGGGAAGGGGGATGGGTTAGCCTAGTGATGGGTATTAAAGAGGGCACGTACTGCATGGAGCACTGGGTGTTATACGCAAACAATGAATCATGGAACACTACATCAAAAACTAATGATGTAATGTATGGTGATTAACATAACATAATAAAATAAAATTTAAAAAAAGAAAAGTGAAAAATGTTTCTCTTTATTTTTGAGGAAACTATTTGGGAGTAGGGTTTAGTTTATTCTACAACTTCTTTTCAGAATTAAATCATAAAAAAGCAAGACTCTTCAGGACTTATCCTAAAGCTAATCCCTCAGTGTGGTTTAACAAAAATAACATCCTGGGTATAATGTATATAAAGAAATATTTTGATTGAAAAATTGTAAAATGTTACAGCTGGGGTCAATAAGATCACCCCTTGAGACTGCCAAATGTGTTCTACACCATGGTTCTAGAGTCAAGAAAGAAGGCACCACCACGCCTTTCTGAGAAAACCATGAGAGATAAATAGGGTTGGGTCCTGGGAACTAAATCATGTTGAAGGAATTTTAAGGATTCTTGCAAATCTCTCCTTTTACAGAATTCATTTGCTTTGATAGATATTGTGAACTGACATTTCTTACAAGTTTTATTCCAAAATATAAATGGAGATACCCAGGCCATTCTTACTGAGGAGAAAGGAGGCATACCAAATGGGGTATCTTTATGGATTCCTAAGTATTTGTTTAGCACCTGAGATGCCTGGGGGACACAGTTGGTTAAGCATCTGATGCTTGATTCTGGCTCAGGTCATGATCTCAGGGTTTTGAGGTGGCTCTGTGCTCAGCATGGAGTCTGCTTAAGATTCTCTCTCCCTCCCCTTACCCCTTCTGCTGTGCTTGCTCTCTCTCTCTCAAATAAATAAGGAAATCTTTAAAAAATATATTTCTTTAGCACCTAAGAAACATTCTACTCTTGAGGAGCATCTCAAAGAAAAAAGATGTGCAGACACAAAATAACTACAGAACATGAACACATTCAGGTCAATAATGCTAAAATGCTTTAGGTAGATGTAGATGGTATGTGAATGTGCCCTATATTTGTTTGTCTAATGTTGACATTTACAACAATCAAAGAGTAGATTCTCTTCCTGAAATCTACAACTTAACTCACTGTCCACAATACTGCTGGGTATGACCTAGCCATCGCTACCCTCTAGCAGTAAATTACTGTCCTCCCTCCACTTCTGCTAAGTACTGGGGGTATTATGTTGTAGTAACCTCTTTTGTCAGCCATTCCCATGCAATTTTTATTTATTTTTAATGCAATTTGTAAATGATAAAATTTATTTAATTAATCATTTGTATATGCATTTGACTTGTTAAACATTACTGAACAAGACGTATTTCTCCTGGTGGGTTTTAGTTACGAGTTATATTGCAGTTTGGTATTTTGGGCTTGTGTGTGTGTGTGTGAGTGTGTGTGTGTGTGCTTGTGGCATATGTGGTACTACATAATCTGGAAGAGTAAATCCAGTTGCAGCAGTGAGACTAAGAATGAAACTTCAAATGTTTGGATCTGAATGAAACTTCCAATGTTTCTCAATAGGTCATTATAAAAACTCTGATGATACTTCTCTATTTGAAACAGTGACCACAAGATGTAAGGTTTTTTAGTTTTCTTTTCTTTTTTTTTAAATTTGATTATGTTATGTTAGTCACCATATAATACATCATTAGTTCTTGATGTGGTGATCCACGATCCATTGTCTTCGTATAACACCCAGTGCTCCATGCAGTATGTGCCCTCCTTAATGCCCATCACTGGGCTAACCAATCCCCCCTCCCCCCTCCCCTCTAAAACCCCGTTTGTTTCTCAGAGTCCATAGTCTCTCATGGTTGATCTCTCCCTCCAATTCCTCCCCCATTTTTCCCTTCCTTCTCCTAATGTCCTCCATGTTATTCCTTATGTTCCACAAATAAGTGAAACCATATGATAATTGACTTTCTCTGCTTGACTTATTTCACTTAGCATGATCTCCTCCAGTCCCATCCATGTTGATGTAAAAGTTGGGTATTCATCCTTTCTGATGGCTGAGTAATATTCCATTGTATATATGGACCACATCTTCTTTATCCATTCATCTGTTGAAAGGCATCTCGGCTCTTTCCACAGTTTGGCTATTGCGGACATTGCTGCTATGAACATTGGGGTGCATATGGCCCTTCTTTTCACTACATCTGTGTCTTTGGGGTAAATACCCAGGAGTTGCAATCGCTGGGTCATAGGGTAGATCTATTTTTAATTTTTTGAGGAACCTTCACACTGTTTTCCAAAGTGGCTGTACCAACTTGCATTCCCACCAACAGGGTAAAAGGGGTCCCCTTTCTCCACAACCTCTCCAACATTTGTTGTTTCTTTCCCTGTCCATTTTTGCCATTCTAACTGGTATAAGGTGGTATCTCAATGTGGCTTTGATTTGAATTTCCCTGATGGCTAATGATGATGAACATTTTTTCATGTGTCTGTTAGCCATTTGTATGTCTTCATATGCCAATAAACTGAGCAATCTGGATGAAATGCACGCCTTCCTGGAAACCTATAAGCTGCCAAGACTGAAACAGGAAGAAATTGACAACCTGAATAAGCCAATAACCAGTAATGAGATTGAAGCAGTGATTAAAAACCTCCCAAAAAACAAGAGTCCAGGGCCTGATGGATTCCCTGGGGAATTCTGCCAAACATTCAAAGAAGAAATAATACCTATTCTACCGAAGCTGTTTCAAAAAATAGAAACAGAAGGAAAGCTTCCAGACTCATTCTATGAGGCCAGCATTACCTTAATCCCCAAACCAGGCAAAGATCCCATCAAAAAGGAGAATTTCAGATCAATATCCCCAATGAATATGGATTCCAAAATCCTCAACAAAATCCTAGCTAATGGGATCCAACAATACATTAAAAGGATCATGCACCACGACCAAGTGGGATTTATCCCCAGGATGCAAGGGTGGTTCAACATTCACAAATCAATCAATGTGATAGAACACATTAATAAGAGGAGAGAGTAGAACCATATGGTCCTCTCAATTGATGCAGAAAAAGCATTTGACAAAATACAACATCCTTTCCTGATTAAAACTCTTCAGAGTATAGGGATAGAGGGAACATTCCTCAAGTTCATAAAATCCATCTATGAAAAACCCACAGCAAATATCATCCTCAATGGGGAAAAGATGAGAGACTTTCCCTTAAGATCAGGAACACGTCAAGGATGGCCACTCTCACCACTATTGTTCAACATAGTACTAGAAGTCCTAGCAACAGCAATCAGACAACAAAAAGAAATAAAATGTATTCAAATTGGCAAAGAAGATGTCAAACTCTCTCTTTTTGCAGATGACATACTTTTTGTGGAAAACCCAAAAGACTCCACCCCCAAATTACTAGAACAGATATAGCAATTCAGTAATGTGGCAGGATACAAAATGCACAGAAATCAGTTGCTTTCTTTTTTTAAAATATTTTATTTATTTATTTGACAGAGAGTGAGTGAGAGCACAAGCCAGGAGACAGAGGGAGAGGGAGAAGCAGGTTCCTCGCTGAGCAGGGAGCCCAAGAGGGGACTCGATTCCAGGACCCTGGGATCATGACCTGAGCTGAAGGCAGCCGCTTAACCAACTGAGCCACTCAGGCACCCCCAGTTGCTTTCCTATACACTAACAATGCAACTGTAGAAAGAGAAATTAAAGAAACGATTCCAGTCACAATAGCACCAAAAACAATAAGATACCTTGGAATAAACCTAACCAAAGAGGTAAAGGATCTATACTCTAGGAACTACAGAACACTCATGAAAGAAATTGAAGAAGACACAAAAAGATGGAAAAACTTTCCATGCTCATGGATCGGAAGAATAAACATTGTTAAGATGTCTATGCTACCCAGAGCAATCTATACCTTCAATGCCATCCAAATCAAAATTCCAATGACATTTTTCAAAGTGCTGGAACAAACAATCCTAAAATTTGTATGGAATCAGAAAAGACCCGAATTGCCAAGGAAATGTTGAAAAAGGAAAACAAAGCTGGGGGTATCACGTTGCCCAATTTCAAGCTATATTACAAAACAGCGATCTCCAAGAGAGCATGGTACTGGCACAAAAACAGACATATAGACCAATGGAACAGAATAGAGAACCCAGATATGGACCCTCAACTCTATGGTCAAATAATCTTCAACAAAGCAGGAAAAAACATGCAATGGAAAAAAGTCTCTTCAATAAATGGTGCTGGGAAAATTGGACAGCTATATACAGAAGAATGAAACTCGACCATTCTCTAACACCATTCACAAAGATAAACTCAAAGTGGATGAAAGACCTCAATGTGAGACAGGAATCCATCAAAATCCTAGAGGAGAACATAGGCAGTAACTTCTTTGACATCAGCCACAGCGACTTCTTTCAAGATACATCTCCAAAAGCTAGTGAAACAAAAGCAAAAATGAACTTTGGGACTTCATCAAGATAAAAAGCTTCTGCACAGCAAAAGAAACAGTCAACAAAACAAAGAGGCAACTCACAGAATGGGAGAAGATTATTTGCAAATGACACTACAGATAAAGGGTTGGTATCCAAGATCTGTAAAGAACTTCTCAAAATCAACACCCAAAAAACAAATAATCAAGTCAAAAAATGGGCAGAAGACACTCTGGAAAACTGTATGGAGGTTCCTCAAAAAGTTGAAAATAGAGCTACCATATGATCCAGCAATTGCACTACTGGGTATTTACCCCAAAGATACAAAAGTAGGGATCCGAAGGGGTACGTGCACCCCGATGTTTATAGCAGCAATGTCCACAATAGCCAAACTGTGGAAAGAGCCAAGATGTCCATCGACAGATGAATGGATAAAGAAGATGTGGTGTATGTATACAATGGAATATTATGCAGCCATCAAAAGGAATGAGATCTTGCCATTTGCAACGACGTGGATGGAACCAGAGGGTATTATGTTGAGTGAAATAAGTCAAACAGAGAAAGACATGTATCATATGATCTCACTGATATGAGGAATTCTTAATTGTAGGAAACAAACTGAGCATTGCTGGAGTGGGGGGTGGGATGGGAGGGATGGAGTGACTGAGTGATAGACACTGGGGAGGGTATGTGCTCTGGTAAGCACTGTGAATTGTGCAAGACTGTTGAATCTCAGATCTGTACCTCTGAAACAAATAATGCAATATATGTTAAGGAAAAAAAAAAGAAGAAGAAGAAGGTAGCGGGAGGGGAAGAATGAAGCGGGGGAAATCGGAGGGGTCGAACCATGAGAGACGATGGACTCTGAAAAACAAACAGGGTTCTAGAGGGGAGGGGGGTGGGAGGATGGGTTAGCCTGGTGGTGGGTATTGAGGAGGGCACATTCTGCATGGAGCACTGGGTGTTATGCACAAACAATGAATCATGGAACACTTCATCTAAAACTAATGATGTAATGTATGGGGATTAACATAAGAATAAAAAAATAAATTAAAAAAAATGGGCAGAAGGCATGAATAGATTTTATTTTCTCATCACTTTTATTCATTATCAAGTCAAACAAACCATCATGATTCTTTTTAAATGTTGTACAGTTAATCTATAAATTTTGCAAATAATATCAATTTCTCTTTTGCATCTACCAATTCTCCTTTGTCCCTCCACAGACACCCATTGAGAATGTCATATGTTTTTAGATACAAACATATTGTTCTTGGTTCTAGATGTTGAACACACAAAGACAAATTAAACACAGATCCTGATTTCAAGGAACTTGCAATTCAATTTGGTACACACCATTTTAGGGATAAATAAAAAATTGTGTGAGGTTAGATCCCAAGTTTTATGTATTGAGCTCCTGTTGGAAGCCACACAGCACAATAAGTGCTGATATATATTTCCTAATTTAATCCTTGGAAGTGAAAAGGCTATGAACTGGGCCTCTGAAAACTCTCATATTGAGAGAATAGACATTTGAAGTGAAATCTGCAAAAGAGACCACGAATAAAGAGTCATGGGGGATGAATAAGAGCTGAATCCTGGAACTTAAAGGTAAATAGTAAAGGATATTAAATGCCTCAGAAAAATCAAGAGGGGCGTCTGGGTGGCTCAGTTGTTAAGTGTCTGCCTTCGGCTCAGGTCATGATCCCAGGGTCCTGGGATCGAGCCCCGTATCGGGCTCCCTGCTCGGCGGGAAGCCTGCTTCTCCCTCTCCCAATCCCCCTGCTTGTGTTCCTGCTCTCGCCAACTCTCTCTCTGTGTCAAATAAATAAATAAAATCTTAAAAAAAAATCAAGAATAAGCATGGCAAATCAGCAATGATTTGAGGAGAAACAAGTCATTACTTGCCATTGAGAAAGGAATGGAATGGCAAGTTGAACACAGATATGTATCTTGGCTCTCTTAGGACATTTTTTATTCAAATTATAGCAAATGAATTACAAAGAAAAACACCACGAAATAAAAAAAAAAAAGTTTTAGAGGACACATAATAGCAGAGGAAAAACTTCAGGGATATTTAGGAAGCTGTAAAGTCAATAGCTGTGTGGTAACAGACTGAAAGATCACCATCCTTTAAGAAAGGCCAACAGGGAGCAAGTTAATTTTCATTAAACAATCCAAGAATATCTCAAGAAATGGAGGCAGCTGGTACACATGAAGGCCAGGACATAGGATGAGGACAAAAAAAAAAAAAAAAGAGAGAGAAAATGATTGTAAGTCTGTATAAATAGTAACTACAGCCCAGGTACCCTCTCCCCTCTGATTCCACCAGGGAATGACATCTCTGCCATCCTACAGGAGATAAGATGTTTACTATGAATTGGAGAAGGTCTAGGCTCACAGATATCATACATAGTGGAGCACAAGAGTGAAGTACCAAGAAGGGGAGAGTGAGTATAAGTGAGTATTAAACTATAAACCTATGCTCCCCTTCCCTTGCCTGGCTCTCAGAACCCTGGCTCTCTTCTACACCATCCTTACCCTGGCCTCACCATCAGTGGATTGGAGAATTTCTTTCTAGGAAAATTTCCCAGTCCAAGAGAAGATAAATATACAGAGTGGCATTTAAAAGCCCCAACCAAAGACTAAGTTCCCACACAGTGAATAAGTCTACCCACTCACCACCTCACACTTCCTGTTGGTGATAACTGCATCATTTTCAAAGATGAGCAGAGAGCCAGGGATAGAAAACATTGTGTAAAGCTTCCAACATGAAAAACAAAGATTGCAGCAAATAGAGAAAAGGAACTCAGAGAAAACAAGACCATTCACAGAAGAAGGGGAAAATATAGAGCAAACAAACAGCAAAACAACCCTGGAATTGGTAACCTAAAAAGAAAATTAAGGCAGTATAAGAAGATTTATGAAAAAGAGAAGGATACTATTAAACAAAAGAAATATTCATCAAACAAGAGCTCTTGGAAATTAACAACTAGTACAAGAGAAGTTGAAAATGCAGTTTAAGGACAAGAAGATAAAATCAAAGAACTTTCTAAGAAGCATATAAAAATGAAAGATTGTGTAAGAAAGAATCAATCTAGGAGTTACAGAAATAACAAAATCAGAAGGAAGAAATTCTTCCAAGACATAATGCAAATAAATTTCTCAGAACAGAAGATACCTCCAAATAGTATGAGGTTGAGGGGTTTGTGAATTCATACTCAATTCATCAAGTGAAAAAGAACCCAACCAAAATGCATCATTCAAAAACTTTAGGGGCGCCTGGGTGGCTCAGTCGGTTAAGCATCTGCCTTTGGATCAGGCCATGATCCCAGGGTCCTGGGATTGAACCCCGCATCGGGCTCCCTGCTCAGCAGAGAGCCTGCTTCTCCCTCTCCCTCTGCCGCTCCCCCTGCTTGTGCTCTCTCTCTCTCTCTCTCTCTCAAATAAATAAATACAATTTTTTTTTCCTGGAGGAAAAATGATCTTGAACGCTCACGGGTGGATTGTCTCCAAGGAAAACTTCACCATGTTGATAGGGATGCAATAGTCCAATCAGAGAATCTGCAGGTAAGTCAATAATAAATAGAGAAGGAAAGTAAAAAACAATACAAAATAGAAAGGGAATGTAATGGTGTTGCTCTGCATTTCTTAACCGTGAACAATATGCCTACCATGGTAATACTATAAAGAGTGACTCGTGAACTAACACAAACATCATGATTGTAATATAACAGGCAGGCAAGTGGAAGAAGGGGAAGGGCTGGGGAGAAATCAATAGATTCTTTGTGGTAAGAAATCAATAGACAATGTATAAAATAAGGAAGTCTAAAAATAGCAGTATAAAAGTGTTATTTTGAAAAACAGGTTTGAACGTAGAAGAAATGTTCAGAAGAATTTCTGGGCATTAGTTTAGAGTAGGACAGGGCCATCAACTGCTGTTTTTATTTTCAAGCCTTATAGTAGTAAGTGCTTTAAAAAACATGTATATATATTACTTAATTAAAAGTAAAGAATTGAGGAGTGCCTGGTTGGCGCAGTTGGTTGAGTGTGGAACTCTTGGTTTCGGTTCAGTTCGTGATCTCAGGGTCGTGAGATCAAGCCCCTCTCGGCTCTGCGCTTAACACGGAGTCTGCTTGAGACTCTCTCCCTCTCTCTCTGCTCCTCCCTCTGTGCTCTCTCTCTCTCTAAAATAAATAAGTAAATCTTTAAAAAAAAAAAAAGCATAAAAAATTGAAAATCCTGAAAGAGGTAATGCATATGGATTCATTGATATGGTATTGTATTCAAGACATTAAGGGATATTAAGTAATCTATAGAAAAATACTTTAAGTACAATCTCAGTTATGTTGTTAAAATTATACATTTGGATATTTACTCATATATGATTTTGTGTGGAAAAAAACTTAGCAGGAGCCACATGGAACTGCGGTGGCAGGAACTTAGACTGAACTGAGTTTAAGTTTGAGTCCTTGAAATTTTTATATTTACAATGTCTTCAAATATTACATGTGTGATTTTGAAATGTTTGAACAGTTGAAACTCTATTGAGATGGTATCTCAGGGTGATGGATTTTTCACTTCCTTGCTATTCTGTTTTACACTATTCTCTTTGAGTTTTTGGAAATGATAAAACAAAAGGCAGCATGTCTGAGTATAAGACCACAGTGATTTCAGCATAAAACTGTGACATGAGAGTATGTATACATATAAACAACTCCTGGAGAAAATTATTAAAAATAAACAGTCATATTAACATGGCATGATTATAAGTGATAATTTTTTATTATTTTATTGTATATTTTTTTAAGTAGGCTCCATGCCCAACACGGGGCTCAAACTCAAGACCTTGAGATTAAGACCTGAAATCAAGATCAAGTCACTTGCCAGGTGCCCCTAAATGGTAATTTTTAAAAAAACTTACCTATATTTTGCATATGTGCCATTTACACATTGAAAATTTGACATTGGCTCTAATAAAATAAATCGGTAAATGTGGGGAAAAAATGAGGAGTTAGTGGGTAAAAGAACACATTCATTTGGCATTTACTCAATGCTAAGTATTGTCCTGGTGGCAGGGACAGAGACAGGTACATGGTTTTCTCCACACAGTATCAGGTCTCCAATAAACATCCTTAACAAATGATTGCATCTAAGAATGAATGAACCAGTAAATCAATGTGTTGTGAAACATTTTTAAATTTGGCAAGAATAGAAAGCAGAAAAGGTATGGTGCCCATGATAGTCATAATGAACAATCACGACAGTAATGAACAATATCGGATCATGGAATTTTGCTTGGCTTTCAGGACCATGGAAACTGAGTATATTTAAAGAGAGGGAGGAGGAGTTCTATAGATGCTTGAGATACAATTGTAGATGAGGTCCTGACAGGATTACAAAGATGAGATCAGAGTAACAGTGAAGCGTTAGCACCAGCTTGCCTTTGCTGAGAAAAGAGGGGTATGGCAGTGGACCAGTATAAGGAGGGTAACACGTGAAGGTGATTTTGCAGGCAACTTGGAGTGTTTACTTTGGATTGTCTCAAACTTCACATAAGTAGTCACAAGCTTGTGCTTGGGGAGTGACAAAAATGTAAAATAAAAGCTTTTAAAGGATCTCAGACATGAATGTTCAAACTCTCTTGCAAATAGCTCTAAAGCTTAGCTGCCAAAAGATCCTTGGAAACAGTTACTAAACCACAAATTTCAAAAACACTAGCATGTTTGGTAACTGCAGGAAGGTTTCGAAAGAGCACGTGAAATTGTAGTAAGTAATTTAAATATTTTGCCATAATCCCATACTTATTTTATTGCAACAAATTAGAAGGTGAAGGATTATGAAATTTAAGTCACACTTTCCTTCTTTCATTAAACAATTGACAAAATTGATAAAATCAGATATTCATTTTTGATTGAGCTTAAACTCTTTAGAATATCCATATTTCCATCTATAAATTAGGTCTAGAATATGTTTAAAGCCCCATGAGCTATTAGTTTTTGCAGCTATAAATGGACGTTGTCAAAGGAATCCTTTCAATAGTCCCAAAATATGATAAGGACATTGACAATCCTTTCAACTTACAGGTGAGAAATTGACCTATAAAGACATTAAGACATATAATTTAGATGTGAATAACTATGGAGAGAATGAGACAGCCCAATAAGATTTCTCAGTGACTGAACATTGAAATTTAATGAAATGATTATTAATATGTATTTAATGGAATATTCTTGAAGATACATATCTGAGGCATGCTTTCTGTGCTTTGTGGTCTCTAGGTACCCACACAAAATTGAGACCTGAAGATATGGCCATTGATTAAAGTAATGAATCCCTTTAAATGAATGGATTTTATGTGAATAGAATTAAGCTCTTAATTAAAAATCAAGTAACTGAAATTTTGGACATAGGTAGTGTACATGTGGATATATTTCATTTTTATTCAAAGCAGAGTCTGAATATTTTCTTCATAAACACCTTACTTTGAATTGCCTGATAATTTTAATATTTAATATAAATTTTATAAGCTGAATTTCATTTTTAAATGATGTGGGACATATAGGGAAAAGCTGGATTAATTGAAATGGCTAGTGGTAAGACATCTGTCCTATCATCTATAAATAATGCAGAGTGAAAAAAGAAAGAATAAAGACGGCACCAGTTGTCAAGATTGAAAAGATAGCATGTAACAAAATCAGAAAATGATGTATTTATTTTAAAAACAGACTAAACATATATTTTAAGCATGACATCATGGTGGAAACTAAGGCTAGGTCAGCATCAAACACTGATAACATTTCATGTCATAGAATATTTGACTTTAGAGAACATTTTGAACACTTACCAAGGACATGAACCAACTTTGAATGTCCCATGGCGAGGTGTGTGTGAATAACAATAGGACTTTGTAATTTAACTGGAAATGGATTTTAACCAGCTAGTAATATTATGGGTCACACTCAAATGCTCTCGTATGCTGAAGTTTAGAAAGACTTAGATTTTTTTTCTCTATAGTAGGTACATACAGATCATAGATTCTATCTTGGACTAGTGTATCTCTTGGGTGCTTGGTAGACATTGCTGCTTTTCTGATGGATATAGAAAATGAGGTTACAAAATTGCTATACTATCACTTACTCTTAAATGGAACAGGTAAAAATCCTTAGGGAAATCGTGTTAATGGGGTATCGGTTTTCCAGAATTTGTTATATGCTTGGAAAAAGAGTAGAACACAAACTTTAGATATGAGCAAACATACCCATTTCATTTCTTGTAAAAGCAGTGTGGTTTGGCGAGGAATTTTTAAATTTTGAAAAGCAGAGCCATAAAATTTATCTTTTAAAATAAGTATTCAACTGAAAAGCAATTTATTTTCCTTAAAACATAACGCATTTTTGAATATGAGTATTAAAAGAAGTTGATATTGGTGTTCAATATTGAGTTTTTGATAAGGCGACTGGTTAGAGACAGTTATAAAGAGTTTCTTTTTAGTGACTAAGACAAATCATCATCTTGTGAGGTAGGAGAATGTTCAATCTAAAATAAAGTCCACCCTGAATCCTATAAGCAATAAGGTACAGAAAGGGGGGGAAGGAAAGATATTTGATGAGCAAGAAAAATGAAATAAACAGAAACTGATAAAAATGGAAAAACTGTAAACATTTACGACTTTCTCTTAAAACTGTTTATTCAAGCTCATTAATCACATTAACAACAGGTAAGGAACAAAGACAGTATTCTTGTCATCTAACACGAAGCTGCATGAGCACATCATAAGCATGTGGCAAAGTTTGCATTTTCCTCTTACAAGCCCATGGCTTAGATGGGCATTGAGCACAACACCAATCTGTTGTGACATTGTGTGTACGTTGGTGTATTTAATAGTTCTGAACTGTTCTTTCCTGAAATATTCTCCTCCAGCAAAACTCTTGAACCATAGAACTCCCTTTCGCATTGACTTAGGAAGAAAGGCTGCTCCTTAAATCCCTCAGTTAAGGACATACAATGAAATGCCTCGTTAAGAACCTTAATTTAAAGCAGCACATAGTTCTGTATGTCAGAGGTAATAATTACCCTCTTTAATGAGCCTAACTTTTCCCTGTGATGAGTAAGCCTCTCTCTGTCTTGTTTATACTAAGTCTGGATTTATTTCTGGCTTTCTTCAAGCGCTCTTATTTTTTGAAAATTAACATTATGTCTGTCTTCCTGGGGTCAAATTCTGCCTGCTCTATACTCAAACCATGTGCTGTTCAAGCACTGTTAAAACCAATTACCCACATATTCCAGGGACATGCGGGGGCCTAGAGAAGTCGTCTAATCTATACCCCAGCTTCCAAGCAGAACGACAGATAAACTATGTCAGGTTGACAAGGGTCTACCCTATGACTTTAAATAATTTCCACATGAACTATATATATTCAAAATGTTCCAGCAATTCTAAGCAATAAAATTGAAAAGCTCTTGAACAAATTGATTTTAGAGGTATCTATTATAACCTTAAGAATTTAAAATACATTTTTACAGTTTGGGGAGGATGTGAAGAGTGATGCTCAGGCATATGTGGAACTATCTGATAACTTGCTTTGATTATAATATTAAGCATTTCTTGGTTTTCTCAATATAGTTAGATCTTTCCCCATCTTATCAGCTAACCCTAATATTCATTTCAATGGCATGTGCATCTCATACAAAATAACTGAGAATGTCTTCAGTTTATTTTTAGCTTTTAGATGTTGAGTTTAACTCACATAACCTAATCCCTTTGGTTTACAGATAAGAAACAAAAAGACATTAAATAATTTGTCTTAAGTCACGTGATATGTATGTGGCAGAAGCAAAACATGAACCCAGATACTCAGTATTTGGTATTTGTTGGTTTTTTTTTTTTTTTTTTTTTTAGTATTTGGTATTTGTATCCAAAACTCTGCCATCCATTAAAATCTGTCCTTTGTTTCTGGGGGACAAAAAGAGAGCCAATGATCCATTCTAGTGTTGTTGTTTTTTTTGTGTGTGAGATTCATACTATCAGGTCAGGTTCACCTAAAAGAAAAGTTTAATATTTTGCAATTTGAAACTGGGAGCTGGAGCCATTCATTTCTTATTCCTTCTGCCATAGTGCCTGGTCAGACCCAGAGTCACAGAGTTTGAGAGCTGGAGAAAACTTTAGAGAGCAAGCAAATGGACATGTTATGGAATGTAAAGCAATTTTATTGGGAGTCCTACCTAACCTTGAACAACACGGGAAAAAACTGAAACATAGGCATGACCACATCACACGACAAGGTACAGGGAGTCTGTCAACCGAATCACAGCACAGCTGTTTTGTTTTATTTTGTTTTGTTTTGTTTTGTTTTTGACTCAAATCAGACTTCTCAGATGGGGGCCTGACATTTTATCAGCTCATACTTACGAAATGAAAATGAAATTACAAAACTGGATAATAATCTGCATTAAAATGACCTCAATCCATTAGCCCACGTAGCTGGATACAGAAGATGTCAGCTTGGACTTATCTTCCTCTGTTCCTTTGGCTATTCTTTACAGTCTACCATATAGAAATTTCTACATGCAAAGAAAATTTGTTCCTTAAGCTTCGTGAATTGACACCATCCCTTCTATTCTTTCCCCTGGTTCTTTCAAGTAACTATAATAATCATCATTATTTTAAAATTTAAAATTCAAGGGCATCTGAGTGGTTCAGTCAGTTAAGCATTTGCCTTTGGCTCAGGTCATGATCCCAGGGTCCTGGGATCAAGTCCTGCATTAGACTCCCCGCTTAGCGGGGAGTCTGTTTCTCCCTCTCCCTCTGCCTGCCACTCCCCCTGCTTGTGCTCTCTCTCTCTTTCAAATAAATGAATAAAATCTTTAAAAAAATTTAAAATTCAATACGAAAATTAGGACTATTCTAGCTCAAAAACATTTCATTTTCAAATCTGTTGAATTTACTTTCCATGGTCGAATTAAATATGGGGTGAAAATTTAATGGAAGGGGTCCTGTTTGCCAGTGTTAACCACAGGTCACTATTATAACTCTATATTAAGGGTTTATGAACTCTAACTAGAGGACAGGATGTGAAGAGTTAGGACTTCATGAAGCTTCCAAAACACATAGCCAAATCTGTGACATTGGAGTAAGGAGATCACCTCCAAATGCAGTTAACATTAGAAATGCCCAATTATGCAATATTATTGCCTCTACTTGCATATCATTTGTGCCTCTCAGGAAATTAAGTAACAAAATTAGCAGAATAATAAGCATTGAGTTGGACCATCAGTGACTGTCAAAAGGAAAGGGCTCTTTCAAATTTTAAGAGTTGTTAGTATTTAATTCAAGACTCAGCACCTGACTGACATTCATCTTTGTTGTTATTTTATCATTCAGTTCCCAGCCAATGGAAGGACAAATGGGATGATAGGAAATAATGCGGACGTGCTTTTAATAGAACTGCGTTTGAAACCCAATGTTGTTGCTTCTGGTTACAACACCTTAGGAAAGTCTTTTAAGCCTTAGTTTCTTCATGAATCGGAGATAAGTACCTAATCTATAAGATTGCTTAGAAAAACAAATCAGGTAATTGATATGAAATGGCAAACACAGGACTTGGCATGTGATAGAACCTGTTTCTGTAAGTCATGGCCCAAGATGAATTTTAATAAGGGTGTTAATATCTATAATCTAAGTAACTGAAATGTGTATGGTCACCTTGGCTCTTCCAAAAAAGCAGTGTGTTTGTAAGTCTAAAGAAAAAAAAAAATCAAGTCTCATAATTTTGTTTCAAGCTATATAAATTCCTGCAGAAATTTTCATCTGATTTTTCAGCCTGTTGATTTGAGATGATATCTAGTTGATAAATTTGGGTTATGTATTATAATTGAGATTAAGGGTAAAATATTAAAATTAAGATTAAAATATATACACCAAAGTGAAGTCCTAATCACTAAATTGGAATCATTCAACACCAACAAGTGCTTGAAATATGCATTGCAACACCTGACTCCAGCTAGCAGAAACTTGCCTTTGCATCACCCAAAGGATTACGATCAGTGCCCAATAAATTATTAGATAATCCCAAGCACCTGGTCTTGCATAAAAAAAATGGTGGTCATCAATGTTCAAATGTGGCTCTCTAGTTTCTAAAATATATATATATTCTACCAGAGAACTAGAAATAATAGTATCAATTAAAAACAATATATAAAGACCTCAGTATTTATTAAAACAATAATAAGTTTTCTAAAACATTAGCCCCAGCACTTGACATCTGACAGAGGCTGTGCCCATAAGTAGTTACTTTAGAAGTTTTTAATTCCTGGGGCGCCTAAGCGGCTCAGCGGGTTAAGCATCCAACTCTTGGTTTCAGCTCAGGTCATGATCTCATGGGTTGTTGGATCGAGCCCCCTGTCAGGCTCCACGCTCAGCTTGGCGTCTGTTTGGGATTCTCTCTCTCCACTCCCCTACTCATGCATGCTTTCTCTCTCTTTCTCTCTCTCTCTCAAATAAATAAATCTTTAAAAGAAAAAAACAATTTAATTCCTTTTGGCAATCAGCTATAGAAAAAACAGTAAAATTCATTAACTTTTAAGTTCAGCAATTAATTTAGTTAGAGCTTCCAACATATTCAGAAAGTGCAGGCTGAGGGTGCCTGGGTGGCTCAGTCAGTTAAGTGTCTGTCTTCAGCTCAGATCATGATCTCAGGGTCCTGGGATGGAGCCTCACATTGGGCTCCCTGCTCAGCGGGAAGTCTGCTTCTCCTTCTCCCTGTGCTCCTCCCCACCCCCCCACTTGGGTTCAATCTCTCTCTCTCTCTCTCTGAAATAAATAAATAAACTTAAAAAAGAAAGAAAGTGCAGGATGGACAGACCTAGCATATCCATTCTCTCAAATTCATCCACATACCCAATTTATTTTCTGGAATTTGATAACTTAATCTTCATGTTTATATGAAAGAGCAAAAAGGCCATCAATGGTCAATTCTATTTTGAGGTAGAAAGTGTTGACAGATTTGTCCTATGTGATACAAGATGTTTCAGCAGAAAGAGAAGGAGGAAGAAAAAGAGGGAGAGGAGAAAAACGTTTTAAAAAGCCCATGTAACTATGACAATGTCTATTGGCTCAGGCCTAGGGAAATAGACCAAAGGAACAGAACAAAGAGCTTGTGAATCTTTATATGAAATATATGGCTTAGTATTCAGATATAAAAATAAAATCTTACAAACTTATAGGAAACTTAATAGAAACATTTCAACCTCTTGAGTTGTAAGTGGATGAAAAATAAAAACACAATGATGTACCCTTTCATGCTCAATACTGACAGTTGTTTCAAAGTGTTAGGAAAGAAATGTGGAGTAATTGGAAATATCTAGGAAAGTTGCAGATGGTACTGCCTAGGACCAAGACTTCCACACCTAGGGAACCTTGCCCATGTGGACGAAAGAAAACATATGCAAGAACATTCACTGCATTATTGGCTGTCATTAGAGAACAGACTCAGGATTGGGGTGGCCTGGGCTGCAATCCTGGTGCTGATACTCACCAGATCTGTGAATTTGGGCAAGTCACTAACATCTCTGTGCTGTAGTTTGCTCATGAGTAGAAAAACCTAATAGTGCCATGTGAGGACTGACTTCATACATAGTAAGTATTAAAAAGAGTCTCCCAGGGTCATCTGGTTGGCTAAGTTGATTAAGCATCTAACTTCAGCTCAGGTCATGATCCTGGGGTCCTGGGATCAATCAAACCCCGAGTTGGGCTCCCTGCTCAGCGGGGAGTCTGCTTCTCCCTCTCCTTCTGCCCATCCCCCACTCGGGTGTGTGTGTGTGTGTGTGTGTGTGTGTGTGTGTGTGTGTGCGCGCGTGCGTGCGCGTGCGTGCGCTCTCTCTCAAATAAATAAAATCTTTAAAAAAAAAAGTCTCCCACATGTGTTTTTTATTATTTTTAATTATTGTATTTACTTAACCTAACCTTGTTATTTACCCATACCAGTTTACCCAAATACAGGACAGAAAGCGAATATATTTATACACCAGAACTTCATTATTCCATGCTCCACTGGGTCACATGGAAATCACTGGTCTTCTAGTCTTCAAACTCTGTTTCAGCTACAGAAAACTTTAACAAAAGCTTAAGCAGAAGCAGGTAACAGAGTCTAGAACAGACCTCATCTTTCCGAAGTCAGCATGACATGGTTAATCTACATCAGGTCACCCAGGTATCAAGCGCAAATAGAAATAAGCGCGATTAAAGAAAGCCAGATGTGCCAAATCCTAAACCTAGGAACTGGAGAGATTAAGGGATGTTTTTCACTTTTCTGAAAGTAAGTACTCTAACTTTCCAAAAACTAATAGTTCCCTTACTTAATTTAAAATATAATTTGGTTTACACATTGCATGCACACACACATAAAATTTGCCAAAAATTTTTAGAAAATGTGCCATTTGAATGAGGTTTTTTTTTGTTTGTTTGGTTTTTTTTTGTACTTTGGACTATTTCTTTTAGAATTACAAGAAATGATAGGAAAATGTTAAATAGTAAAAATACAGACACATAGAGAATAAAAAGTAAAAGCTTCTCCTAACCACTAACCTCTTAACCTTCACTCTGATGATTTTTTATTATTTATTTTATTTTATTTTATTTTATTATGTTATGTTAGTCACCACACAATACATCATTAGTTTTTGATGTAGTGATCCATGACTCATTGTTTTCGTATAACAACCAGCAGCACTCTGATGATTTCATTCCTTGACATTACACACACACACACACACACACACACACACACCAGATACACTCTTTTATGTGCACATTGGGTTGCAATATTCATTATTTATGTATAGGGCCAATTTTTTCCTTTATTCTTTATCTTTTAATGGTATATTGGCTATTATTTTTTATAGATTGTGCACAACTACAAGGTAGGGTTCTAAATCTTTATCCACATATGTATCCAGTTATCCCAATATCATTTGTTAAATGATATTCCCACTGTTTAAGATGCCTCTTTCACAGTCATAGTATCCTTCTGGAATCTAATCTGTTCTATTGATCTATTATTCCATTTCCATACCAAAAACCACATAATTTTGTTTACTGTCATTTTATATTGTATATTGATATCTGTAGAAAAAGTTCTGCCTCATTTCTCTTTTAAAATTATTCATGCCTAGTCCTATGTTCACTTTCCTCCATATAATCTTTATAATTTACTTATAAAGTTCCACAGAGTATATTTTGAAGACTTAGATTGGTATTTCTTTAAATTTATTGACTTATTTGTAAAAATGGGATATTTTCAACCCAAGATATAAGAAAAAAAAAGTGGATTAGAAAAAAATATAGCTTTCTTGAATATTGAATGTCAAGGACAGGGGATTTTCTAAAGATAAATAAGTAAAGGTACTCATTTTTATTGTGAAATAAGTAGGAAAGGATAAAGGGGTAAACAATATAATGCATTGCAATTGAGCAGATTTGATTTCAAGGCAAGTCTCTTTTACCCTCTCTGGACCAAAATGTTCTCATCTATTAAATAAGGAAGTTGGACAGGATGAGGTCTAAGTCCTTTTCCAGCTCTATATTCTGTGATGCTCCTACTCTAGGCAGGATGAATCAGATGCCGAATCCACACAGAGCTAAACAGTGATGCAGGCAAAATTTGTGTTGGCTATGCTGACACATTATTCTGGGAGGAGAATAAATCTGTTGCCTTCCATACATTGGTGGATTGGTCAGCCAGCATAAAGGAAGGTGTTATTAATCTGATAGTTTACTTGGGAATATTGAGGCTCAGAGGGATTAAGTAAATTTTCCAATATCACACAGCCAGCAAGAGACAGAATGTCACTTCAGTATTAGATGTGTGATTCCAAGACTGATTTTCTTTTCCCTACGTGGAGCAATCCTGATGATTGCTGAAGGAATGATTGAACAAATGGATGGAGGGATGGATGAAGGGATAAAATAATCACATTTCAACTATGTGTTTCCTCATTTCAAAGTAGGGAGATAGACATTTGCTAAAAAAAAAAGTAGACCTTGTTTTAGAATTTGCTTTTTCCCCAGTACCATAAGTAGCTTTCAGAAGAATTACTTTTAAAAAGCAGTGATAAGAATGGACATAAGCTGACTTAACCTTCTAAGTCATAAAGACATCAAAAGAAGTCATTTTGGGGCACCTGGGTGGCTCAGATGGTTAAGCGTCTGCCTTCAGCTCAGGTCATGATCCCAGGGTCCTGGGATCGAGTCCCGCATCGGGCTCTCTGCTCCTTGGGAGCCTGCTTCTCCCTCTGCCTCTCTCTCTCTCTCTGTCTCTCATGAATAAATAAATAAAATCTTAAAAAAAAAAGAGAAGTAATTTTGTACCCATATCACAAAATTTGACGAATGAGTATTAGCAGTGTCTTCTATTTTCCTAATTAGTCTCTATTCTACTACTTATCTTATTTATAACACTATGAATGGTAGCAGTTGAAGAATTATTCCTGCAAAATCAATGTAGGAAAAAAAGAAATATATTAATAGAAATATTTTTAATTGTTGTGTGTTTCATATGCCCAGTGTTGTTCTAAGACTTTGTATATATAAGCTCATTTAATCTTCATAAAAAACTTTATTTATGCTTAATTCGTAAGTGAAAAAAAAGAAAAAAATAATCTAAGTCACAGAGATTAAGTAGATAAAATAGTTTGCCCTCAATCACACACGTAGATAACAACAGTTTGTGTATTGAAATGTGAGATCACTAAACTGTCTCTCACCAGGTTAAAATAACAGACTTTGTGGCACCTGGGTGGCTCCATCGGTTAAGTATCTCCCTTTGGCTCGGGTCATGATCCTGGGGTCCTGGGATCCAATCTTGCATTGGGCTCCCTGCTTAGCAGGGAGCCTGCTTCTCCCTCTCTCCTTGCTCCTCCCCACTGTTCATGCACGTTCTTTCCCTCTCTGTCTCTCTCTCTGTGTCAAATAAATAAATAAAATCCTTAAAAAACAATAACAGACTTTGGGTCCATAATAACAAAAAGAAGATGAAGGAGAATATGTCACAGTCATAGTGCATACTAGATGCTGAGGACTCCCCTATGCTCTTTAAGTATATTAACTCATAACGGCCTTATCAAGTTCAGATTCTCTCTATGTCTTTTATATGCTCAGTGATTTGGAGGCAAAACAATTAACATATCTGATCTCAGGTTATAGACAGGGACAGTAATACACAACACAGAATCTGCGTAAGGTTTAAAGGAGAGAATTTATTTGAATACATCCAGCATGTAAGTGCTCAAAAAAATTTTTAAAGTTTTTACCTTTTTATACAATGGTTTCCATGTGATTTCAGAAAATTTCGGTGTTCCCATGTAAAAAAGGAACTTCATGGGTCTGACTATTTAAAAGCGCCAAAGTATTCAAATTCATCATTCAAACCAACAAAATCCAATCTTTCCATTCACATTTACCTCCTTCTTAATGGCTTTTATAGTCTCTTTCTCTCTAACACACTCAGCTAAAATAATATAAATTTCAGCCCACACATACACTTCAAGTTCCTTTCCAAATGCAAAAAGACTTATAAATTGAAATGAAAGTGACAAAATGAAGATTATGTGACATTTACACCAATATGATCATTAACTGATGTGAATTAGGTGCATGCTCAACCAGGAGTCCTAGAATTTCAGAGCAGGAAGAAATTTTACTTACCTTGTACAACAACTGCATTTTGTTGTTGTTGTTGTTTTTGAGAGAGAGAGAGAGGGAGAGGACAGAAGGATAGAGGGAGAGGGAGAGAGAGAATCTCAAGCAGACTCCACACCAAGCACATGAGCTCAAAGTGGGGCTCAATCTCACAACCCTGAGATCATGTCCTGAGCCAAAATCAAGAGTCAGATGCTTAACTGACTGAGCCACCCAGGCACCCCACAATGTCTGCATTTTGTAGACAGGAATATTAAATCTCAGAGAGATAAAATGAGTTGCTGAGGGTCACAGTGTAGCTTGGGTAGCTTGCCGAGTATCACATACCTAGTCCTGTCTCCTACAAGCATTAAATGTGTTGACAAATTTATTGCCTTCTCAGAGCTACTTGGATGTGAAGTATATGAAGCTTAGCTTAATGTCATCATACCATGCCCTCTGGAGCAATGATGGTACCCACTGAGCAATCAGACTGTTGTCATTGCCAAGGACAGACATATCTTGGCCTAGAGTTGTACTCCAGTGTAGCTTTGTAGAGTGGTGGGCTATCAGATGGTGAGTAGGTATAATATGAAGTGTTCACCTGAGCTGTGTGAAAGAACTGAGCAGAGCAGAGTCTTACTACTTCTACCCAGAAGGAGGTAGACTCATTATATTTATTTTTTTTTTAAGTAGGCTCTATGTCCAGTGTGGAGCCTAACATGGGACTTGAACTCACGACCCTGAAATCAAGAGTTGGATGCTTAACCAACTGAACCACCCAGGCACCCGCAGGAGGCAAACTCATTAAAAGTTAGTTGTTCTCAGTCACAGTCACTAAGACATGTAAAAAATATATATTATCTGTCCCTCTACCTAGTCCATGGTTTGGAAGAATTTATGGACCAAACTACATAAATGAATAAGTCCTTCCCATCGCACAATGATTCACCCATGGAATAGCTCAAAGCCCCATTTGGACTTTTTCGACTTGGTAAGTTTAAAAAGCACCAGTTGGAATCCCTGCTCTTTGGAATACTTTAGATTAAAAATGAGGTCTAATGTTCAAAGATATTTTACTCAATTTGTACATATACATATTCAGGGAAATTACAATGAATTAAAAATCACTCTAAGATGAATTTAATATATTTTTTGTTCTTAATTAGGATTTGAGGGATATTTGTTTATTTCTCATTGATTGTAAGAGGAATCATTAGTAAGAAAGACTGAAGTTGAAGAATTTGATTGGCCTTTGCCCAAAATTTGTAGGTAGGAGGCAGAGCAGGCTTCATGGGGGAGATCCTTTAGGTGTAAGGAGGATCTGGATTGATGGAGTTCAGAGAGAAGGGAAAACCAACAATTAACATGTGCTTACTACATGTAGTGAGCACTTCATAAGTATTACTTCATTTAATACCTTCTGAAACTCTCCTAGTAGGGATCATTACCCTTATATTAACTATGATCTTATACACTGAGACTTTAAAAAATATTCCCAAGGTGTAGGAAAGTATACATGATATGCTGTTGTTTATACTTGTAAATATTAAAAATGGAAGCATAAGCCAACATTTGCTTAGATTAAAAATGGAAAGATAAACCATAATTTTTTAAGGTTATATTTATTTATTTGACAGAGAGAGAGAGAGCAAAAGCAGGGGGAGCGGGAGAGGGAGAAGCAGGGACCCCGCTGAGCAGGGAGCCCAAGGTGGGGCTCGATCCCCGGACCCTGGGATCATGAGCTGAACCAAAGGTAGATGCTTAACTGACTGAGCCACCCACGTGCCCTAAACCAAATTTTTTTTTTTTTAACACACCTAAAGTAGAGAGGTAGAGAGAATCAGGAGCAGAAGCTAGACCTCTTTGAAGATAGCTTGCTCTGGAGAATTTATTTTGGAAACTTGTAAATAGTTTACATAATCAAAAACCAAAATTAAATGTTAAAAAGCAACCCTTAATCTAAAGCCAAGTGAAGCAAATGAATCTAAATAAGCATCAAGCTGATATAATTAGAAAAAGGGGAAATTTTTAAGGAACTTGTAAACACACTAATATGACTGCATATGCTGGTAGAAAAGGCCCCATGGACAAAAGTAATTATGAAATAAACTTTGTTTTTATTAATCGTAGTGTGGGTGGTAGTTTTGGTGGTATTATTCCGAGGCTATTGTGCAGCAATTATGTAATAAAGCAAATCAGTGTTTATGTTGGCATTTGTGAAAACTATATTTCCATCCTGAGTTGGACATGTATTATTGATGAAGGAAAGTAAAAATCCTGGAGTCTTGATGGAAATAACAGTATGAACTTATTGAGCATTTTACTTTTTTTTTTTTTTTGATCTAATGCTATCTACTGCAAGTGCTTAGAAACCATTACCAACATCCTAGCAATAAGTATCATTACAGAATCTTAACACTATTTCATACAAAAATAAACCAGTTTTTCTTGGAGAAATGACTGATGCAAAGCCTGGAAAAAGAAATGTACAAAATGAGTCTGAAGCATCTCGTCACACCAAAGCAGGAAAGCAATCAGACTTTAAGGTTATAGCAAAAGGACTCAGAGCTCTTGAAGAGATTCCCACACTAGCCAAAGATGAGCATTTGAGATATCCAGAAGGATAATAATTGCAATCTGGTTGCAATGATTTAATCTGTTGCAAAACACATCAAATATCTTTAAATCAATGAGTTTATGATGACCAAAAAAAAAAAAAAAAAAACCTAATAGCTTACCTTTCGAGGATGATAAAGTACCAATTCATTTTTTTAAAAACTAGTAAATAAAGAGAAAGAATCAAGTGTTAATCTTGCCTTCCTATACAAACATGTTCTTTGGTTTTAAAACAACTAAGATATAAAAAGAAGAAATTCAATGTTAAGCATTTCAATCAAGTGCAGTAAAATTTCACATACGAACTAAAATTTACACATACCAAACAAAAGTATTATGCCTGCAATTCACATTCTATTTCAGCCTTTTAAAATTTAAGAATAAATAACTTCCAGTGGTCACTCAAAATTTCCACTTGAGAATTGAAGTAACCCATTTTGTGTATTCCTCTTTACAATGACTGTGATATTATTATTGATTTCTCATTAACACAAGACCATGCAGCCCCACAAGAATTGGAGGCACAGATTTCACCCAAAGCAAGCTCTAATGAATCCAAATCCTCATTCTTCAAATGAAAACATTTAACTGGGTACCACGTGGCAAGACCAACTGTGAAACTGGACTTCTCTGAACTAACGTCCATGTAGAAGAAAATGTTTATTAAAGGATAGGTAATAAAAATGTGTTAATTTGAAGCTTACATATATATCATTCAAAGTCAACAGTAACCACAGCAATTGTTTAGAACTTGGTCCAACAGATTTTTTCCAGAGACATGACTTATAATTGGCAGCTTTTGTAATAAATAAAAAATATGCTAGCTTTAATTTTATTGTTGCTTTTAAGTCCTCTTTAGGATGCACATTACTATAGGCAATGTACCTCTTATTGCTCACACCCTAGAATAGGTGACTTCCACTGCACTGCCTCCAGAGGTATGACATTGGACCTGGTCAACTGGCGCCAATATCCCACGAGAGACAACCAGACTTTATCACCTCCTAATTGAAGAATAGACACTATCTAAAAGATGTTTCTTACTAAAAAATATAAAACCTGAATCTCATCAAGACTCTAGATTCAAATACCAATTTGTAAGAAGCATAGTGTTCAGAACCTGCTATAATGTCATTACAGGACACAATTAGCAAAATCCAGACTTTAGTGAACCTCACATAACAAATGATACAGATTTTTCAACAAATTAACTGCAGAGAGAGAGACAGACAGGTAGGGAGAGACAAGGAGAGACAGCAAGAGAGACAGTGAGAAGGAAGATGCTTAAGAGATACAACTAATTGCAAATAGTAATTTTATTTGAGTCTTGACTCACTCTTTAGAAACTATCTGAGACAATTCAGAAAATCTGAGCACTAACTAGATATCTGATGGTTATTAAAGCATAATTGTTCATCCTGAAGTGCCATAATGACATTGTTGTTATGGTTTTTTTTATTTATTTGATTTATTTATTTGAGAGAGAGAGAGAATGCGTGCATGCAAGAGTGGGGGGAGGGACAGGGAGTAGGGGAAGGGGAGGAAGAGAGAGAGAATCTCCATCAGACTCCCCACTGAGTTTGGAGCCTGACATGGGGCTCAATCTCACCACCCTGAGATCATGACCTGAGCCGAAACCAAAGTCAGATGCTTAACCGACCAAGCCACCCAGGCACCCCTGTTGTCATGTTTAATGAAAGAGTCTTTTTATTTCACTAATAAATACTAGAGACAACATAATATCTAGGATTTGTTTTAAAACAATCTGACAGGGAGGCAATGATGGAAGTAGAGATGAAGCAAGATTGGGCCATAAGTTGGTGATTGCTGAAGTTGAGTGCTGCATAAATAGGGCCAATTTTTTTTTAATTCTGTTTTGGTGTATATATGAAATTTTCCATAATAAAATGTTAAAAACCATTTTCCAAAAATCACAAAGCTGATAGAAGGTTTGAATGGAGGGCAATATTATTTCCTTAGATGGGAAGTAGGAGAAAGGTTAAGAAAGGAGAAAAGGTCATTGTTGGAGGAAGACCCCAGACTGAATAGGAGAGGATGTGGCTGGGGCTCAGCAGGAGGACTAGCCTTGCCCTTTATACGTCTTTCTTGGGAGAAAAGAAAAGAAGAATATGTGAGGACGCTGACACAGACACGTATTTTCTGGGGAGAAAGAGGGAATGTTGGAAGCTTGAAGGCCTTGTAGGGAGGCAATTCACTTAACCTCTGTGTGAGGTAAACAAGGGGATGGGGCTGGACCAGATGATCCACAACCCCCTTTATTCCACTCTACCATGTTGGACTCTCCAATGTCAATGACAGAGAATAGAGCTCCTACCTCTTTGAATTTCAGGCTTTCTGGTAATAATGAATTTGAAGACCAGTGATTGCTTTCGCTGTAAACTACAGCATTTTGTTTCCTGCTTCTCACAATATCTAGTAAAAGTTCTCACAAATACTATCTGAGAATCATCTTTTGGTGATTGAGAGTTCCTCCACTGACCTGTCCATGATTTTTGTTTACTATCAGATAATGACTTGAATTTATTACTTTACTTGGATAGTTGATAAAGCCAGGCTTCACATCATTGGAAACTCATGAAACGGAAGACCATTCTTGCCATAAATTCTAGCAAAGTCTGATGGATTTCTTTTTATGGGTAGTCGAAGCTGGTAAGGTTGGTTGTGAGGCAGAGATTTCAGCCCTAAAATGTGGCCCTTTAGCTGCAAGCATCTGAGAACAAATGAAATATAGCTCTCATGCAGCAAAATCCAAGATGCCTAAGGCAAAGCTCACAGAGAAAATGGCCTGACCAACTAGAGAATTCTGAATTCATTTCTTTCCATCTACTGTAGCTGTGGGAAGTGCAGGAAAGGCAACATTATTTCTGCTCCACCAAAGATGCGTTTTGTAGCACTTTACCCCAGGATCCTGGAGCTGAGTACTTATAAAGACTGACATTTCCATCATACATACACTGACACATCACATTGTATCACATCTCCTGAATTGAATAGATGAAGGAAATCAGAAAAGGTGGCCACATTCAATGATCTGAATTCTTTGGGGACAGCTCAGTGCTCTGCAAGTCAAAAGAAGGATAAATTATTACAGAAGACTTCCCAGTGCAGCTGCTTCATATTAAACACTGTCAAATAACTCCCAACTTTCTTTGATCTGAATGAATTCTATATTACTTTGGTGACCTTTAGCACATCTCTCCTTGACTCTTATCCTTTTCTATTTTATTCTGTTTCTGCCTATAAGCATTCTTTCTTCATTTTCACTATGTACTTGGAGAGAGAGACATCAGTTATTTAGTTAGTTTTATTCTATGAAAGGTAAGAACCAATTAGTGGTTTATTAACATTAAAAAAATGATAAAGACACAAGACATGAAAAAAAAATGGCAAAAAGAAAGCCACAATGTCCCAGGCTGCTAACATGTTCTCCCTCTGATGGTTTGTGGTTTATAAAAGACAAATCACACATAATCTGTATCTAATGACTGCTTCCAATTTTCCTAAAAGTAACAATAATAATTTTGAAACCTTGGAAGAAAGGAATCAAAAAAAATACAGAGGGAAACATTTATTATTATATTATGTACAGAGTATATAATAAAAATAAATGCAGTACTCTGTGGGAAAGAGAAATAGAAAGGTTATAAATGGAGAAAGAGAAGAAAGAAAATGTGTGAAACCAGCCAAGTAAATTAATTGGGATACTTATACATACTTATTATATACTAAACTAATTTAAATAATTTTACTGTAATAAATACACTTACCTAATTTGTGTATTATGGCTGCAGAATAATAAGAATAGGGTCATTTATTGCATAGATGGTAAATTCCACTCTCAATTTCAAGATTTGAGATATTCTATTGTTACACCCAATATCAACTTTCTGCAATCATATGCTTGAAAATAATACAAAGCAATGAAAAATGCATACATATCCTGTAATAATATCTTGGATCAGAAGCATACATAGGAGTAAGCAAAAACTGTGCTTTGGAACTATTTTTTTTTTTCAAAACAAATTAAAAGATATAACCAATTTACAACTTTCAATAGGTTTGGGGCACCTGGGTGGTTCTGTCGATTGAGCTTCCAATTCTTGGTTTTGGCTCAGGTCATGATCTCATGGGATTGAGCCCTGCATCAGGCTCCAGGCTCAGCAGGGGGTCTGCCTGAGATTCTCCCTCTCTCCCTCTCTCTCTGCCCCTCCCCCCAACCCCATGTGCACATGTGCGTGCACTCTCTCTCTCTCTCAAATAAATAAATAAATCTTAAAAAAACTTTCAACAGGTCTGCACCTATTCTTAAATAATTCTAAGAAGCTAAATAATTTTTTGGAGGGGAGAGTACATTTGTTTGAAATGAACGCAGAATAGCAATATACTTTGAACATATGCATCTACATTATCTGTGCACCAGAGTAAGTTATAAACATTACAAACCTAATTCCTTTTTTTTTTTGGCCAACTATTACAATATGATAATAAAATACGATATAACTTAGAACAGCAAATGAGTCACTTGTAGAATAGTCAGATAATACAGCTGTCTGCTCAAAACCAAGCTCTGCTTTGTTCAGGAATCATAACCAAATATGTTTTCACCACTACCTTCTTATCACCTATTGAGTCCAAAACACTTCATTTAAAAGGGCCTGATTATTTTGCATATGCAGTAGGTGACATCCTAACAACATCTAAGATTCAGAGTCACTATTCTGTGAGATCATTCATCCTTCAGGATCAGCACAACTGTGCTCTGGCATGCTTGCTGGAAATCACATATAAAATTGGTGACTATCAATCAACCCCAGCTCAACATATTTGATGCCCCCCCTCCCCATCACTTATTTTCCAGTTGTTTCAAATGAAGACTAAACTTACTTTACACTGAGCTTTAAGTTCTGAATAACCCATTTAGCTTATCCTTGAGATGCTGTTAAGAATTTTAATTAGTTAGTGATCATGAATCATTTTTAGATGCTTACACTGAAGAAGGTACAGCACACCAAACTATTATTATCATTAAAAAATTGCAAGTATAACATTGCATTAATTATGGTTCTACATAGACCTTAATTATAAGCATTTAAATCTGGAGACAATTTCAGTGTTGGCAGGCCTCTTGATTTGTGAAATCATACAGAAGTGTTGTTGCTAGAAAATGCTATGAAATGAAACTTATCAATGCGTGCTGTCCCTGATTTGGGATAAATTCCTAATTTCTTTTAAATCAAGACCATGTTCTGCTATAGTATGTATTTTTCAACAAGCTTCCCCCCTCCCCCAATTTTTCCTCTCAACAACTCAATGGGGTTCTGTCATAGGAAGTAACATTGGGGCTTAATTAAATCCCCTCCTTAGTTTTACATCTTTCACCATGCTATCTATGTGCTTCTCATAGGTGAAATTAACAGTGTCTTTTTCTTTTGTTGTTGTGTTTTGGTTCGGTTTGGTTTGGTTTTGCTTTGCCTACAAATTCAATGGCATCAACACATCATTGAAATGGCTCAGAACTAAACTATTTTCATCATATAGAAATGCTGAATCAATAGTGAAACTATGCAAATCTTTTCTTCTAACTTTATTAAGATTCCTCAGTGGATTTTCATTCTAGTAGAATAAAGTGTTAGTGCAAAAGAGCTTTTATCCTTGGGACACTACCTATCTTCAGCTCCTGGTGCTTCTCTGTCTACCGCTTCTCCAACCTCACCTGCACATGTATACGAGCACATACGAGTACACACACAGGCATGCATGTGCACACACTATGTTTCAAGAACATTGGATGGCTTATGTTCCCTTGACTACCATCAACTTCCTTCTCCTTAGTCTCCATTTGGAAAACTTTTTTTAATGCTATTCAAATATTACCTCCTTTACAAAATCTTCCCCAACACCCAAGGCAGAACCCACCCTTTATTCCTCTATGAGATCCACTGTACAGCTTTGTTAAGCACTTATTAATTAATACTATAATCTTATTTTATGTCCTTATTGTTTCTACATCTCCCATTAATTTAGGCGGTCTTGAGGAACAAGAAAAGAAGATAAAACTAATATTTTTAAAGTATCTATCCAACCTTAAGATAAGTAGCATTTCCCTCATTTTTCCTGGTGTAAACTGAATAGCATAGAGGTGAAGGAATAACCAAGGTGATATAGCCAGTAAGTGGCAGAGTCAGAATCTTGAATACAAGTCCATCTCACTCCAAAGCCTATGACCTTCCATTGTATGAACAAGACTGTGTCTAGTTCATTGTGAACCCCAAATCCCTTGCACAATGCTTGGAAAATAGCACTAAATCAATAAATTAGTAGATAGATGCATAAATAAAACTCCTAGGACATGAACTGGACTACCAGATGGTAGGAATGAGCTCTCCAGGAACTAGGTCAGAATGCCATGGAGATATCCAGGTTCCAAGCTCTGCCTTTTACCAGTCCAGCTCTGTTCTGAGTGATAGCATTCAGGATGCCACTGTCTTCAGAAGACCCCTGCCAGTGATTTGCTAGGATGGGTGGGGGTTTTAACACATATGGGGTGATTATTGTTACACCATGGCCATTTTGACAGCACTCAATGCTGGATTTCCTCTTCTTCTAGAACTACATATTTTGTGCTTATTCCATTATTTCATACTCTTGCTGTTGTTGGGGTTTTTTTAGGCAGTCTGATGTCAGAGTGTGAAAAGAGGCTTGACCAGGGTACCTTTGTTTCATTTGTTTCTACAGACTTGATTCTCAATCTGGAGTCTATGTTACATTAATAATTTTTTACCAATAGAGGGAAAGATAGTTTAAATGAAGAATCCTCAAATCAAAACACTGCTCATCACATTACCATTTCCCTAAGAATCCTCTACATATTCTCAAGAATTCATTTCTTGATCATTTCAATTAAACAAAATTATAAATCTTGGATGGATGCAAATAAATGGATGCAAATAAACTGTTGTTCACTGTTTACCTCCTTGTTCCCAAACATGCTAAAGTCAGGCTATTCCAGTTTATGTTTTGCTTTCTCCACTTGCCTCTTTATGCATTCAAATTGACAAATGCCCTTGTACATTATTTTTAACCCACCCATATCTAATGCATCAGTATCTTGTTATGTTTCCTTTGATTTCATTGCTTGCAATGTTAGTATCAGCAGCACAGAATTGCCAAAGCACCAAGCAGCCCAATTTTTCTTTAATTTCTCAGAAAATTGACAGTTTTATGAACTGTCTCTTTACCTATGCCCCATAAACATGTCAGGCTGTGGAAAACCATTCTAATTAAATCCCAGGGGGACTGCAATGGAAGATTATAGCTTCTTGGCAGGTTATTAAAAAACAGTTGTTCATATATACACAAGTCTGTGTACTGGGACCTAACGTTTGACAGAACAGTCAAGGAATTAACCCCACTAGCTGCTTCAGCTCAAACTGACTGAAAAGAAATAAGAAAAGTGAGTGGGAGAAGAAGACAGCTCCATTCAAGTTTCTACATTTATATCCTTTGTGAGCTCCTATAGATTACTAGATAGTTTAAAAGGTATCTGAGGTCAACACCTTCCTCAATGGATTTTATATACCTGCTAGAGAAAATTTATACAACTGTTGTCTTTCCAATGAGTAATTTTTGATACCAGGATTCTCTTGGAACACTTATAATTGAGCCAGTGGAAAAACAAATAAAATAGATTTTTTTCCCCCTCACAAACTCAGAACAGAAACATACAGTATATGGGATGTTGAATTTAAGGGGAAAAAGAGATAATTTTGCTCATGAAAATATTTTCCAGCATTTGCATTCCTGTCAAATGAACTATGCACTCTAACTGGATAGGTAAATATTGCAATCTAATTGGAGACAGTCATTTCTCAGATGGTTAAGTTAAAATCCAGTGTCAAGAAGGAATGGTCTGTGAAGTTCCCTATGGAATATATGATTCAAATAAATGAGTATAACACTTAATTAATTAGTGAAATTGGGAATTGTGGACCCACTAAATAATGACTTCGGTTGATATATTTAAGAGTCGTGAAAATGTGATCATGAAAGTGTGTCTTCCCACTTCCCAACAAAAAAGAACTTGGTGGATAAAGCATTCTGCTCCTGAGATGAGTTGACATTTTCAGTTTCTCACAAGAACAGTTCCCTTTATTCTCTTCCATGGCCACAAGGTGTAAAAATGTTTCTAGCAACTGTACAAAAAAGGTCATGCCCATTGTCTATAGGGAAATTGAATAAGACAGTATGGCTGGCTCATTGCAAAGCAACCATCACCATAGTCAAATCAGCCCAGAGTCCTTCTCCTAAGACTACAAAACAAGGGATGATATCTCTGTCAGTAAAAACCTTTCTGTGGAAAACACTATGAAGGTTCCTCAAAACATTTTTAAAAAATACTGTATGACCTAGTAATGTCACTACTGGGTATTTAACCGAAGAAAATGAAAACACTAATTTGAAAAGATATATGCACTTCTATTTTATTGCAGCTTTATTTACAATAACAAGATATGGAAGGAACACAAGTGTCCATCAATAGAAGAATGGTTAAAGATGTGGTATATTTTTACAATGGAATATTACTCAGCCATAAAAAGAATGGGATCTTGCCATTTGAGACAACATGGATGGGCCTAAAGGGTATAATAGTAACAGAAATAAATCAGAAAAAGGCAAATATCATATTATTTCACTTATATGTGGATATGAAAAACAAAACAAATGAACAAACAAAAAACAGACTCTTAAGTATAGAAAACAAACTGATGGTTGCCAGAGGGGATGTGGCGGGGGGAAATGGGTAATACAGATAAAGGGATTTAAGAGGTACAAACTTCCGGTTATAAAATAAATAACTCACGAAGATGAAAAGTACAGCATAGGGAATATAGTCAATATTATTGTAAATAATATATGGTCACAGATGTTGACTACACTTAGAGTGAGCATTGAGTGATGTATAGAATTGTCAAGTCAATATGTTGTACATCTGAAACCAATATAACTTTGTATGTTAATTTTATTTTAATAAAAATTTAAGTGCTCTTAATAAAATCACATTGTTTATTTAAAAAAAAAAATAACCTTGCTGTATTTCACCTGAAATCTGAAACTGTTGTTGGTCCATTCAACCAAAATAAACTTTGAATTTACTCATAAATCAGATTCTAGGCATAATAAACACCATAGCATCTTAGAACTTAGAAAATAGTGTCCAATTTTTGGAAAATTAAATTGGGGTTATATTTTTCGGTTTGCTAGGTTGCTTTTGCCTGTCTCTCTTTCCAAACTTATTTTCTCCTGTTTGCATTTTCATATCACCCCTGTTTTCCAGAATCCTTTTCCTCTGCTTATAAACATGTTTAACATTCCTCTAAACTCATTAAAAAAAAAGCCTTTCCTTAATCCTATTTACATCCTGAAGTCACTATCTCTTCTTTTCCTTCACTTCTTGCAGAAATACTCAATCCTGCTAAGTCTCTCTTGTCTTATCCTCTCACTTAGTGCAGACTTCTTCTCCACCACTTCCAGTATGGTGCTGATGATCCAAAGCTCCCATTGAGAAGTGACACAAAAAGACAACTAAAGAATTTCCAGTCATGCCATCTGGCAGTAATGTGTCTCAGTTCTGACATTTGTTAGCCTAACTTCTCTTGGCCTTGGGAATCTGCACATAGCTACCTTGTCTGTGGCTCTTGATCATCTGTTGATATCCTGGAACTAGCCTTTGGCTGTTGCTCATGCCTCATTCCTAGCTTTTTTATGATAAACCATTCCAGATACATCATCTCTCAGGTTTTATCTGGCTCTACAGATTTCCAGACTTCAACCTCTTAGCTCTTAACCCAAGTACCACCCATCCCTGGTCATCCTCATGTTTGAAAGATATTTCACTTACATTGCACCTTTCACTGGGTTGATGAGTACACAAGTGCAAAATAAAATGACTTTTTCCCAATTCCTCTTCTATTTAATCTTTCAATTGAGTACTGCCTCCTTCTTGAGAACGCCTCATTTCTGAGTTTGCATGCTACCAAATTATCATCATTCTTCCTGACTCTATGAAGTCTTTTTCTTTGCCCCCCTCAACAATTCCTTATAGTCTTCATTCTCTTTAAATTACAAGGACTATGCAAGATTCTCTATTAAGCCATGTTTTTCTCTCTTTGTGCAATCTCTTAAATTAATACCTCCTTCAATGGATTTATTGTGCTCTCAATAACAAAGACTGCCAAATCTCTCCCTCTTTTCTCTCTTCAGCTTTAGACTTAGGTTTCCAATTGCCTTCTGGACATTTATATTTATATACCTATTTATCTTGATATGTCCCCAATGTTAAGGTTCTCACAAGTCCAATTGTTCTTCCTGGCTTTCCTATACCTGTTGAAAGACTATGTTTCCAGGCTCCAGATTTCATTAATGTTTTAACTCCTAATTTTTCCAAACTCCTATATTCAATCAGTAACTAAGTATTGTGGATTTTACCTCTAAAACATCTCTCACTTCTTTCCCAATTCTACTGCAGTTTTCATGAACTTTTACTGTATTTGTTGTAATAACCTTGTAATTAATTTCTTTACAGTCTTTTCTCATCTAACATACTATCTTTAAATCTGCCTTCTTAAAATTCAATCACGATCAAGTCATCCATCTGTTTAAAAACGTTAAAAGATAATGATAAGATGATTCATCATCACGTACAGTTTTTAGAACCAATTCCTCACAACCATGCTGTCTTTAATCAAAACCCCACTCTCTACTCCTTTGGGTAGACCTACAGAAGCAACTCCTCTATCAACATTTATAATGCCTTTGTCTTTCCTCTACCTTCCAAAACTTTTTCCCACTATCTCAGATTTAAAATATATATATATATATATATTGCCTATGATGATTCTAAGCTTATGGCAAGACATATTTAAGATAAGCTTGGACACCTTGTTAGGAAAGCAAGGAAGCTATAAAAGACTACGTGAGTCATGTTCTAAGACACAGGAACAAGATGAAGTGTCTCCAGTGGCCAAAGATGGTGTTTCCATTAGCCAAAAAGGATCATATTTGAAATGGATTACATTCCTTCAAGTATATAAAAAGTCATGAGCTTAAATTGATATTCTTAAATTTTATTAAAAAAATGTTCTCCATCCTTTAATGTCCATTTCTAATGTGAGCTTATCCATATATTACTTTTTGATTCCCTCAAATGACTTGATTAGCTTTGCCTTTGGAATCCTTATAGCATTTTGCTTTTACTACTAATATTTTATTTTTCTTAATATATATACATCTAATAATATAGACACCATATGATTCCAAAAATCCCTGTTAGAGGTCAAAATTTCATTTCAAATGTACTTAAATTTTCTTTGATTGGTAAATGACCCATTTTTCAGCCCTAAGAATTCTAGTAAGAATCAATACCTTAGAAGACCAAAAATTGTAAATAAGGTATACTATTCTTGTTTGTTTTCATCATTTTTAAAATTATTTTTACTCAATTTATTATGTAGTACTTTTTGGCCTGTTACCTCAAGTACGTTAGCAAATACAGTTGTTATTTAAAAATAACATTTTTGTAACCTGTTAGATTACATCAATCAATATCAATTTTATTGCTGCTCAGTAAACTTATTTATGGGTTAGCTATATGTGAGAAACCATAATTTTTTTTTTTTAAAGATTTATTTATTTATTTGAGGGAGCGAGAATGAGAGAAAGAGACTACATGAGAGGGGGGAGGGTTAGAGGGAGAAGCAGGCTCCTCGCCGAGCAGGGAGCCCGATGCGGGACTCGATCCCAGGACTCCAGGATCATGACCTGAGCCGAAGGCAGTCGCTTAACCAACTGAGCCACCCAGGTGCCCCGAGAAACCATAATTTGATAATTATACAGAATATACAAATAATAAAGAAACTGATTTTAAACATTTTAAGAAACAAAGATTCTTATAGGTAGTTTATTTTTGGAAAATTAATAGATAAAAATAGTCTGGTTTATTATTATAATGCCTACAAAATTTATAAAACATTTTTTCTAGCATTTCGGTTTCCCTTGATTCTTCTTATAAAAATATAGTGTAAATTCCTATTTCTGACGCCTTTGTGATTGACATTGTTATGTCATTACCAGTTAATTTAAGAAATTAAAGAAATACATCTAAAAATCCCAAATAACAGAACTTTTAACATATGACAAAACTAAAGTAGCACAGGGAAGTAAGGATTTAAGGTAAATTATTGGATAATTCAAGGTTTGAAAGATACTTTAATCTCAGTAATCTGAACCATCTAGATCAGCACTGTCCATAGAACATTCTGTGATGATGAAAATGTTCTCTAAATCTGCACTCTCCAACAATAGCCAATAGTCATATGTGGCTACTATCACTTGACATGTGGTTAGCATGGCTGAAGAAATTGATTTTTTATTTTATTTAATTTTAATTAACTTGTCATATGTGACTAGTGGTTACAGTATTGGACTATACAGATCTAAATCATTGTTTGCCTCCTTGACTTCTGATTATTATGAGTGTTTAAATTTTCAGTAACAAATGCACACAAACAAAAAGCACAAATAAATCATTTACAACTAAAAAATATAACTACTACTAATAATAACTATTGACCATCTATACGTTCTAAGTGCTATTCTAAGTTCTTTATATAAATTATTTGATTTAAAATTCAGAACATCCACATGACATAGGTGCCATAAATATTTAGATTTTACAAAGCAAGAAAGAACCACAGAGAAGTTAAGTAACATCCCCAATATATCATCTAGTAAATGGCAGATTCAGGCATTGAACTTAAGTGATCTGACTCCACAGCTCATGGAATTTTTTTTTTTTCCACTACACTTGCAGGTAAAAATTTGCCAATCTCTTTAGTAATCAAAGAATCATAGGCAAATTAAAATAAAACAGGATATAACTTGCCACCCATTAAATTAGCAAACATTTAAAAGACTACAGTATCCAATAAATACCCTTACTTATTTCAGGTAGAAGAATATAATAGCTGATTAATATAATTTGGCAATAAGAACTAAGAATTATAATAATGCCCATATCTTTTATTCATTTCCATTTCTGGGAACTTATTCTGGAGTAAAAAATTAACAAGAAGAGGTAATGTCACCTCTGGTGGCAACCTAGATCATTACTGACTTTGTGTCCCCTTACAAGAACAGCTAACAATTATTCAAGAACAAAATACCACTCAGAGAATCCTAGAATATGGGAGTGAAGCTGAGGCAACCACAGAGACCAAGACTGACTGATTGCATCAGAAGAGTAAGAAAAGCAGCTACATGTTGACTGCATTACCCCTCCCCAAGGCCAGCACAGCACCATGCCAAGGGGTCTTCCCTGTGCCTCCACCTTCCTCCATCAGGAAAAGAGAACCCAGGAGGGACAACCAGCTCCCCCACACAGCATTGTGGGTCATTTTGTGGGAACCCCTACTCTAATCTTGCACCACAGGGGTGCATAGGAATCTGTGGGGTTCAACCACTGGGCATCTGACTGTGATGAAAAGGGGGGAAGGTCTTGCAACAAGCAGCACATGGGCCATGGCATACTAATCCATGTTCTCACCTGTAGTGCTCAAGTAGTAATCCCAACCAACAGCCTTGCTCATCTACAGAACCAAGTCTGCAGCCTATTGCCCTCCAGGGCAGGTAAGCTATTTCATAGCCCCATCTACTACTGAATATAGTATCCAGTCTCAACCATCTAGTAAGCCTGACCAGAGAATCCAGGCAACCACTGAGCCCATCTTATAGCCTCACTTGGGTAGGGAACCAATCCAGCAGTCCTATCCAAGTGTTTTCAGCCAGTGGCACAACCCACCATCCCTGTCCTCAGAGCTCAAACAATTGTCCCACCCCAAAATAGACCATAATAGCAGGCCCAACCTGCCCAAAGATATTGCCAGCAGATAGACCCAGAAACAGAAACTGAGCTGACTGATGAGGAACTGTCTGCCAAAGCAAACCTATAAAGTCTATAAGAGCAAACCTGTTATTCAAACGTGCAGATACCAACATAAGGAATCAAGGATCACAAAAAATCAGGTAAATATGAAACCACCAAAGGAAATTAATTAAGCTCCAATAACTGACTCTAATGAAAGGAAAATCAATAAATGTGAAACAAAGAATTCAGAATAATCTCCTTAAGGAAGTTTAGTGCACTACAAGAAAACACAGCAGACAATAAACAAAATTATGAAATAATGCATGAAAAAAATGAGAAGTTTGACAAGGAAATGGAAACCATAAAAAAAAAGAACAGAAATCCTAGAGTTGAAAATAAAATAACTGAACTGAGATTTCAATAAAGTTTCAAAAGTAGACTTGACCAAGTAGAAAAAAGAATTCAGGACTTAGAGGATAGGACACTTGAAATTATCCAGTCAGAGGAGCAAAATGGATAAAAAGAATGAAAAAGAGTTTTAAGAGCCTATGGTATGGGAATTATAGGATACAATGAAAAGAAACAATATTTTCATTTCTGGAAGGAGGAAAGAGAAAGGGACAGAAAGTATATTTAAATCAATAATAGTTAAAAACTTCCCAAACCTAGGAAGAGAAATGGACACCCAGATCCATGAAATCCAAAGAATCCTAAATAGATTGAACTCAGATAAGATCACACCAAGGCACATTATAATTAAATTGTCAAAATCAAGACAAAGAAAGAATGTTAAGAGCAGAGAGAGAAAAGAGAGAAATTACATACAAGGGAACACCATAAGACTTGGGGCAGATTTCTCAACAGAAGTTTATTAGCCCAGGAGGGAATAGTTAACATATTCAAAATACTGAATGAAAATAATTATCAACCAAGAATTCTATACCCAGCAAAGCTGTCCTTCAGAAAAAAGGAGGTCCCAAACAAACAGAAGCTGAGAGAATTCATTTCCACCAGGCCTGCCTTATAAGAAATGTTAAAGGGAGTTCTTTGAGTAGAAGTAGAAGAATGCTAATGAACATCATAAAACTATAAAAAGGGTAGCATAAATATCACTTGTAAGGATAAATTTAGATCTATAGTTAGATTTTGCAATATGGTAATAGTGGTGTATAACTCACAATGCTAGTTTAAAAGTTTAAAAAATAAACATAGTAAAATGGACCATAACTACAAAAATCTGTTATTAATTACACAATATAAAAACCATGTAAACTGTACTAGAAATAACCTAAAATGTGAGAGGGAAGAAAAGTAAAAGGGTGAAGTTTATGAATTCTATTGAAGTTAAGTTGGTATCAGTTTAAAATAGGGTATTATAGGTTAAGATGTTTTATGTAAGCCTCATGGTAACCACAAAGGAAAATCCTGTAGTATTTACACAAAAGAATACAATAAAGATGTCAAAGCATACTGATACCAAAAGACATCAAAACACAAAGAGAGCAACATAAGAAACAAGGAATGATGATTCTAAAAACAACCAGAAAACAATGAACAAAATGGCAATAATAAGTCCTTAGCTACCAGTAATTATTTTAAACTTAAGTGAATTAAATTCTCCACAAACAGGCATAGAGTGGCCAAATGGACACAAAAACAAGATCCAACAATTTGCTGCCCACAAGAGATTCACTTTAGACTTAAAGAGACATAGACTGACAGTGAGGGATAGAAAAAGACATTTCAAGCAAATGGCAACTAAAAAAAGCAGGGGTAGCTATACTTATATCCGACAAAACAGACTTTAAGTTAAAAATGGTAAAAAGAGAAAGAAGATGCATAATGGTAAAGGGATCAATACATCAAAAAAGATATAACAGTTATTAATACTTATGCACCCAACAATGAATTCATATTGTTAAAATGTCAATACTACCAAAAGCCATCTGTAGATTCTGAATCAGAATCTGCATTTTAACAAGACTCCAGGTGACTTCTATGCACATTAATGTTTGAGAAGCACTAATGCAGCATGCTCTAAGTAATGAACATTCTTGCTGCTTCTTGGTATCTATCTTCTAGGCTATGATAATCAAAGATTGAAGTCAATGCCATTAACTATCAAGAACTTATTTTCATATAGACTATCTATATAAATGAAGATTAACTCTGCCATCATTCTTGGGAACTTTACTGTATACGTAGATGATTCAAGGAACACTCTGCACTTTTAAAATCTTGATCTTCTTCTTTTTTTAAAATTTTATTTATTTATTTGACACAGAGAGAGACAGCGAGAGAGGGAACACAAGCAGGGCCAGTGGGAGAGGGAGAAGCAGGCTTCCCACCGAGCAGGGAGCCTGATGCAGGGCTCGATCCCAGGACCCTGAGATCATGACCTGAGCTGAAGGCAGACACTTAACCCACTGAGCCACCCAGGCGCCCCTAAAATCTTGATCTTCTTAACTCCAAATGTTTTCTCCAGTCCACTTTAGCACCTCACTCCATTGGCTTGACCTTAGCCCTGGGATCAATAAACAGGAGCTATAAACTCTTCACTAAAATTAGACATCTATCCTCTTTAAGTCGTCCTGCAAGGAGTCGCCATAGAATTCCTCCAAAAATGCTGTAATACGTTATCATGATTGCTCCCTGTTCAACCATTCACTATTACTTCCTTTAAAACAGCTACCAGATTGTTCAGTAATTTTTGTGTTTACACATCTCTTTCCTCCTCCCATCTCCCAACTCGTAGAGAGAAAGACAATTTCCTATCATCTCTGTGACAGATATACTTAGCCCAGTTTCTGTCTGAAAGCAGGCACTCAGTAAATGCTGTTTGAAGAATGGACACAGTCATAAGTTTTTATCTGCTTTCAAGAACCTCTTGCTCAGCCATCTGGATTAAGTATGATTACCCTCATTTTGCAAATGAGGAAGCCAATATCCATGACTTACCAAAGATTAGAAATGGAATGTGTAGCAAAGCCTACATAAAAACTCTGGTTTTCTGCCTCTATTAACCATGATTTTCTCATTTAAGACTTTTTTTTCCAGTTTACAAATCTGCCTAAGTTTCAAGTCCTGCCACAGTCTGACCTATTCCTGCCTATCTGTTGGTAAGGACTGTACTCTTTCTGGTATATTCAGGTAAATCTGCCCACTGACCAACTTATATCATGCTTCTTCCCTCTTCTATTGCTTATGTTTATAACTATTGGCCTAAAGGAATATTTTAATCCTTATACAAATCCAACTCATCATAAATCCAATCTGTAAAATTCTATTGCAATGTTACTCTATATTGCACAATTTTAGAAAATGTAGTCCTTGCTTTATATGGCTCAAATATGCATAAATTATAATTATCATGGTTTTAGTTAAATAACACCAATTTCCCCAAAACATAGTACCAATTTCAGTTACTATGGTATATTAACTGTAATTACATAAAATAAAATTTTGCAGCTAACTCTTTAGTTCACAGATATGCATGTGCATATCATGATATGCATCATGATCCAGGACCAATTCCCTCATTTCCTTCAAAGTCTGTCAGTGACTGGTCACTGTGAATCTGTCATAAGTTCACACACAGACAGCAAAGCATGTTGTCGGGTTGACTCCTTGTCTCTCAGTGATAAATCAAGTGGCATTTTGCAAAAATGAATAATCAAAAGAGGGAATTGATCAACAAAGATAAAAATGTAGGAAAAAAATGAAAAGTAACATTGGGAATGAAAGTAGAATCTCATGGAAATGGAGTTAATAGAAGAAATAGCTGACCTTGGGAATAATGACACTGCTATTTTTCAAGAGATTCTAGACATGCAGCCAGAGGAACTTAGTGGTGAACTTATTGACATAAAACAAACAAAATCTCACAGATAATTTATGATGTATAAAATGTAAAAGTTAAAATATCAGAAGCTATAGTGGGGGACTTTAACATCCCCCTCACTGAAATGGACAGATTGTCTAAGCAAAAGATCAACAAGGAAATAAAGACTTTAAATGACACACTGGACCAAATGGACTTCACAGACATATTCAGAACATTCCA
>NW_023270709.1:11177583-11202818 GCF_011800145.1 Mirounga leonina
TTGGGACTTCATCAAGATAAAAAGCTTTTGCAAAGCAAAGGAAACAGTCAACAAAACCAAAAGACAACCGACAGAATGGGAGAAGATATTTGCAAATGACATATCAGATAAAGGGCTAGTATCCAAAATCTATAAAGAACTCATCAAACTCAACACCCAAAGAACAAAGAATTCAATCAAGAAATGGGCAGAAGACATGAACAGATATTTTTCCAAAGAAGACATCCAAATGGCCAACAGACACATGAAAAAGTGCTCAATATCGCTCGGCATCAGGGAAATCCAAATCAAAACCTGAATGAGATATCACCTCACACCAGTCAGAATGGCTAAAATGAACCAGTCAGGAAACGACAGATGTTGGCGGGGATGCGGAGAAAGGGGAACCCTCCTACACTGTTGGTGGGAATGCACGCTGGTGCAGCCACTCTGGAAAACAGTATGGAGGTTCCTCAAAAAGTTGAAAATAGAGCTACCATATGATCCACAATTGCACTACTGGGTATTTACCCCAAAGATACAAAAGTAGGGATCCGAAAGGGTACATGCACCCCGATGTTTATAGCAGCAATGTCCACAATAGCCAAACTGTGGAAAGAGCCAAGATGTCCATCGACAGATGAATGGATAAAGAAGAAGTGGTATATATATACAATGGAATATTATGCAGCCATCAAAAGGAATGAGATCTTGCCATTTGCAATGACGTGGATGGAACTGGAGGGTATTATGTTGAGCGAAATAAGTCAAACAGAGAAAGACATGTATCATATGACCTCACTGATATGAGGAATTCTTAATTGCAGGAAACAAATTGAGGGTTGCTGGAGTGTGGGGTGGGGTGGGAGGGATGGGGTGACTGGGTGATAGACACTGGGGAGGGTATGTGCTCTGGTAAGCGCTGTGAATTGTGCAAGACTGTTGAATCTCAGATCTGTACCTCTGAAACAAATAATGCAATATATGTTAAGGAAAAAAAAAAAAGAAGAAGAAGGTAGCAGGAGGGGAAGAATGAAGCGGGGGAAATCGGAGGGGTAGACAAACCATGAGAGACAGTGGACTCTGAAAAACAAACTGAGGGTTCTGGAGGGGTGGGAGGATGGGTTAGCCTGGTGGTGGGTATTGAGGAGGGCACATTCTGCATGGAGCACTGGGTGTTATGCACAAACAATGAATCATGGAACACTACATCTAAAACTAATGATGTAATATATGGGGATTAACATAAGAATAAAACAAAACAAAACAAAACAAAAAACCCTTGTCTACTGGAGAGCCAAAATGCCACCACCAAATGCCCAAGAACAAAGAACAGTCTGGAGTCAGGTTAGGTCATTAGGCTAGTTACACACACACGCACTCACACACAGATGAGCATATTGGCTTCTTGACGGTAGATGCAGATGGAGGTAACTCAAAATGAAAACAAGAGCACAAGGGTTCTCAAAATTATATTTCTAAGCCAAACTTAGGGCAACAACATGTCAGCGGGAGAAAGAAGCAGGAGAGCTCAGGCTCCCACACTAGTACAGGACAGGGGGAGAGAGCAATAGACTGCCATGAGTGATGATCTCAAAAATTTAAAAACAAAACAAAACAAAATAGAAAACAACGTTGAGTTACATCAGTGGATCTCATCCCTATCTGTACATTAGAAATCATGTAAAAATGCCATTTTATGTACCCAATATCAGACAGGGAGACTCACTGACAGTCTCAGTTGGGGTCCAGATGTTATAATTTCAAACTTCCCCAAGTGATTCTAATGGAGAGCCAGTGAAAACCTGTGAGTTATAGAGGACACTACTCGAGTGGTTCTGAAGGATTGGTCCTGGAACCAATAGCATCATTATCACCTGTGGACTTGTTAGAAATGCAATTCCCACCCCCATTCCATGTCTACCAAATCTAGAATCTCTAAGGGGTGGAAGTTAGAGAACTGATGTTTTAGTCAGTGGCCGTAGTGTTTAATTAAGTTGTTAGTGTACTATAATGTATTTTACACTTAATAAAGGTCAGGGCATTTTCCTTCTCCTCACCTCAAAATTTCATGAAATTCTTCATTTTTAAAAAGTTTTAGATGACACAATCCAAAGAGATAAGACATATCTTAGTGGTTCAAATTTACCACTAACATTTTAGAATGGGATGACTAGCCACTGGATAAGAGAATTATTAAATATCAAGAGAAGCCAATGGTAACTGCAATTGAAAGTCAATTATTTTATCTATAGAATATCTCCCTAAAAATCTTTCATGTCTTGAGATCTGCAGTAGCTATGTGTGGCTTTCTCTCTCTTCACTTAACAAGGAAGTTATAAGGCAATCACGGTTGCTCCTGCATTAGAGATCGTCATACTGTTATTTAAGTCCTGTATTCTGTGGGTTCTCAATACATATTAGTTTAATTAAGCAACCTGCATTTGTTTGGGTGTCTCTAGAAAACCTCCAGAAGCCGTCAATTACTCTACGATGTAGAGTCAGCTGTTATAGAAGAATAAATTTCTTGGAGAGAATTTTGTAAGCTCTGCTGGTGATCAGATCATTTTGAGGTGTCAATTAACATGCCGATTTTGATCACCTCAAGGTCTTTTTATTTTCTGGTTCTTAAAGTTTTTAAGAAATATAAACAATATTCAATGTATATCTCTGTTTGAAGTGAGTTGAACACATATAAATGATCATTTTAGTTGAACATCTCTTGATGGTAGTGTTTTCACACATAAAAACCAATGCTAATGTTTGAATTTTTTATCTGTTAGTTAGTTCCCTGAGACAAACACATCTGAAGTGATTAACAGGTGTAATACAAATTCTATTTTTAAAATGGTCTGTATTATCTTGGGTTCTTCAGCAAATTCACACATATATGTAATCCCTATTAGTGGTTTCCAGTGGTGAATTTCTTTTAAGAAAGGCATATCTCTGGGGGTGTCTGGGTGGCTCAGTCAGTTAAGCGTCTCACTTTTGGTTTCAGCTAAGGTCATGACCTCGGGATCTAGCCCTGTGTCCTGCTCTGCACTTAGCGGGGAGTGTGCTTCTCTCCCCCTGCTCACGTGAGCTCTCTCCCTCTCTCTCTCTCTCTCTCTCTCAAATAAATAAATATATCTTGTAAGAAAGAGAGAAAGGCATATTTCTGTATTCTGCTCTCTCTTCATCCCCTACAATACTTAGCTTTATTTTCCCTTAGCGTATGCAGAAAATTTTGCTCTTTAATTTGACTTTCCCTTAAAAGGGGCAATTCTTTTGAATTCGTAATGTGGAATATTAAGATTTTTTTCCTTTTTATGATTGGAAAGACAATCTTCAAGATTAAAACATACTGAGTAATATAGTGTTCTTATGTAAACCACATAAATGTTGATTTTTTTTAATGAAAAAGCAAGATGAAAGAAAAATATTTCATGGAATGCTAATGTGGTATGGGGTAAAATTAACATAAGAAGTGATAAAATGCAAACATAAAATTGGGCCTGGAAATTGATCCAAATGTTGGGAGAGATGGCTTGGTGGCAAGTCTGAAGCATGGTTGAGTAGATGGGAAATGTTGTAATGTATTCAGGACCAGATAAATCGTTGCTTAGACTCTTCTTCCTCTTAGATGTCTCCATTAATGTTTATTACATTATAAAACTATGCAGGTTGGTCTTTTGGAAAAAAGTGGGATGGTGTACATAAAAAATACAGAGGCTCTACTGGACACATGTTGGTTACAGAATACATTTTTGTTAAATCTGATTTTGATAAATATAATACTTGCCTTTGGAAAAAAAACTATTATGAAAGAAAGGATCAGTAAGTTATCCCCATGATGACCTCATTACTTCCTTTATTCATTTAGTCAACAAATCTCTATTAAACAGTTTTTCGGTGGCAGGGTCTGTGCTAACTGCTCAGTTTCTACCCTTCACTAAAGACAGGGATGTAAAGCTCTAATTTTTCTTTACTTCCCCTTAATGCCACACCAGACTTCTCATTTCTATGTGATGTTCTTCAAATAGTTAATCTCTAAGAAGCATATTGAAACCACATCCTAGCAAAAGATGTCAAGGGCCAGTGCCAATTCTCCACTGTATTGTACCACCATCAAGGATGAATGGTCAAGCAGTTTCATCTTACCCAAGAAACAATTCTCTCAACTCCTATATTGCTATTGATTAAAATACATGGTGACAAAATCATCCCATTCTAGAATGAACCCCCCCTTTGTGATATGTCTTTGCTGTTTCTTTCACCCAGTGGTGGGTCTTCTTGCCCCACCTCCTGAATTTGTGACCGATTTTGTGACTGCTTTTACAGCTAAGATACGGTGCAAATGACATGGGTACAACTTCTAAGTCTAGACCTTAGACTTAACTTTAGGAAACTTGTAGTTTTCACCTCTTTAGTCTCTTGAAATGCTACTATCAGTCTACCGTGTAAGGTGGCCAGTTTAGCCTGTTAGAGGACAAGATGCCATGTGGATGGTAACCACGGTGCTACAACCAAAGACCAATACCAATTGCCAAGTATGTAAATAAAGTCTCTTAGACTTCCCAGCCCATCCTTAAGCTACTACCTAGAGCCATAGGAGTGATCCCAGGCAAAACTAGCAGGGGAACTGCCAGGAAACCCACAGAGTGATGAGAAAAAACCCAAGTTCTTGTTGTAAGCCTCAAGTTTGGGGATTGCTTATGTCGCTGCTTTGTAACAATATCTGCTATAGATATCCTCACACTTACTTAAAGTTGTCATTGTGAAGTCAGTCTACCCTGGTACAAAACCCCGTATCTTTTGGACTATAGCTGGCTATTACAATTGTTTCTACAGCACCATTTCTGGTAAGAAAAATGGCTAAGAATCAAGGCTTATTGGGTGGTGTGTGTGTGTGTGTGCACGCATGCACAGTCATGCGTGCATACACCCATGTGCATGAGCGTGCATGCGAGAGTGGGTGATTATACTATAAATTAGAGAATATGAGAGGTATGATGGATGTAGAAAGTCCAGCTGGGTTTTGAGTTGTCAATGATTGTGATCTACTCTTCTTCACTCTTGCTTCAGGGTTGAAAGCGGCAGATAATTTCCATATCAAGTTAAATAGACTCTTTGAGAGAAACATCCAACATTCCAGTTTATTTTGATACTTGCCAAGGGTCTCAGCCCTATTATTTAAAGGCAGTAACAGTAGGATAGATGAAGACTTGTAAAGCACGTACCATGGCAGCATTCAGTTTCTGTAAAAGGTGAAGTCCACTTACACTCCTCATTCAGCTGAATGAGAAAGAGTCATTTGCTTAATGGATAATTTTAACTTGATTTCCAATAAGTGGATTAAGTAATTGAAGAACTTCAACACCTGGCAGAATATTTGTTGTAGCATTTGGAAAAGAAACCAGAGCCAGGTCTGTCAGCCACTTAAGATGGAAAATTCCTATTAGTCCACCTATCAATAAGCCTTCATTATGAAGCAACATTCTAATGGTTTGGCTTCAGTGCTGACATGTTGCAGGCATTTGCAACGTTACACCAAGGTTGCAGGCTATCCTGATAGGGCTCATGCTGTTAGTCCACTTTGTTAAATAGAAGTTGATTTTATATTTAGCTGTGCATGGAGTGTACAGATGAAACAAATCACTTCTATAAGCTCAACAAGATGAATAGTTGCTGTTGAAAACGAGCAAGGAGCTGGATGCAAGATTAATATGCAGTCCCAAGTTCCACTTCCTACAATTTTTATTGATTGTGTGAAAAAGTACTAAAATTCATGATTTCTTGGGTGAGTTAGATTGAAACTCTTGCATAGCTGTAGTAGATGTAATTTCTCTGAAATGTACCATTTGTCTACAAATACAGCTTTTCATTTGGGACCACGTGCAATGAATTCTATGATGAGAGCCAAGCCTTTCTGATGGCACCCTTTGCCACAAGTATACCCGGTTCTCGGGCTGGTTTCTTTCTGCTCTTTGGTCTTTGCCAAATTGCCTCCTTGGGAAGATTTTCTAAATGTCCCCTACTGCTGTGGTCCAAATACCAGGACTTATTTGGTGTGTGTGTATTTTTTTCCATTCCCACAAACCACAAAAGATTGAATGTTGATGTATCTTAGGGTTTAGATCTTTCTGCTAACATCTGAATGGCATTCCAGCTAATTTGACACAGTATTCCATCTTCTTTCAGTAGGCTTGAGGAAGAGAAGAAGCTATTAAAGCCTGCCCTTAATATTTTTACTTTTATAGTTGGGATCTCCATTTTGGTGGAATGAGAACAAGGGTTGGGTCACTTTGGGCTCAGGGCACATATTCCAGTTCTGTTACCAGTCAGTAATTTTAGAAAATATATGGATCCATTTTCAACTAGTACACTTAGACATTTTTCTTTCCATTGAAACGTATTGTTTTAGTAAATGCTTGAATTCAGTTATAATACATCAAAGCTTCACTGCGTCCATACAGGCTCAAGTCTATTAACATATGTTGAACCCCTTGATTCTTCAGATGAATCAAGTTTTGCAGGAAATTTGGGATTTGGTTCTTGAAAAATATCTGTTGCCATGTAGTATGAAACTTGAAGCTCAGACTATCCCTTTGGCTCAAAGTCCAGGTGAGGTAGATACTTTTCCTCAAGTTTCAACTTTGTGTAACAAGATCTGATCTCCAAAAGTATTGTGATATAAGTGACTGCAGTGATTATATTTCCTTTGTTTAAGTTCACTTATGTCTTGGGCACCTGGGTGGCTCAGTTGGTTAAGCGACTGCCTTCAGCTCAGGTCATGATCCCAGGATCCTGGGATCGAGTCCCACATCAGGCTCCCCCTGCTCTGCAGGGAGCCTGCTTCTCCCTCTGCCTCTGCCTGCCACTCCCCCTGCTCGTGCTCTCTCTCTCTGTCTAATAAATAAATAAAATCTTTAAAAAAAAAGTTCACTTATGTCTTACTATATATTTGATAGTATTTTAAAGCCCTCTAATTATATATCGCATTTATGTTTTCTCAAATACCTAGATACCAATGGAGATTTCAAAGCAAATAATAATCTGTTCTGATACTGAGATAATACACTTTGAAATAGGAGGAACAGAGATTTTTTTTTTTTTTAATCTGTGAATGGTGGGGCACCTGGATGACTCAGTCAGTTAAGTGTCTGCCTTTGACTTAAGTCATGATCTCAGGGTCCTGGGATTGGGCCACATGGGGTTCCCTGCTCAGCGGGGAGTCTGCTTCTCACTCTCCCTCTGCCTCTCCCCACCACTCCTGCACTCACTTGCTCTCTCTCTCTCATTTCCAGTAAATAAATAAAATCTTAAAAAAAAAAATCAGTGAATGGTGCTTTAGCATCTCTTCTCCTCATGCCCTTGGAGGGTGCTTGCTGCTTCCTTGGGTGTCAGTTGAAGAAGGTATAGATAGGAGAAACCATCATTGCCCCGCAGGAGAAGTAACAGCTAAAGAGGTTAGCTCTTTATACCAGTTAGAATGGCGAAAATTGACAAGGCAAGAAACAACAAATGTTGGAGAGGTTGTGGAGAAAGGGGATCCCTCTTACACTGTTGGTGGGAATGCAAGTTGGTACAGCCACTTTGGAAAACAGTGTGGAGGTTCCTCAAAAAGTTAAAAATAGAGCTACTCTATGACCCAGCAATTGTACTACTGGGTATTTACCCCAAAGACACAGATGTAGTGAAAAGAAGGGCCACATGCACCCCAATGTTCATAGCAGGAATGTTCACAATAACCAAACTATGGAAAGAGTCGAGATGCCCTTCAACAGACAAATGGATAAAGAAGATGTGGTCTGTATATACAATGGAATATTACTCAGCCCTCAGAAAGGATGAATACCCACCATTTGCATCAACATGGATAGAACTGGAGGAGATGATGCTAAGTGAAATAAGTCAAACAGAGAAAGACAATTATATAGTTTCACTTATTTGTGGAACATAAGGAATAGCATGGAGGACATTTTGAGAAGGAAGGGAAAAATGAAGGGGGTAATAGGGGGGCGGGGGAGATGAACCATGAGAGACTGAGGACTCTGGGAATCAAACTGAGGGTTTTAGAGGGGGGGGGATGGGTGAGCACGGTGATGGGTATTAAGGAGGGCATGGAGCACTGGGTGTTATACGCAAACAATGAATCATGGAACACTACATCAAAAACTAATGATGTACTGTATGGTGACTAACATAATAAAAATAAAATAAAAAATAAAAAAATAAAGAGGTTAGCTCCTTACAGCAGTCTGGCACAGCTACCCAAGAAGTTCTGAGCATGGCTGATCTGTATTGGAGGCTTACTTGCTTTCTTGAATAGAGGATGATTGAATGGAACCCTGAATATCCTCTGAAGATGGACATCTTCCTCTACTCTAACCATGAGCAGTGTGCATTTGGAACAGAGACTTTTCTGGCAACACTTTTCATCCCAACCTCTGTTCTCTATTTTTCTTGTCTCCACATTACAATTTAAAGAATGCGCCTTATGTTTTAGCCCTCTCATTTCCAAAAGTATTAAAGCTGATTCTCTGACTTAACATAGTAAAAAGTCTAAATATTTACTTTATTTCGTTAGGTTAATGTTCCCATAATTTCTTATCACTGAATATTATTTAAACAATAAGAATGGAATAGAATTTCTTGTGATGATTTTTGATACTGAATGGTTGAACATATTCTAATACCCTCTCTTAAATGGGACTTTACATGAGGACCTAATTGTAGTTCAACTGCATGTTGCTGAAAAACACTGCCTCCCCTCTACACTCTATATTGAATTATGCATTAAAATTAAGTTGCATTTTGGGAGGATTTCCATTTGTCCACCTAGAGATTTGAAAATCACAGGGCAGAGTACAAATCATTTAAAAGTTTGCTTATTTCCCATATTGTCTCCTGTGTGTATTACTGTGTGGAGTTCTAAATGAGTTGTTCAAATGGGCCAGTTTATATGGCCAAAAGACGAATTATGTTAGTTTAGGCACACATTTATAGAAATAAAAAGGCACATATATGTACATAATAGGTGTGCTTTTGCTGCAGATACAAAAAAAAATATAAACGTGCAAGGCAAATCTGCCCGAAGAGAATACTAATTTCCCCAAATACATTTATGCACTAATATTACATTGAATGCTCTCCACTGGCAATATCATGTTAATGTCATTATCAAAAACATGTTACTTTGTTAATCCATTAAACTAAGATTGCTGTTTTTAGTTGCTTATATATTTATATGCTTATATTAATGTTACTGCACAATAGAGAACACATCTTAGCAGTATGTTGGTTATATAGAATATACTTGCTTAATCCTGTACCTATTATGATGTTGAAAATATAGGCAAATGTAAAACATTCAGTGGAAAATACTTTGATATGTAAATTCTATGCTATATCCTATTAAATAGGATTGCTTTCTATCCCTCTCCTTCCCGCTTTGCTTCTTTCTGCAACATTTGGTATTATGGGGACATCACAGAAAATGAAAAATAAATATGGCCACCTGTAAATCCAACGATGCTACCTTGTAATTATCATGAGGGTGGATGTTGGGCAAATCTGTGCTCCTCCGTCTCAGTCTGGGTTGGAGGACTGTGGCCCTAAGAATGCTGGTTCAAACCCCATTTAGAATTGCCTGGTGACTAATGGCGTGCACACACACACACACACACTCACAGGAAGAGGCCAGTGGAGACAGATCAAGCTTGAGCCCTTCTGCTACATAAAATTGAGCACCATTACACAAATAATTGCTTTATTTTAGAAGCTTGTTCTAATTAAACATTAGTCACACACTCTCCCTTGACCTCTGCTTCCTGTGTTAAAAATCACCATCCTAAAAAGCTTACTTTATGCATTCCATAATTATAAAAAGTTCCCAGAAGAATGCAATGCTTTATTGTTGCTTTTGAAAAAGGAAGAAAAAAAAATACATATATCTATGTGTGTATATATGTAGATATATGCATACATTTACATGTGTGAAGAGACATGATTGTATTTCACAAATTTTTTGCAAAAAGCACGATGAGAGAATATGGGTGACGCTGGGGGAAGAGAAGCTGGAGAAAGGAAAACAATAGGTACAAATTTCTACCAGTTTCCTCAGGCATCCATAGCAGCTGCTTAATGATACATGTATCATTACATCCTGGAGTAGTTGGAGGGCAGAAACAGACTTGATTACACTACAGACAATTGTTTCACAATAATTCTGGGCCATTTTTCATTAGCTGTCTCCCCTCACAGCAAAACACGGGGTAATTTTTTTCAGCAACAAAACAAAACAAAACACCCTTATACTACAAGAAGGTTGTCCGGCAGTTAAAGATTTTTAATAATTCATCATGCGAAACATTTTAGGCTAAATGCTAAATTTCTCAACTATGACAACAAAGATGAGTGGGAAAAAAAAAACAGAGCTTAACTTGATTTTATAAAAACAATAGGGTAAAAAAAAGAAATTACATGTTCGCTTTTCATGATTACACTATACATTTTTTTTTTTTTATTACGTTGCCTTGTCTGACAGGCTTTGTCACTAGCAGGTGGGATAAAAAGGGTTTGTTTTGAGGAAATTGATTAAGATGAGGATTTCTTTTTTAAAGATACCTGGAACTCTGTCCCCTGGTTAACTTAACTTAAGGATTTTCACATATCAGCTGACTGGATCCAGTCAAAGCCCCCTTTTAAGTTTTCTTTCTAAGGAAGTCAGAGAATTTCAGTCAATATGCATGTCTTTCAAAGGGCAACATTAGGTGTGGTAGGACTTTATTTTTCTTTCAGATGATAATGATAACTAACAGTTGTAAAGAGCCGTGTCTCAAGCAACTCTTCAGAGTACTTGATACGGATTAGTTTAATCACCAAAACCACCCTATGAGGAAGGAACCCCTGTTATTTCCATATAATAGACTCAACCCATCTTGTGTATGGTCCCCTTGAGCAGCCTTGGGGAGGCCCTTGGAACCCTTCTGAGAACCATTCTTTAAATGTATAAAATAAAATACATAGGCTTATCAAGGAAATCAATTATATTAAAATAGTTAACAAAATATTTTTAAATTATTATATAGTTACATGTATACTTTTTAATTAATACATTCAATAAGAATATCTATGGGGGAAGTCTATAACTATAATTTCAAAGCAGTGATAAGCATAAGGAATATTCTAAGGTAACTGCAGTAAGTCTGATGGAATAGACTCCCTTGATTTTTACTGGTGACACAGTCACAATACTGCTAATACTATGGAGATTTGTTACCTACGTTTATAATCAATGGGAACCCTGACTTTCAGTTAAAGATGAGTGAAAATAAAGATGTACTTTTTCTTCTATGCAAGGTCACAGACCCCTACATTATGAACTATTGACAGTTTTATTTCATATCCCACCCTGTAACAAACTCAAAGAGAAAGTAAATTAAACATCAGATTTATTTGGAAAAAAACATGACAAAAAGCGTCAAGTAAACAGTTTAGAGCATTTGGGGCCTATTTTTATAAAAATGTAGCAACCAATCTAAGCATTTGCTACTATGGAAGCTTTCAGGTTTTAATATAAAACATGTGGTTTTGTTCTCATGCATTCTTTTATCCTTCATAATTTGGCATTTTTATATGAAGCACAGGAATGGTACAGATGCCAAAGGTCAAAGGGCCAATGTTGACTGAAAAAGGTTTCATCTGGAATTTGGCTGCCCTTTGTGGAAGAGGTTGTAACTTGCACTATTCTTTTCAAGCTGGCTGATTCCCCGGTCTGTGCCCTTTGATTCAACCTGTCCCTTCTTACTACTGGAACTTCCTACACGTGGTATGTCTACCCTTTACATTGGTCTCATCTGCTCCTCAAAGCTTTCTTTGACAATCCCATTTTCCCTTCATCCTCTGCTTTCCCCCACATTATTCTCACTATTTGGAGCATGTGCTTTGTACTTGATGTTGTCTTGTGCTTCTTGTCCTGTGACTTAAATACAGTCTTTTTTAAGTTATCAATACATCATGTTACAGATGGTCCCAACTCACAATGAACGGTTCAGCTTTCTGATGGTGTGAAAGCTTTACCTATTGTGTAAAAAGTGTATTTCGAATTTTGATTTTTGATCTTTCCCTGTGCTAGTGATATGCAGTTTGACCCTCTCTCTTGACGCTCAGGCAAACCATAGCTCCCAGTCAGCCATGAGATCAGGAGGGTAAGCAACCCATACACTTATGTACCCACACAACCATTCTATTTTTCACTTTCAAAATAGCGTTCAATAAATCACATGAAATATTCAGCACTTTATTATAAAATAAGCTTTGTGTTATATGCTTCTGTCTGACTCTTGCCTAATGTAGGTGTTCTGAGCACATTTAAGGTAAGCTATGCCAAGCTATGATGTTTGGTAGATGAAGCTTATTAAATGTATTTTTGACTTAGGATATTTTTAATGTAGGATTGTTTTATCAGATCACAAGCCATCATAAGTCAAAGAAGATCTGTGTGGGGCACCTGGGTGGCTCAGTTGGTTGAGCGACTGCCTTCAACTCAGGTCATGATCCTGGAGTCCCGGGATCGAGTCCCACATCGGGCTCCCTGCTCAGCAGGGAGTCTGCTTCTCCCTCTGACCCTCCGCCCTCTCATGTGCTCTCTCTCTCTCTCTCTCTCTCATTCTCTCTCTCAAATAAATAAATAAAATCTTAAGAAAAAAAACCTTTAAAAAGAAGATCTGTGGGTATTTCTTATGCATATTTAGCCTAGGAGGCATATGGAGATCTTTTGTTAAATGTTTTCCTGCCCTCTGCAACCTTGATACACAGAATTGATACAGTGTGTTTGTGTTCTTGTGTGTATTTGTTATGTATAGTCAGTCATTTTTTTGATTTGTAGATACTTCAGAAGTATGTGAGTCTGATTCCCAAATATTCTATTGAAAGTGCAAATTTTGTTTCTCTACTCTTATTTTTGACAACATACTTTTGTGTTTTCTGCTTTTTTAAAAGTATTTATTTATTTATTTATTTGAGAGAGAGAGAGTGCCTGCTAGCAAGCAGGGGGATGGAGCAGAGGGAGAGGGAAAACAGACTCGCCGCTGAGCAGAGAGCTTGAAGCTGGGCTGAATCCCAGGACTCCGGGATCATGACCTGAGCCAAAGACAGACGCTTAACCAACTGAGCCACCCAGGCGCCCCTGTTTTCTGCTTTTTCATCTTTTGAACTTTGTAGAACACTTTATTAGCTGCATCCAAAATCCACATCTTGATGACATGTATCTTTATACTTCTGTGATGAATCATGTTAATGACGTGGCCTGATGTAGCAGCAGGAACAGGGTCTCTACAATTCAGCCTCCTGCCAGTTTTCACCAGTATTTGTGCCACTCTAAAGTCATGGTGCTGGGTTTTCACACCCTCTTCAAGAACAAGATGATCCTCTTGAACAGGAGGTACTTGTTCTCTCCAGGAACAAGATATGTCCCTGGGGTGCATATGTTTGGATATCCAACTGAGAAGACCTGAAGTGTTAAAAACTATTTTGACTATTTCAGGTTGAAATTGGGCATGGTGTAGTGTTGGCATTCAGTATGTATCTGTTGAGTAAATAAATTAATAGGTACAAAGTTCTGTTTTGACCCATGTTCTCTGCTCTTTGCTGTCAATTTTTCCAGGAAAAATATACACTATTGTAGATATCAGAATCCAAATTAAAAACATGTCAGGGGATGGGTGTGGTGATAAATTTCTTAGTTGTGGTGATGGCAGAATTTCCTTTGGTGTTGAATGCTGTTGAAAACACCCAGTTCTTGCTGTTAAGACTAGCCTACCAGGGGCAACAGACATGAAAATAGATTGTCATGGCACACACTAATGTCTGTTAATGTGGAAGACACAGAAAGGAGGTGGTTTAACACTGATATTATCATATAATCTATATAAAAACTCTTAAAAATGAAATAGCGTCTTTCAATGTAAAAAAAAAAAAAGGCGGGGGCAACCAAGGCTTAGCTCAGAAGTGGCAACTTCTCTGTGAAAAAAAAAAATGGTTATTGGAAAGTGGGAGAACAGGGAGAGGCTGAATGAGATGCAACTGTAGAAGGAACCTGAGGCTAGACTTTGAAGTGCCTTATTGGCCATGCAAAAGTGTTTGGACTTTCTTCTACAAAAAACAAAGACCTAATAGAGATCTTTAAGCAGGAGACTGAAATAATTAGCTCTGTTTTATGGGATGACTTTAAACAACTTTGTATTTAAGCATTTAGAAAAGTATATGTTGGGCATATTTTCCCCAGTTCTTCAAGTCAAATTTATTCTACTTTTCTTTGCCTAACACCATCCTTTTCATTTTCTTCCACTCATGATGGCTGTAGCAAACTGAATACCGCAACAGAGACAATGGCCTTATCTTGCCCCAGAAGGGCGATTTTCTATTGTCTTCGTCTTAGAGCCCACTGCTTTTTTACTCTATGAATTATGGCCCACGATTGGGTCAGCAGATGTCAGCCAAATAAGCACGTCTATCTATTTTGTGTAGCCTGATATTGTCTGAGAAGCCACCAAGGTTTGGCTAATAGTTGTGAATGGAATATGGAGAAACTCAGGAGACCAGAGACAATTTCAATGTTTCTAAATAAAATCCTTGGGAACTCATTCTTCACAAAAGATAAGTGGTAAATCTTAATTCCAAGGAATTGAAGAGGAAAAGTATCCCCGAAAAGCGATTCTCAAAGGCTTTGATATGAAGATCCATTTATAAAGATAAAGAAAGCTAAGGCAGAGGACATGGAATGTAAGAGATGACAGGATAAGATAAATAAACATCTTTCCTAACTTTATTCATTAATTGATGGTATTTTTGCCCACATGCTTCAGATGCTGAGTCTGATTTCTTTCAAAGCAAAATTTTAAAATACTGAAACCATGTAAACCAAGAAATTGTTCAGAATACTTGACTAAATATATTAGAGATAGTAGAATACAAAGACTAACAATAATTTGTCTTCAATTTACCTCAAAATATTTGTAAATGATGAACATTGCTTCCAGCTGGACTAAAAACAAAACAAAACAAAACAAAAAAACAAACAAAAAGAAACAGATGAGCAGGAAGGGGAGGAAGACAAGGCTCAGTCTATCTTCTTTAATGGTAATATAGTCCTGATGGCCATTCTTTCCCCTTTCTCCCTAAGGAGGAGAAAAAGAGTTTCTCCTCCTTATCTCTGTAAGAGCAGAGTCTTTGCCCTAAGAAGATAGGTCAGGTGGCCAGGGGACTAAAGGAACCTGACCTCTCAGAATTCGACCCCTGTGGAATAAATCTTAGAAGCTCTACTACAGGAAATGGAAATCCTAAGAATAGTCAGGAATGAACAGAAGTAGAGTAAAGAGATTAAAGTGTTAATACCTCAGAGTACTTTCTAGCAGGGATCAGAGTAAGAGCCAGTGTCCTTGAGCTAAGGACAGTGTGGCAAGTTAGAGAGAACTCTGAAGTGAACACCATGTTTATTAGCCCACTAGCCTATCTTAAAGCCTTAGCAGGATGCTACTCTTCCCCCCATATGATATACGTAATAACATCATCCCGTATCTACTTGAGTCTGGGTTTCTAGAATAGGATAAGGGGATATCAGGATGTCCACTCAGTGTAGCCAAAATTTTTGATGAAACTTCTGCAATAAGAGCAGTATGGATTCTTTGTATGGTGTCTGGGAAAGTGCTGAGTTCCCTATAAGAAATGAAATGAATCTTGTGTGAAAATGTTCAGGAGATGGAGGGTGTAGATCACTTTAGGAGGGTATCACTTTTCACTTGACCAAGCCCTGACCCAGACACTAGGAAAAACTTTTAATGAGCAGTCTGGCAAGTTACCACATCCTTCTCGACTTGCAAGCATGAATGTTAACTTTCTAAAGTCAAGAGGAAATGTAAACATGGTTACACTATTCCACAACAGGAAATGAAGCCATCTCATGCATGTTGAGCTGAGGTTATTCATGAGCCACTCTTAAGCAATCAGATTCCTCCTTCTTTCATTTCATGGGTGTGCTTCACCATCTTCAGCCAGTCTGCTTTAGTGTCTTTCAACATAGATCCTCATTTAACATCAAAGATGCTCACCCATACCTCTGAGCACCTCACAGAAGAAGGGAGACACAGGCTAGCTGCCTCATGTTCGGTGCCATAACTGAAGCTGGGCACCCAGAGTCCCAGCAGTGAGGAGATGCAGGAAACTCTCTCCCCCTAAGAGTTGTATCTTTTGTAGCCCAACTGACTCTAGACACACACACACACACACACACACACACACACACACTCTCTCTCTCACATGCCTAGCAGGGTGCCCAGACTTAACAAATACACATATAGGACACCCAATCCATTAAATTTAAATTGCAGATAAACAGAAAATAATTGTTTTTTTTTTGTTTGTTTGTTTGTTTGATTGATTTTTTTTGGCTTAAGTATACCTAAAAATTGCGTGGACAGATTTCAGGGATTTTTGTTTATGCACATAGTGTACCTCACCAAGCAGGGAACCACGCAGGGGACAGTGTCTCAGCATTGTCTCAGAAAGATGGTGGAAGAGGAGGCAGAGGGGATTTTAATACCAGAGGGGTGTAGAGTAGTGAGTAATATTAGAAAGAATGGCTTTGTGTTCAGTTCAGTCAGCCTTGCAACTTTGGCAGGTGATTTATCCTTTTTAAGACAAATTGTCCTCAACTATAAAATGGGGATAATTCCAGTAATAACAGCTAATATTTTCTGAGCATGTATTAAGCAGAAAGCACCTTCTACAATCTTTACACATGTTGACTTATTTTATCCTTATGCCAGTACTATGAAGTGAATATAATTATTAGTATTCTCCCCATTTTATGTCTGGGGATCTAGGGCACTGAGAGGCCAGATAAGCTGCCCAAAGACAGACTACTCAGCAGTGGAGGTGGGATAGATTGGAATTCAGGAAGAAAGGTTAACTCTGTAATGTCAAGAAATAAGGTGTCTATGACACCAAGCCCAGTGACAGGTGTGTACTTAGCACTGACTCTGGGCTCTTATCAACCTTATCGGAGGCAGTTCTGCCTGGTCCTTGAAGAAGGCAAGCTACCACATATGAGAAGATAGCCCAAAAGAAGAATTAGAGATCTCTCCCAGCAGGAGCAAGTGTCTAAAATCCAACAGATGGTCCCTGTGACCACCCTCCCCCCAGCTTGCCTCATCAGCTATGACAGAGCAAAGCCAAAAAGGTGGAGGTTTTGCTGAAATCCTTCTGACCTGAGAAGACCTTATATAATCATAGCTGGTGCTAGCCTGGTCCCTCCCACCACTATGAGACTCAAGGGTATGTGCCATCAGCAAGACTGCAAGGACCTGCCCTTCAGTGTGTGCACTTTACCTTTTTGTTGTTATTTGTCCATTCTTTTCTATCAAAGTATTTATTGAGCTCCTTCTATGTTAGACCCGTTGTGTGTTGGGCTAGTTTCTCCAAGTACCAATACAAACACACGGTCATGCTGTCTGAGGGGAGACAGATCTATAAAGTGCAGAGTGATGCACGAAGGAACAGCACAGGTGGTTCTGAGTTCAGAGGCAGCAGGCTACTGAACTCTGAAGGCAGAGAGGGTAGAGAGGGGCCGCAGGGAGACCAGAAAAGACTCCATAGAGGCAGTGACGATGGATTTGGACTTGGAGGAGGATTCTCATCACCAACATTTGTTGAGTTCCCACTATGTGCCATGAACTGCTCTAAGAATCTTACATGTGTTAACTCATTCCATCAGAAAGGGACTACTATTATCCTCATTTTACAGATGAAGAGAAACATAAACACAGAAAATCAAGTTCAAATAACTTGCCCCAAATTACACAATGATTATGAAGCTGAGCTTGGATTTGAACCCAGGCATCTGGCTTCGAAGTCCATGCTTTCTACCACTATGCTGTGCTAGTCAAACAAGGGGTTTCCTGGATAGGAGGGAGGGCAGGTATCACAGCCACAGACTAGAAGATGCACAGGAGCATCCACTGTGAGGTGTAGGGAGAGAGATGGTGGAGGTGGGACATGAACCTGGAGAGGAACGCTGTGCAAGACCTCCTCTGCTATGATGGTGATGGTCATTTGGATTTTATTTCTAAACTATGAGAAATCCCAGAAGGGCTTGAAGCAATGGATCAAAGATCAGCTTTGCATTTTAGAAAGATCACTCTGAAATACTGGATGAGAATTTTGCTGGAGGCTGAGAGACCAGTTAGAAGATTCTTGCAGTGATCCAGCTCAAATAACTTATGTCTGCCTGTGAGGTGGTATCTCATTGTAGTTTTGATTTGTATTTCCCTGATGATGAGTAATGTTGAGTATCTTTTCATGTGGCTGTTGGCCATATGGATGTCTTCTTTGGAAAAATGTCTGTTGACGTCTTCTGTCTATTGTTTAATTGGATTATTCACCTTTGGGTCTTGACTGTCATAAGTCCTTTATATATTTTGGATACTAATCCTTTATCAGATATGTCATTTGCAAATATTTTCTCCCATTCCACAGGTTGCCTTTTAGTTTTGTTGATTGTTTCCTTTGCTGTGCAGAAGCTTTTTTATTTTGATGAAGTCCCAATAGTTTATTTTTGCTTGTTTCCCTTGCCTCAGGAGACATATTCTAGAAAGAAGTTGCTACAGCCAATGTTAAAGAGACTGTTGCCTGTGTTCTCCTCTAGGATTTTTACATATATTAGCTAACTAGAATTTAAATAAAAACTTAAAACACTCATGGCTGCCTCTGTAGTATCCCAGCAGTATACCTAGTATGCAGGGGTCTTTCAGGGAATTAATGTTATTTGAAAAGGATATTAAAATAGATGGGAACAGGGGTGCCTGGGTGGCTCAGTTGGTTAAGCGACTGACTTCGGCTCAGGTCATGATCCTGGAGTCCCTGGATCGAGTCCCACATCGGGCTCCCTGCTCAGCAGGGAGTCTGCTTCGCCCTCTGACCCTATCCCCTCTCATATGTTCTTTCTCTCTCATTCTCTCTCAAATAAATAAATAAAATCTTAAAAAAAAATAGATGGGAACATATTTACATTTGTTGGCACTTTATCCAAGAATTCTATCTCCAGGTGCAATAAGGCAGTTAATTTTAAGGCAAGATGATCCAATCATTAAAAATGGGTGTTACGGTTTTATCCCAGCGAACTCTAAACCTTATAATCCTTTCTAAACTTAGCTGCAAATCTTCTTTGCTTTTCAATAAATATTTAATAACAGAGCATTGCAGAGGAAGGCTATATTTCAAAAATCCTAATTGCGCTAAAGAAAGCCTCTGTAGACTGAGGTATTAACATACCTAATTGCTGCTGAGATGCATTTATCAACCAAGATGCAAGCAATGACTCTTATCTTCGGGTGGATAGGGGCAGAAACTTGACAGCTGCATTATCTCTCACTCAGCTAGTTTAGGTCTTGCACTTTTTAGATCCAATTTGTCTTTTATCGATAGGCTGTGTAATCCAATCCGATTCTCTGTTTCATCAGTCGAGTGTGTAATTTTCCCTTTTTTCCTATATATTTAGATATTCACTCTTCTTTCTTCCACATGCACTCAGAGTTTTTAAAGTCAAAGTACCTACTGATACCTTGTCCTCAGCTGTTTTTTGCTTCTACTCAACTAATTTATTCAACAAGTATGTATTGAGCACCTGCTAGGGGCCAGGCACTATTCTCATCCCTCAGAGAAGCAGTGAACCAAACAGATGAAGTCACTACTGCCATCAGACTTGGACTAAGGTGGAGAAGACAGACAGTAAACTAACCAAACACATAAAAATATTGGAGCTGGATCACACAGATGGATTGTGCTAAAGGTTTTGGATTGTAATTCGAAGTCAAATGGACTCAAAATGGATGAACTAATAACTTAAACTAATATTGATATTTCTCTAGATATCTGATATTTCTCTAGATTTTAACCAATTAATAACAAAGTGTGAATGGCCTAGAATTGACAGCAGGGGCTTGGGGCACAGGCACTGGACAGAAAGTCAAAGGGTTCTCATTCTTGACGTCTCCACTAACAATTCTAATTTCTTGGAAAATAACTATTGTTATTTTATCAGAAAATAAATATATTTTTATAAATTTCCCACACCCCATCTAGATGAGAACTACTGTAGGAAAACTTAAGATTTCTGTAATACCTAAAACAGCAACTAATATGTTCACAGAAACAATCAATTTTTTCCAGAGAAACTATCATGATTCAAAGTTAATCTGTTCCAAGGAAAGGAACTGGAATTGGTTACTGACATGCAATCATTCATTTCTTATTTTACCAACAGTAATTAAATTGCCCGGAACTGTTGTCATTTAACAGCCTATTAATTGACTAATGTGCATTACTTGCATTCAGAGTATAGGTAAAATCCAGGGATTAAGCAACAAGGGAAAGAGATTTGCAAACTCCGCCTGTCATCCCAAAAGGGGTAAATTTACCTCCTATTGCAAGGTAATTTGTAAATGCACAGGTCGTGTGTGTTTCCATAGAGGTGGACATGTCAGTCTGGAATTACAGGGGCAACAAGAGCCTATAGCCTCCCAGAGACAGCCACAGGGTTTGATCTCTTGAAACCCTGCTCACGAGCAGAAGGACCCACTAACCTTTACCGTCACCAAGATGCCTCTTCTGCTCTAACTTCTTTTCTTGTGAACGATTTTATACACTTTTGCCAGTTCATCCCCAGATTGCTTTTAAGCCTTATTCTTTTTCATTCTTAATAGGAGTCATTCCTATTTTTCTAACACTTGCGTAGCACTTTGCCACATGCCCATGCTTTATTTTCTTTTCCAGTTTTAGAATTTTAAACATAAATGGTTTAAACATAAATGGAACCTTGTAGCATATTCTCAGGGTCCAGACTATGCATTTGTCACAGTCTGAGGTTTCCTGAGATCTCTGCATCTTTGAGTTTCCAGTATGTCAAATAAGCCTGGGAAATGGAAGATGTCAAATGACGTTCCATGAATTGAATTGGAATAGGAAATCATTTACTATTAATAAGGTCAAAAGGAAGTGACAAAATTGACATTCACTAGCATTATTGAAAGTTGCAGTTCTGGGATCTCATAATTTTAAATTGCTAGCAACCCAAAGGCAAACATTTCTTTCACTCATAAAATTTTCTTCAAAGCCTCTTATCCCCAAAAAACATTTCTATCAAATTACTCTCAGAGCCACTAAGGGTCCGTGTCTCCTTTCTGAAGCCAGAAAACTTACGCTTCTGATACTTCCAGCAGGAAGTCTCTGTTAAGATCATATCACCCTTGCCAGGAAAGCTTTTTGTCTAGACTCATTATAGTCCCAGTAAGCACTTATAGGTCCTTCTGTTTCTGAGTAGTGCGTTCTGCTGACCTTTACCTGAGTAATGTCTCCCCAGAGGCAAATGCTCTTGCTCCTCAAAGCCTCAGTTGACTGTAAAATGGAGATGATAGCACCTCCTAACTTACTGACATGTAAGTATGTTGGAGAATGACTTAGGCAGGGCACTGAAAGTATGGATGGAGCAGAATAAAGTAAGATGGCAGAGTTCTTCTGTTCACTTGGGATCCTTGGTAACCCATTCTCTTTTGCTTCTTAACCATCGTGGTTGACATCAAGTGGTCTCCCATTTCCCCAATAGAATTGACCCACAGAATATTCTATGGAATCTTATTTCTGAACATCGGTTCTTGGTATGAAAAATACAAATGTAAAATAATTGTATAATTATGCATTTACAAAGTATAAATAAAATACAAGGTATAAGATTAAGTTGTACGCCCTTAAGCACAAATTCAGAATTGACTTGTTTACTCTTAGCTAATTGCTGACAAAGAGGCCTTTCTTATACGTGGTCAATGTGGATGGTTTTGTAAGTATGAATGAATTACTGTAAGAGATTATAAATGCAACTGTGCCCACTTAGACTGATCTGTGACCTTTGGTAAGTCTGAACCTCTCTTTTTTCATCCATGAAATGGCAGGTTGAAACAGGGGACCTCTAAGGTATTCTTCCATGAGTCTTCGTAAATTAAATAGAACAGACTGTGTTAATGGAAAGGGGATTCAATTAGGCTTTGTGCATTTGTCTGAAATCAGGACCAGCTCTAATCAAACTTTTCTAAAGAGAATCAAATTTATTTGCCTTTCTTTGTGGATTCTGTGCAAAATATTTTAATACTCCTCACGTCCTCCAAACCAAACTAGCCTTAGGATTAACTTTACCAGGTTCCCCTGTCAATATATTTAACCTGCTAACTTTTCTTTTTAAAGTCAAATTTCTGTTACAATGTAAAATGCATAGTATCTGGTTGTGAAAGGCTGCTAGAAGAGAGAATAATGGCTAAACAGTCCATCCTGAATCCCTTCAAAACATATGCTATCAGAAATCAGAACTATGATGCCTGAATATATGTAGATTTCCTCTGATACATCACTAGAGTTCCCACAGAGTGACATCTTTCCACTTCCCAAGTACAGACCTTCAACCACTATCTATATTGTACTCTTTAATTCTGTAAGAGAACTTGATTCAGTGCTTACTACTATATACACAGAATGTTGCATCAAAGCACTTCACTTATGCTATCTTTGCTCAAAGTCCGGGTGGTGGTTCCGGGTCCTTTCTCCACATTACTTCCAAGATACCATGAGAGGTTCCAGTCAATACAGTTCTGTCTCAGAGGCATGTGATTCTAAGCCTTATTTGTAATTATGGAGTGAAAGTCTCATTTCATAATAAAGAGATGGCTGTCATCAGGAGAGACTCAGGGAGTTTTGGAAAGGCTGACGGACATTTCCTAATGTGCTGGGTATTAAGCAGAATAGATTCACTCCTTTGCCAAAGGCCAAATAGCATCTAACACAGGAGAGTATTGCCTGGCCCAGTGCAATCGCATTAAAAGCAATAAATAAACACATTCAGCTGATATCTGGATAGTGTCCCCAAATTTGAATTCAAAGAACTACACAGTGCATTTAATAACAAATTGCTGATCTGAGAATTTTCTATGAGAATCCATTGTGTATCATAAGTTGATGGTTCAACTAATGCTTCTGTAGAAATCTGTAGACTGAGCAGCCAGACTGTCTGGCTTATAAATTGCAACATTATTTTTCCAAAATCCCCAACATTCATGATTTCATTTCAGTAAAACAGTAATTTAAACAATGACTAAATGTGTAAGAAAAAAATACATTGAAGGCTATAGAACAATTTATTAATAATGGTAGGACATTTTCTGCAGTACTTTTAATGCATCACTCAGGACTGTATTGATTTGGCATCAAAGTTCTTGGAAACAAGCCTCTTACCAATATCTAAGATCCTGATGTTGTAATTGAACTAGAAAATGTAAGATTTCTACTGTTCCTGCTGAGAATTCTTCCCAATAAATGTGTGTTTTCCACTGGGGTAAAACCACTGCTACTTGTGTTTTTAATTTTTCCTCCTGTTTCTTTTTCGTATTATTCAGTTTTCTTTTTTTCTCTCCTTTACCAGAAAAATAGACATATGAGACACTATTTATTCCTCTAAGACAACTTGCACTTTAGGGGGCCATTTGAATGATAAACTTTGTTATAACTTATAGTCAGAAAATCACCAGTGTGCAGCATGAAAGAACTGGAAAATGTATTATGAAAGAACTGGAAAATGTATTAATGTTTAACTCTATAAAGGTGGTTGAGTGGAACTTTCAGCAGGGATGGGATTTCACTATTTCTCCCATTGTTTTACATGTTTCCTCCCCCCAAAAAGTTTAAGGAATGTCTCCATTTGCAGCCTCATTGAAGAGATGGCACGTGTAGCTCTGAACTTAATAAGTTATGTATTAATGTACTAGCACCGCAGCATTGTTTTCTGGGAGGACAAAGAATACTCAACTAAGGTTATGGTTCTGATTCTAGTGCTTAGTAGATATGTGACTTGGGGGAAGGTGTTTTATGTCTTTGAGCATCTGAAAGTGAAGGGGTTGGGTGAGATCATCTCTTAAGACCTCCCACTGCTGTAACATATCTTGGCTGAGTGTTTTCACAAACTTGAGGAAAGTAAAAAAGAGCTATTTGAAGGAAGCTGACTAGAACATTCAGCATTAGGAGACTTGAGCCCTTTCCAGTGGAATGGAATCATTCTAATAAGAGGAGTGCTTAAGAAAAACAGTATGATGAGTTTCATTGGGATGGGAAGGGACTTGGCTCACTCACAGCTGTAGAAGCAGTACCTCTTCACAGGCTATTGGGACTGTAGATCCCGGATGTAGTAGATGCTGTGGTGTGCTACTCAGATGCTCGTTTTAGGACAGAGACATTCATTCATCAATGACCTGGGAGTATTGGTTTATGATATCTCAGTCACATCCCTCGATAGGAATTACTCTCAGCTGAAGAGAATTGCTTTAATCAAGGTTATCTCTTCCTGGGAATAGTCTGTTTCTAATGATCATTCAGTGTAGGGAGGGTACAGAGGTTTGAGACAACCCCGAAGGATGATTAGAATGCCCCATAAGATTGTGGGATCCTCTGAGGCTTCTGTTGCAAATGCATCACGCTTTACTTTCTCCCTCTACCAAATTTTGCTTCCCCATTTCCTTCCAGATGATGGACATGAGAGAACTCTCCAGTAAACGTCCTACCCAAAAGAAGGGAAATAAAATCTTTAGTGTTAAAGACCCATTGGGTTGAGGTCAGGGACTGTGGGGTAACAGGCAAGGAAGGATAGGACAAAGGAACTGGAAAACTGTTGGATCCTACCCAAGTTGAGTCAGTATAGATAATATATTTGAATAAGGTACTTCTTCTGTCCAAAATAGAAATAATCCACTTAGGCACTTTGGGGGAAGTCTCTGTAGGAAGGCAGTAAATATTTTAGTAGAGGAAGCTTTAGACAACAAGCACAGTGAGTCTCATGATATTTTGTACTGACAGAACAAGCATGAAGCCGGTGTGGGTGGTGGTGGAGAATCAGGGGTACTTCTAGAGAAAGAAGTCCACAGAAGTACATGGAGTTTCTGAGTAATGAAATCCAATCTACCAAGGGTAGAAACAAGAGCACTCCCAAATCTTAATAATATCACCTTCTGCCAAGAAAATAGTCAGGACTCCATGCCATATGGTTCTCAGTTCTGACAGAAATCTGCAGAGAGAGAGAGAAACAGAGAGAAGAAGATGAAGATGAAGAAGAAGAATCAGAAGAGAGAAGAAGAAGAAGAGGAAGAAGAAGAAGAAGAAGAAGAAGAAGAAGAAGAAGAAGAAGAAGA
>NW_023270709.1:11202828-11295545 GCF_011800145.1 Mirounga leonina
AAGAAGAAGAAGAAGAAGAAGAAGAAGAAGAAGAAGAAGAAGAAGAAAAGAAGAAGAGGATGAGGAAAAGAAGGAAGAAGAAGAAGAAGGGGAAAGAGAAGAGGAAAAAGGGGAGGATGAGAAAGGGGGGAGGAAGGAGGAAGAGAGGTGGGCAGAAATTTGTCTTCCTATGAATATTAGGACAGAAAATTGTGTTTCTTAAGGAAAATTCTCAGGACACATAAATGGATATATTCTTTTCCACTTTGTTTTCTGGGGAAGTCACTGGAGGAGATTGTTAAGAAAACAGATATTCAAGTAGCAAGCAACTTGGGAAGGGGAGAGGTATAGTGTTGACACATTCAATTTCAATGCCAGATATTTCTTTAAAACCACTATGATGAGGCCAAACCTCCTGTTCCTTCTCTCCCCACAACATTTTATATCTGTGAACCTGCATTTTAATCATATGGTGTTTTTTATTCATATTTACTACATTTCATCTTGTTATATTTGGACCTTGATTCCAGCCAATTATGAATCGATTTCATTTTGATCCCATTATTTACTGTGTTCTATAATCCATACTCTACTCCTACTATTTCCCTTACTCTGCCTTGTGCTATCCATTATTTGGTTAAACATACACTACAAATATCCAGTAATAATGTAATTGGTTATATTTTTTAATCATCTTCAGAAAATATTCGCTCTATATAGTAAAAAACAAAACAAAACCAGAAACACAAGATTTTTGTCTTTTCTCATCCTAATCATAGTATTAGATACTTTTCTTTCTAATACATTCTACTGCAGATGCAAGAATCCTGGACCCCTTATATTACTGAGGATTTTAGAGCTGGACTGTAGACACCAACTCTCATTAACTTAAGCAGAAAATAAATTTCAGGTAATCCATCGAACTAATGGATGAGTGGAGAATTGGGTTCAGAAAATGGGCAGGGATGTAGACAGCTGAAGTCACCTTGCAGTCATGTTCTGGTTAGGGTCCTCCTGCAGGTACTGTCCCTTCATGGCTAGAAGTTGATGCTGCCATCACTGTCCAGCATCCTTACTGCTAGGTGCTGTCACCATGAATGGATTCACCCAGTGGGGGATTCCCCACAATGGGAAGGGGTTTTCTATGCTCGACAGCCAACCTATTTATTTATCCAGTCTCCAAATATATATTTCTTCTCACAGTTATATTAAAACAGTACCTCTCTCAATATAATGCAACTCCATGAGAAACTAATATATATATATATATATATATATATATATATATATATATATATATATTCATATTCCGTCCCCCTTCCTCCAAAAGAGATATCCCAAATTTTCTTTCTTTAAAAAAAAAATATTTTATTTATGTATTTGTCAGAGACACCTGAGATGAAGGCAGATGCTTAGCCAACTGAGCTACCCAGGCATCCTGAGATATCCCAAATTTTCATCAAGATTCACTTATGGCTCCAAGCTGTTACCTTCCGAGTGATGGTCATTCCTTCCCTTACTCTGCCATGATCCTGGTTAGATATTCTGAAACCTATGGAACAAGTTGTAAAATTATCAACAGCAACGCACCCCATGTACAACTGTGGGGAGATAGATAGAAACCAAAAAGGAAATTAAGATATAGAAGAGCACACATTCACAACAAAAAAAGTGATGGATATAAGCTCCAGAAATTATGGAAAACAGGCAATGCATTATAACTCATATTTAACACATTCTTTTTTCACACTAATTCTGTTCTCTTTGCCTCTGCTTAGCACCTCATTTGATCAGATTTCTTACCTAGTATGGAAACCCAAATGTTGATGATCCTCTTTTTTGGGGATTATAATGATCTATTATCTTTGGCCACAGAGCAAGGTTGTATGATGAAATACCCTACAGGCTCCTTTGGATTCCATTTACATGTCTCTTGCATTCTACACAGCAATCGTTTAGATTTTGCAAACCTATATTCCTATCCATGGAAAAATAGTACTACATACCATTTACAATGTCAGAATATATACTGCATCTTATGAAACTGACTCCAAGTTGAGAAGCGGCTGTCTCTCTACAGAGACTCTGAGTCTTGGATAGATCACATCACCATTCTAAGGCCATCTGCTTCTGGTTGGTGATATATCTTAAGACCCTGAATTCAATGGGCATCATCCCATTGCTTCAGTTCTTTGACTGTAAAGTGAGTTTCTGTGTGGAATTCTATGTTTTATGATTGTGTATAAGGTAGGCACTCAGTAGGTTCATGGGTGATGCTGTGTAGGGAAATGGTGGGAGGGAATACAAATTTAAATCCACAAAATCTATGTTCTTGTGAGGACAAAGTATTACCCCTTGAAAAGAGAATGCGATCAAATAAAATCAATGTGTTCCTGGTAACCTGGAGGTGTGGTATCAAAGAGGGACCTTTAGCTCTGATATTGCTTACTACAAATTGCACATTAGGAGATAGAGTAACCATGTTGGTGAAGTTTAAAATCTGTATCATTGAGCCTATGACTGGCTTCTAACAATGGCACCATGTCCCTTTGTTCATGAGATAAACACTTGAACAGTTGGAGAAGGGAGTTGACAAGACCATAGGGTAGGTCCACATGTTTATTTAAGTTCCTTTACTTTAGAGGATTTTTTAATACTTGCATGAAATATAAATATTTTCAAATTTGGGGCCCATTCTGAGAGGTCCACTCACATAGCTTTACTGTTAGATCTTTGTTGTCAGTTTTCCGATCTTCTTCTGGAACACCAGGTGAAACCATCAGTTACTGTCAATGAATCAATGCAGAACCTGATCCCCAAGTAATCTCTCTCCACAGGTAAAATGGCTGATATGTAATCATTGAAGTTCTATTCAATATATTTCCCTTCTCCATAATCTTTGGTCACTTTTCAATGTGGCTAAAACACTATAGAAGACATTTTGTCTAGAGGCAATATCACTGCCTATCTGTTGAACTCAAAATATTTTGATGCTCCTAGGAAATTTCCCGGAAGGCCATCAGTCATTAAGAGACTGCAGAATTGTGATAGGAGTAGATGTTCTGGGAGTGTGAACAATATGCATATGAAATTTCCTTGTGTCTTCCTGACCTGCTCACTTCCAATACCCTATAAATCACTTTGGTTGAAGGACAGAGTGCTTCTGGGAAGAAATGAATTTGTGAACAAATGAAGCATATGACATACAGGTCTTACTAGTCAACTCAGATTGCCTGGGTTACTTGGTATCCCAAGATCAGTCATTCAGTCTCCAACAAGACCCACTTAGTTGCAGGTCAGAAGCTATTTATAAAGAGAAAATAGTTTTTTGCTGAAACAAACATAAATCTACTATAAAATTCTAGGATCATTTGTGCCTACTCATCTATTTTGTTGTATGGATCCTATGATCAATTCACTACTCCCAAAGTAGTGAATTTTGATTCCCATACTGGTTCTGGTCTGTGGGTGATTAGTCTCACTTTGCAATTAGTGGTTAAAGGCTATCCACTTGGCATCTGACATCCTGGACACCTGCCACTCTATTAAAATTAGGAAATGCACATGTGAATTATAGCATTACAAAACATAGAGAAGTTGGTCATTAAAGTGTTGCTCAAAAATGCTGGCTTTCTCCTTGATTTATTTCTCCTTATTTGGGAGTGGTGGCAAGAAGGTAGCATGAATTTCTAGGTCTACGTTCTTATCCTCCTAAATTATTGAAGCCTCTTTTCCTTTTATTTTCCAATTTTACCGGGGAATAATTGACAAACATAATTTTATATATTTAAAGTGTACTATGTGATGATTTGCTATGCATGTACATTTTGAGATGATTAGTAAGATAGTTAATACATTCATCACCTCCCATAACTTAGTGTGTGTGTGTGGGGGGGGTGTGAATGCTTAAGATCTACTCTGAGCACATTTTAAGTATACAATACTGTATTATTAACTATAAGATATTTTAAACGCCTTTTTTTACTAAAGTATAGTTGACATACAACATTATATTAGTTTTAGGTATACAACATAGTGATTTGACGATTAGATATATTATGAAATGCTCACCACGGTTCAATCTAGTTACTATCTGTCACCATACAAAACTATAATAATATTGAGAATTCCCTATGTTGTATTTTATATTCCAGTAAATTATTTATTTTATAGTTGGAAGTTTGTACCTCTTAATCGCCCCCACTTATTTTGCCTATTCCACTACTCCCTTCCCCTCTGGCAACCATCAGTTTGTTTCCTGTAATTATGAGTCTGTTTCTGTGTTGTTTTATTTGTTCATTTGTTTCTTTAAATTCCACATATAAGTGAAATCATACGGTATTTGTCTTTATCTGTCTGACTTACTTCGCTTAACATATGTCCCCTAGCTCCATCCACATTGTCACAAATGGCGAGATTTTCTTCTTTTTTTAATGGCTGAGTAATATGTATTCCATTACATATATAATATACATATATATTATATGTATAATATATATGACATTGTTTCACCATATATAGTGCTCACTATACACATATGTGTCTAGTGGCTCAGTAAAAATGCCCTCATTTTTACTGAAAAATGCTGAGATTAGGAATTCAATTGTCATTTTAATTGAGCAACCAACAGAGTAGAACTTTGAGGCTTGTAGTCACAAAATATAAGATAGTTTGGTAAAAATCTATGCCTTCGCATGAAGTATGGGGACTTGAAATTGTTATTCTTTCTTTAAGCTATCAAATGTTGTTAAGAACAGCCACTTTACCTTCTTGTTCTTAAGCTCTTGGATTTTTTGCTGCTCTTTGCACTTTTTTTAAAAGATTATTTATATATTTATTTGAGAGAGAGAATGAGAGACAGAGAGCATGAGAGGGAGGAGGGTCAGAGGGAGAAGCAGACCCCCCGCTGAGCAGGGAGCCCGATGCGGGACTCGATCCCAGGACTCCAGGATCATGACCTGAGCCGAAGGCAGTCGCTTAACCAACTGAGCCACCCAGGTGCCCATGCTCTTTGCACTTATTATGCAGTTTCTCAAAGTTTTGTCTGTAGGGAATTTGATTCCAAGTTATTTATTGATAACCACAAGCTTTCATATTACTATCCTGGAATATTGATAAGACTTTGACTGCCTTTGCGTCAGCTACAACAGACGACCAATGTCTTACTCCTCACATATTTCTGAGGTTCTGTTTTCTACAATTCATGCCTGATTTCATGAGTGTAAGCAACATCACATGGCTGTACTAAGTCTGAAAACTAACTTGTTAGAACATCACTTAGTAGCTCACAGAAATCACTGGAAGGCCCATAAAGCTAGCAGAAAACAAGAAAGGCTTAGTGGTAGAAACAAAAGTGTTAAACTAAAGAAACAACCTGGCTAGGGTGCTGCTCTTGGCACTTTTTTTAACCACCATTTCTGGACATTACAGTTACCACCACCCAAAACTGTACTGCCATTTTCACTGCTGTATGCTGATGCTATTCATGGATTCTAACTCTCGCTTCATCTTAATATCACTTATTCTAGTTTTAAAGTTCTTTCCGAAGGCATATAATTATTCTATTCTAGGTCACATGCCTGTACCTTAACTCTCAGGGTAAGGAGATGGAGCCTTTGGTTTCATTTTTCATTTATATAGGAAAGCATCACTCCCTTCTACAAAGACTCTCACAATGAAGATTCTTTCAAGATAGGAATGAGTTTGTGTGCTGGGAAGACCAAATGACAAGTGTCCACTTCATGCACAAATACTGTTATAAAGGTAAGGGATATTAGTTACCTTACTTCCAAATTAACCATAACAAATACTGCATTTTATTAGTTAACCATTGAGTAGCTGGAGGCAATTTATTATAACTTTGCTATAAGTATGTCCATTTAATCATGGCAATTAGGCACAACCAGGTCCTGAATCTGCTCTATGTTCTGTCTCCATCTACCTATATTAATTGGGTGAGGTTTTTTTGTTTTTGTTTTTGTTTTTGTTTTTAACTTTCCTGGACAGTACAGAGAGGGCTGGTGGCTTAAACTGCTAACATTCTGAATGTTTATCTCAACTAATCTTCCTCTCCTGACTGTGACTCAGGCTGGTTTAGGAGGGGCTATGAAAGGCTGTCCTGTTGGCTCTGGACCCCAGTGGGGTGAATATAACATCATTTTGTAGGAGCTGCTGACACCCACATTTTAGAACCCCAAATTGAGGTCCATACCTCAAACATATGGTTTAACTTGACCTTCCATCATTCTTCCAAGATGCAGAACTGTGATGGAAACCTACATGTGATGAGAGAATGGGAATCATTTATTTAGTTGCAAGCCCATCAAAATTGGAGGGTAGGGGAGAAGCTTTGAAAGCAAATTCCTATAGTGGGAAAGAGTAGGTACCATAAAAATTCAATTTTACCAAGGGCTAAATGAGTGTTGTGGTTTTTTTTTTTTTTTTTTTCCCTTATTCTGAATTAAGTTTGTTCTGAAATAGAAATCCTTTTCTTTTTCCTTTTATTTCACTTCCATTCTCAGCTCTTGTCTAGGGACCCCATTTAGGATTAAAATAAATGGACCATTTCAGCATAAATGTAGCGGTGCAGGAAAGAGTGTGGAAAGTGCTTACTGCATAAAACACATCCCTTTCTGATTCATTACACCCCTTTTCTGCTGTGTATAAGTGGACACCTTTCACTAACTCACTACAGGGTAGCTGTACACATGCATTTTGAAAGGAGGAGGAATCTTCTCCCAAAATACATAAGCCTAAGCCATAAATCAAATAGACTTATCAAAATCAATCAATTAACAAAAGGAGCCTTTGAAAATTTGTTTCAGCCAACCTTGAAACCTTATTTTCCTGTTAAGTCCCAGAAACAGATAGGTTTTCAAAGGGTATAAGCATTTTTCATATCCAAAAGATGCTCTGATTAGAAAATAGTTTAGACAGGAAAAACTAATCTTTGATAATAATTAGCTCCCCAAAAGGTAAAATTTTTAAAAAAGCAAACTAGAAGTTGAAGTATAAGGTAGGGCTGAATTAAGTGAGGCAATCACTAACATAGCATATTAGTTATCTGAATTTTCAAGCCTGTAGAGTTTTCAGAATATCTTTGGATACAATTAGAAAGAAAGATCTCAGTGGAAGCATTGATGAATTATTAATATTAAATTATTGAAGCATTTTAAGGACACAGTCATACTGGTCCCATCTAATTTTTACCGAAGTTGGAAGAATATACTAATGTGAAAGCAGGGGGCCACAATAATGCTCATAGAAATATGTAAAATGCTCTACAGTTTTCAAATACACATTATCATATGCTATAATCTGTGCTCTTTCCCGGAAACAGTGAGCGAACAGTGAGCAGCAGTGTAACTGTGAGTTACAGCAAACCAAATTTGCATTTTTCCAGGAAGGCAGAGGCAGGAAACCAGGAGTGAACATACTCAACTCTCAACTAGTCAATAGAATATATTTAGAAGTAGATTCATTTAGAGGTAGCCATGTTACCTGTAACTCATAAGGAGAAAAAAAAAAAAAAGGCTCGTACATATGCAGGAATCATTGAAGACTTTCAGTACTATGATAGCATACATGAGCAATCTGGGTTTCAAGAACCTGGCATTGATGCTTTGAAAAGTAGGACAAAAATAGCCTAAATGTCCTTTTGAATAGGAGTTTGCTCTGCTGCTAGTCCCAAACTTGGGACAAATGTTCTCAATTTATATGATCCTTAACATTTTTAATTGCACCCATGGCTATACAAATTGGCTGTAACAGATTCTGTACCTCTCTTCCAATCACAGACCCCACATGGAGAGTAACTCATTCATACATGACAATACCCCCCAGTGTCATCTTCAGAGATTTAGAAACTTCATTTTTAGGTCAAACTTCCTCATCCTCACACATCAAAAATTATAATTCCTTCATCAGTACTGTGCCTCCAAATATCATCAACATTTGAAGAATGGATAAGTACAGGGCATTCAAAATATTTCAAACTTAAGTATTTCTACCGTTAGCATTGTTTCTTCATTAGCATAAATTCCACCCTCTAAAATTACACTGCCTTGTACATCTTTATTTCTGTCGTGGTTAAGTATTTCTTAGTGATAGTAAAATTCCTAGTTCTTCTTTACTTTGAAAATCAATGAATATTTGCCTAAAAGAGCCTGGAATAATCAACTAGTTCATCTTTCTGTACCCAGACACCCTGGACCTTAGACTGATCCTACAATAATAGATTACTCTTGCCTGATATGATGCCAGACTTAGACCAACTATCTTACAAGAGTAGATTTCCCTTCCCTGATAGGAGTCCTGTATGCTGGACTATATGCTGTTATCAATTGTTTCATTATTTTACATGTGCTTTTCTTTTATTGCATTTCTTACAATTGATATTAATTACTTATGTATAGTTATTTTAAAATGTCTTTTTCTATATTTGTACATCTGTATATCTCATATTTCATTAACTAAGGAAACATGCTAGTTCTATATATAGCTCAATGTTATAACCCTGTCCTGTGGGTTGAATTGTGTCTCCTCCCAAAAATATGCTGACGTCTTAACCCTGGTATCTGTGAATGTTACCTTATTTGGAAATTGGGTCTAGTGTCTGTAGATGTAATTAAGTAAGTGAAGTTATACTTGATTAAGATGGACCCTAATCCAATATGACTGGGGTCTCTGTAAGAAGAAAATGCCACATAAACGCACACAATGATTATGCCATGTACTAACAGATGTAGGTACTGGAGCAATGCAACTGCAAACCTAGCAACACCAAGATTTCATGGTCACCACCGGAAGCTAGGAAAAAGGCAGGGAAGGATTCTATCCAGAGTCTTAGAGGGAGCATGGCTTTGCTGACATCCTGATTTTGGATTTCTAGCCTCCAGAACAGAATGAATTTCTGTTGTCTTAAGGCATCACATTTGAGGTAATTTATTTCAGCAGCCCTAGGAAACTAACACCATGCAAGTCATGGTTCATAATAGGCACTCAATTAAAACTTGTTAAATGAATTCATGAGTTAGTGAATGAGTGAATGAATATAATTATACAATGCACCATAGGAAAGTCTGTAAGTACATATATATGTGAATGAATTCTTATACAAGATAATGTTGAGCTACTTGTATGGGGATAAAGCAGGGCTAAGCACAGGCCAGCTTTCTATTTGGTGGGTTACAGTAAATGTATTTCAAATTCCAGGGCACATTCCCCTACCAATGAGCAACTGGCCTCTTTAAGTTACTTTCTCTACATTCAATAAGACTAGTAGATCATAATCTTCGGCTAAGATAAATGTAATTACAAAATTACATAATCATTGAAAAATTACATAATATTCTCTAACAAAAAATAGAAATAAATATGAAATACAGGCAAATATGTATTGTCTTCCATTTGGTAGTGTGAAAATATCAGACACAAAACTGGCATCAGAGTGGCAAATTCTTTGTCATTATTTTATATTTACCTGTGATGATTTATAAATATTTCATTGTATAAGCCACTAAGGAATTCTTTAGAATATTTATTTCCATTTTATTTTATACTTTATTTTAAGCTTTATTTATTTTATTATTTTTAATTTAATTTAATTTTATTGTATTCTGTTATTCACCATACAGTACATCATTAGTTTTCGATGTAGTATTCCACTATTCATTGTTTTCATATAACACCCAGTGCTCCATGCAGAATGTGACCTCCTTAACACCCATCACTGGGCTAACCCACCCCCCTCCCCTCTAGAACCCTCAGTTTGTTTCTCAGAGTCCATAGTCTCTCATGGTTCATCTCCCCCTCCGATTCCCCCCCTTCATTTTTCCCTTCCTTCTCCTAATGTCCTCCATGCTATTCCTCATGTTCCACAATTAAGTGAAACCATATGATAATTGACTTTCTCTGCTTGACTTATTTCACTTAGCATGATCTCCTCCAGTCCCATCCATGTTGATGTAAATGTTGGGTGTTCATCTTTTCTGACGGCTGAGTAATATTCCATTGTATATATGGACCATGTATTCTTTATCCATTCATCTGTTGAAGGGCATCTTGGCTCTTTCCACAGTTTGGCTATTGAGGACATTGCTGCTATGAACACTGGGGTGCATATGGCCCTTCTTTTCACTACATCTGTGTCTTTGAGTTAGATACCCAGGAGTGCAATTGCTGGGTCATAGGGTAGCTCTATTTTTAATTTTTTGAGGAACCTCCACACTGTTTTCCAAAGTGGCTGTACCAACTTGCATTCCCACCAACAGTGTAAGAGGGTTCCCCTTTCTCCACAACCTCTTCAACATTTGTTGTTTCTTGTCTTGTCAATTTTTGCCATTCTAACTGATGTAAGGTGGTATCTCAATGTGGTTTTGATTTGAATTTCCCTGATGACTAATGATGATGAACATTTTTTTCATGTGTCTGTTAGCCATTTGTATGTCTTCTTTGGAGAAGTGTCTGTTCATGTCTTCTGTCCATTTTTTGACTTGATTATTTGTTTTTTGGGTGTTGAGTTTGAGAAGTTCTTTATAGATCTTGGATACCAGCCCTTTATCTGTAGTGCCATTTGCACTTGATACTTATATCAAGTATATAAGTATTCTGTGGGTTGCCTCTTTGTTTTGTTGACTGTTTCTTTTGCTGTGCAGAAGTTTTTTATCTTAATGAAGTCCCAAAGTTCATTTTTGCTTTTGCTTCACTAGCCTCTGGAGATGTATCTTGAAAGAAGTTGTTGTGGCCAATGTCAAAGAGGTTACTGCCTATGTTCTCCTCTAGGATTTTGATGGATTCCTGTCTCACATTGAGGTCTTTCATCCATTTTGAGTTTATCTTTGTGTATGGTGTTAGAGAATGGTCGAGTTTCATTCTTTTGTATATAGCTGTCCAATTTTCCCAGCACCATTTATTGAAGAGACTGTCTTTTTTCCATTGCATATTTTTCCTGCTTTGTCGAAGATTATTTGACCATAGAGTTGAGGGTCCATATCTGGGCTCTCTATTCTGTTCCATTGTCTATATGTCTGTTTTTGTGCCAGTACCATGCTGTCTTGGTGATCACTGCTTTGTAATAAAGCTTGAAATTGGGCAACGTGATGCCCCCAGCTTTGTTTTCCTTTTTCAACATTTCCTTGGCAATTCGGGTCTTTTCTGATTCCATACAAATTTTAGGATTGTTTGTTCCAGCACTTTGAAAAATGTCATTGGAACTTTGATCAGGATGGAATTGAAGGTATAAATTGCTCTGAGTAGCATAGGCATTTTAACAATGTTTATTCTTCCGATCCATAAGCATGGAAAGTTTTTCCATCTTTTTGTGTCTTCTTCAGTTTTTTTCATGAGTGTTCTATCCACCACGACCAAGTGGGATTTATCCCCAGGATGCAAGGGTGGTTCAACATTCGCAAATCAATCAATGTGATAGAACACATTAATAAGAGGAGAGAGAAGAACCATATGGTCCTCTCAATTGAAGCAGAAAAAGCATTTGACAAAATACAGCATCCTTTCCTGATTAAAACTCTTCAGAGTATAGGGATAGAGGGAATATTCCTCAAGTTCATAAAATCCATTTATGAAAAACCCACAGCAAATATCATCCTCAATGGGGAAAAGATCAGAGCCTTTCCCTTAAGATCAGGAACACGACAAGGATGCCCACTCTCGCCACTATTGTTCAACATAGTACTAGAAGTCCTAGCAACAGCAATCAGACAACAAAAAGAAATAAAAGGTATTCAAATTGGAAAAGAAGAAGTCAAACTCTCTTCACAGGTGACACTATACTTTATGTGGAAAATCCAAAAAAACTCCACCCCCAAATTACTAAAAGTCATACAGTAATTCAGTAATGTGGCAGGATACAAAATCAATGCACAGAAATCTGTTGCTTTCTTGTACACTAACAATGCAACTGTAGAAAGAGAAATTAGAGAAACAATTTCATTTACAATAGCACCAAAAACCATAAGATACCTTGGAATAAACCTAACTGAAGAGGTAAAGATTTATCTATTTATTTTAGAGACAGAGAGCACAAGTGGGATGGGCAGAGGGAGGGAGAAACTTAAGCTGATTCCACACTGAGCAAGGAGCCCAACATGGGGCTTGATCTCACGACCCTGAGTTCAGGACCTGAGCTGAAACCAAGAGTCAGATGCTTAACCAACTGTTCCACTCAGGCACCCCTATTTCTCTTATAGGTAATACAACCAAGGCATTTTAATATCTGAATTAGGAACTAAAAATGTCAAAACTAGGTCACATTTGTCTTCTGACTTGAACCCTCATACCACATAGAAAGAGTGGCTTAACAAAGAAAAATCATTGTGTTCAGAATCATTGTTTCTCCTTAAACCACAATTTTAGTGACTCAATAAGCTTTATACATCTTAGCACAATCTGTCCCAGAAGGAGAGAAAATGGATAAAGACAGAAATAGATTTAAACAAATACAGAAATATAGACATTATCTATGTTTTATACTTTATGTATTCATACATGCATACATACATACATGAAGATAATAGTACAAGATGGAATGCATATACATGTATTGGCTTGAGAAAACAAGTTTCTGGAAAGCATAGCCTATGCTGAAATTTTAACTCCTAAAATACACTGTTAGAGGTGTTGAACTTCATGAGTGCCATTTAGTGGTGATAATCTGTCTATTGATGTTCATATCCCCTTACCTCTGTTTGCTGTCTTTGAGCAACAATCGTTTTACTGGTGATAGGTAAAAACCTACACACTTGGAGGTATTATGTGTCTATTTTTTTCTGTTATTGCAATAAGCATAAGAAGTCTATTTCTTATAAATAAACTCTAGAAATTTCCCAGTGGGGCAATAGAAACTCTACAGCTTGCTTCCTTGCATGATACCCTTTGAAAATAAGTTCCCCTAAAAGGTAGTGTTACTTTGGCAATAGGTAGAATGGATAATGAGGGGCTGGCACTGATATTTCCTGAGGAATGGGAACATTGGTGATCTTTGGTTTGAGGTTATTTGTATGGCCTCTATTCTTATTAATGTGCAAATATTTATAGGTACATTTTTACTTGGAAATGTAGTCTCTGTGAATTTTCTATGTACCTATTAAGAAATCACAGCTATTTGATTACTGATAAAAAAATGAGCACCTATTATATCTGCTGGAATTTTTAAAAACCTTGTCTATTGTAGGTAGCAGATGGTGATCTTTGATCAGTACAGTTTCTCTAAGGAAGCTCCCCCAGTGTAGAACCCCAGGGTGAGGAAAGATCTTGATGTTTGCCTGTGTCCATTGCCTAGAGTACCTTGTGTCTCCTTCTCTAAGCATCTCCCTTCTCTGCCAAATATGCTGACATTGTCAATTCATGGCAATTTATGCATTATTATAAACAAGTGTTAGTTTTTTTGATTCCGTAGGTAGCTTAACCTCACTATGCCTATGACTAATCTTCCATAAAATGGGAATATTAATGGTTGTCCCAATTCTTAATTCTTTCATTCATGTATTCAGCTATGTTGTGATGATCAAATACTCTCATATAGACTAAAGTGCTCTTAAAAAATATAAAATATGTCACAAATGTGAAACAGTGTGTTAGTTCCAAAAATGTGACTACTTTATTAGATCTAGCAATATAACTATCTACTTGTATCTCTGTCTAAGTGCATCAATACAACTGTCTCGTTCTGGACATGGATTTATATGTATGACTACCTTGCTCTGTTTGTTGCTCCTGGTGTATCTCACCATTCCCACCAGATTATAAGCCTTATGGGCAGTGGCTTATATTTGTCTTATGTCCCTCTACATACATAGCATAGTTCTGGATACACTGTATACACCTTCATTCATGACTGACTTATGACACTATTCATTTTTATGCCATCAAGGATTTTTCTTGAAAGCCACTATTGTTTTATGGTAGCTTTGAGCAACTTGTTCTGGCTGTTACTGGTCCATGGGGATGTGTGAAGTGATAGAGCGTTGTGATCCCAGAACCCAAGGAATCTGAAAACATAGTGGACTCCTACTGGTTTAAAATTTAGTAGCTGCATTGCCCTCATTTATGTTTTATGTGTAGCAAAACTAATATTTCTCTTAAGTGTGCTTGAAGGCAATACAGGTTTAAGGAAAATATTCCCTACCATGTTTCATCTGCTGCCCTCTATGTAGAAGGCAAAAGCAACAGTTTTCTTATTGAAGGATATGAATGGCTTTGCCCCTTTGCTTGTCTGTGTGCAGCCATGGAGCAAACAGCGTCCTTCGTTTGCACTGGAGCCTACTCTGCCACCATGCTCCACTCGGAGCAGAGGGAGTTAAAAAGCTTTGGTTTTCCCTCAGTAACTGTTTAGAAGTACACAATGCAAGTCAACCATCGTTTAATTTATTTTGCTTTGTTAGATGGCGGTGTTAATTAATTTTGCTTTGTCGCCTTGCTTGCCTCTTGATAACATCATTCTTTTTAATAGCAATGGAACCTTGCAAATGTCAAGCAGCCTGCCCCAATCACAACAGGCTTCAACATAAAAACACATTAGTTTGGAGGCACCACAAGTAACTACTTTAGGAAAAAAATGTAATAGCTGTAATTATGTTTGTGCCTGCCAGTGAGCTGCCCTCCTCCTTCCTCTCTTTCTCTCTCCCTGTGTCCTTAATGGATTTTTGTTGTACAAAAAAATCAGCATCTCTTGTCAAAGCTCAGTGGCATCTGCCTTTTGGATGGTCAGCTATTCGTATCTGAGTTGACCCACCTGCCACATTGCGATGTTTTCTGATGCTCTCTGAGCTCAGACGTTACTTGTTGGGTCTCTTTGATTGAACTGCTTCTTGCACCATTTTGTATGGTCTCCATAATTTCAAAGTTATTTGTTCTTCTTTATTAGATGAAAACCTGCCTATATCTCCAAACTGCATCTCACAGCCAAAGATCAGTATCAGGGCTAACATGCCATTCCCTTTCTAGTTAGGGGACTCTCCTAGAGACGTGTCCTCCTAGCAGGGCTGAGTCCTAAGTTTGTCATCAAGAAGAAAAGACCTTAATACCTTAGTTTCCAGAGATTTCAAGCCATTCCTCAGCTTCATGAAATCTGGTCTGGCTTTGTAGCCTTAGGGTGTGTAAAAGGTGAGAAGTAATTTGAATCAGTAAAGGGAGTTCCACGTCTCTGAGATATCAGTGTGGTGCTTGCAGAGTGATAGTTCCTTTGGGCTTCCCGTTGAGTGTTGGTGAATTAAAACAGTAGCTGTGATAACAAAGAATGGGAAAGAAGACTTACTTTCCATTTTCAAGCATGAAATTAGGTAAGTGAGGATGCAGGGGTAAAAAGATATGTGTGTATGTGTGTGTGTGTGCGTGCGTGCGCGTGCCCACGCACATGTTCAGTGTCTATGATCTTGTATAAGGGTCTTGGCTTTAAGAGACCATCTCTGGATTTCACAGACAGACATACAGAATCATCAAGTATTAAACTAGGGGATTGACTGGAAGGACCTCAAATCCATGATAGCTATTTAACTATGAGGAGCTGAGCCTGAGAAAGGAGAATCCTTCCTTCTGAACGCTGCCAGCCACCATGGAAAGGTGTAGCCTGGCATGCTGTAGAGAGTATGAGTCACTTCTGAGTCACATAGACTTGGGAATCACTTAGCAGATAGTTGAGTGACCTTGGACGAGGCTCTTAAATTCTCTGATGCTCAGTTTCTTTACCTGTAAACTGAGACACTTACTTGATCTGGCCCTTCTGAGGGTATGAAATCGTAAGCCCTAAAGTAAATTAATTTAGCTATCATAACTCTGGGCAGTTGGTTGTTCATTCATTATTTATTATATATATGTGTGTGTTTGCATGTATATATGTATATGTAGGTGTGCACATCTGTATGTGTACCTGTACCTCCATGTCTGATTATGTACCAAGCTAGACACTGGGAATACATGAATGGTGACCAACACAAACTTAGCCACTGCCTCTCCCGATCTCCTTGTCTACTGGGAATGACTTGATAAGTTTCATGAAAGGATTTAATGCATTTAGTATCTATATCCCTCCAGCATTTGATAGAAATGGCCAGGAATGGAGGAAATGCCTGGGGGTAGGAATGGCACAAGCTAAGACCTACCAATTAGAAAGTCAAGGTCTATTGGAGCAGTGAAATAGCATACTGGATATAGGGGGAGTTTGTGTCCACAGGGACTGCAGAGAGGTGCATTCGATTTGGGGTCTATTTGAGGATCTTAACTTTGACGTGAAGGGATTTTTGTACTTCCTTCTAGGTAATGAGAAGCAGGAAGCCATTCATAGATTTTGAGTTGTGGATACAGCATTTAGGAAGAGTAATCTGGAGTCAGGAGAAATACATAGTGGAGGGGAAACTGTTCAAGACAGTTGTGCAGAGCAGTTGTGCTATGAATACAGTTAAGAAGAGGCAGGGAGTGACTCTAAAAGACAGACTTGTTTGGGGAGTATACTAATAACCACCAGTAGCAACTGAGAGGCCATCTGGTATAACAAACAGGATTGCAGGCTTCAAAATCAGACCAAGTAGAGTCAAATCCCTGCTCTATCCTTCACTTGCTTTGTAAACTAGGGGAGGTAACTTGCCCTGTTGATCCTCCTCACCACACTTACCTGGGAGTGCTTCAGGGAGGGCCTGAGAAGAACATTCTCAGCCTGTGCAGTGCTCAGCATGAAGCATCGAACCAGGACTGGCTTTTAATATTTTACAGGTCTGTACCAGGTTCACACTCTCTTGCATCTTTGCATTTCATCATCAGGTCACTCCTCTTACATTTCTCCTGACTTTGGGAAAAAGGAAACTGAAGCAGAGGAGAGTTGACCTCTTCATCTAAGGTCCTACAATTTGTAAGTACTGATATCCTGATTTACACCTAGTTTTCACAATTTTCCAAGAGCCAACACCACCTCTGTTTCAGAGAAAAAACAACCAACAAAAGTGTGATTGAGGGCTGGCACTCCAAAGATAAAAAGAAAAAAAATATGCATTGAGAAGAAACAAGTATAATCCTGGTTTCATAGACAGTAGAAAGGAATATCAAGCTAAAAGGGGGTGCCAGTGGTAGATAATTTATGGGTGTCAGCATTCCATACAGAATCTAATCACCCTACCCTCCCTGCCAGAACAAGTCTTGGAAAAGACTGCTTTCATCCTGTCAGCCCTGCACTGGAGAATCTTCAGTGACTCTCCACCGCCTTAGGACAAAACCCTGTCACCATAATGTACCTTTTGAAGTCTTCACCTTGGCCCTGGCCTATATTTAGAACTATAACTTCTGGTCAATTCCTTGGAAGCTGATGTGTACTGGACCATTTATTCCACCACTGAAATGTACATTTATGCTTCCCCATGGTCTATCTGCTTCTCTGAGTCCACACAGCCCTGTGAGGTGATTAAGGGGGAGGGCTCTGGAAGCTGACTTTGAGGTTTTCTTCCTGGCTCCTCACTGCCTGGCTTGGGACTGTAGCCAAGCGACTCAACCACTCTGTAATTCGGTTTTCACATCTATAGATTGGGGATGTAAGCAATGCAATCTCAGGGTGTTGTTTTCAGAATTAACAGACACAATTCATGGACAGCATTTAGAAGCATTCCAGAGACAGTGTAGAAGGTCAATAAACATTTGCTTCTACTATTATCTTGGGCCTTCTTTAGAAGTCTAGGACAAAAGTCCCTTCATTTGAAAGGCTATCTTCAACCATTACAACCCAGTGAATTACCGCCACCCCTAACGTCCTCAAATTTTCACAAAATTTATTTGGCATTTGAATGTCTTATGTTGTTATCTGGTGAATGCACTGTGTGTGTGTGTGTGCATATGCATGTGTGTGAGTTTTCTTAATTAGACTAAACTACCTGGTGGATGAAATGCTATCAAATCATTTTCTCCAACTCTTAGTGTATCTAATAGAATCCTTTCCAAATAGTGGGTTCTCAATGAGTACTTACTGATTGGGACATTAAAAAGTCTTCTGATAGATGGCCCCAGCAGTATTACCAATGATTTTATCAGCTATAAGGAAAAGTAATAAATAACTAACCCAGAGAATGTGAGGGAAGATATTCACTAGTCAATTAAGAAAGCATTTTTAATTCAGCTCATATTTACATGAATCTGTCATTTGAAGAGCAGCCTCAAATGAATACAAAGAACATGCTGAGCAGGGCAGAGACAGAGTCTGCATTGGTTTGACAATTACAACGTCCTGAGTAAACTTTTGAGGTCATCCTACTCCATAGCTTCCTCTACTCACCTTTTTAATATCCTAAAGAAATCTATTCTTAATAATCAATTGGAATTAAAAAAGAGCACAGACATTTCAAATTAAATATCTTAATTAAATGCACATCTGAGAACCTTAATTTAATATATTACCTAAAGCTCCATGCTCTCAAGACGTCTTAATTTACACCGAGTATAATCGCACCTTACTCTTACTTCAGGCAGGAGATGGTATATGTAGCTCCTTATACTCCCTAATGGAGAGTAAAATTTCTATTATAAAACAGTACTGCACATGCAAACAGCCTCTATTTATTTCTAAGTATAAACTGTTTATCTAGACAGGTCATTAAGACTTTTCTTTTTTCCCCCAAATCTGAAGCACTCGAGCTAAGCATTTATAAACAAACAGAACTGAGGAAGAGTAGGCATTAAAATTTTTCATTCTGTGATAATTAATAATAACTTAGTTTAATTGAGGTTAAAGTAACCTTAAAACTCCAGTAAAATTTTTTTTTTAAAATTGTATTTCCTCTGAGAATTAATGCCTGCCAGAAATATGGAGAATAGAAGGATTTATCATAGGAAAACATGTACTAAGTCCTATATTTTCTGTTTTCTGTAAAGTTAGCTTTGTATTAGCATGCTTATTTTATTTTTTTATTATGTTATGGTAATCACCACACATTACATCATTCGTTTTTGATGTAGTGTTCCATGATTCATTGTTTGTGCATAACACCCAGTGCTCCATGTAGAACGTGCCCTCTTTAATACCCATCACCAGGCTAACCCATCCCCCAACCCCCCATAGCATGCTTATTTTAAAAAGAAAAAAAAAAAAAACCCTTTACATGTGATATTTTTAAGATTTATTTATTTATTTTAGAGAGAGAGAGCAAGTGGGGGAGGGGCAGATAGAGAGATTCTTCAAGCAGACTTCCTGCTGAATGCAGAGCCCAATGTGGGGCTTGATGTGGGGTTGGATCCCATGACCCTGAAATCATAGCCTGAGCTGAAACCAAAAGTCAGACACTCAACCTAGTGAGCACCCAGGCGCCCCTGTGACTTTTTTTCTTAATTGAAAGTTTTGCTTCCTATTGTCTAAAATAAGACTTCAACAACAACAAAAATAATAAAATAAATAAAAAAGACTTCCACACTTCAAATAAATACACTAAATAGTTTTTCCTGTGTTTATTTTCTTCCTACCTTCCTTCCCTCCTTTCTTTCCACCTCAAGAATTACAAATTTTAGAAATAATTTGGTACATTTTATTGATATAATTTCTTCTGCTTTGGCAATAGGGTATTTTACTTTACCTTTTTTTATTGCAAGTAGTTAAATAAAATAGAATTAGGAACCAAGGAAATTAAGGCTATGACCAAGTAGAACACAAGAAACTGGAGTATTTGGAAGAACGTAGTGAAAACCAACCATGCCACCTTCATTGGGCCAGTAAGACATTCTTTAATGTCTTGATTTAGAACAGCAGGAAACAAATAACAAACGATGGAAAAACCGTTGGGCATCGTCATAGGAAAATGTGTTAAAATAACAACAACAAAACACCCAAATTTAAAAAATATTTAGATGCATGAGTTCTTGCATAATGAATGTCATCTCTGACATCATTGCAGAAATATTTTATACTTGTTATAAAATAATAAAGCCTGCACAAGATTTGAGGACTTGAAGATATAGGATGGAAACAATAGAGAGTAACAATGTTTAAATCAAAACATAGAAAGGATTTTCACCTATTTTAAATCTTATCTTTTTTTCTTCCAATGTCATGCCATACAATTCATTTAGATAGACCAGTTTACCTGATTGTTATGCAGCTGTTGTGTTTATGGGTGATGGGGAATTTTTTCCCAGTGTTACAATGAGCCTTTAAAAAGGATTATATTCTACTGGCAAGCTAAGAATGATGTTTAAACATGGCTTTCTCAGCATTTATCCCTGAGTGATTGAATTTGAGTATCTCCTAGAAGTAAAATATTTGATTATGAAACTTTTGGTTTGCACTTCAAATGCCACTGCAGAAACATTTCTCCCAGCTGATGTGAACAGCTAAATTGCCCCCAAAAAGGTGCATGGTGACTTTGAGGAGAATATGTATTACTTGTAGCCAAAATATGCCTTCATGCAAAAACCCAGAAATGTTAACCTTTAGGAAGAAGGCATTAAGGACCTCTCGCTGACTAGGCTGGGCTAGTTTCTGAGGTCTGTGAAGTCCCTCATTCTGTTTTAGTTTCTGGAATATTCGCCAACCTTGAACCCCTCTGCTTGACTTCCCTGAAGAAGAGAACAGCGCAATCCAATCTGAAACAGAAAGCTAATACTTCTGGAAAGTGACTGATGAGTTCTAGCTCTTAATAGGCCAAGAATAATCAATGGGGCATGAGACATGCTGGGCAGAACGTGGCCGGCCGTGTGGGTGCCAAAATGACCCTACATCAGCCGTCAGGATAAGAAGTGCAGCCAAACCAACCATGTCCTCTTTAGTGACAAGTTAAGTGATATTAGTCCACATTTCTCAAGTAAAAATCATTCCCTATCATTTAACAACAACTCCCATCATGATTTAGGTTGTTATTTGTCTAGCACAAAGCATCACGCAAAACAACTGCCCTTTGTCATACAAGATGACTATTTCCTACATAAAAGAAGATCTAGTTGTCCCTGGAAATTCCAAGACATTTTCCATTTAAGAGGGTATGCCAGACTAATTTGTGCGATGATGAGGTCATTGGTCTTGGGCTTCAGCTCACTTTTTATTTCTCTTCTTTAATCTCATTCTCTTCGTTCTCTTTATTACTGAGAGGGAAGCAAACTCACAAAAACCTGTTATCTATTATCCTTGTTCCAAATTTTGCTGGTTCTTAGTCCCTAGGGTTCAAAGTCAATATGTTTGGTAATGACTTTTTACAAAAAAAAAAAAAAAGAAGAAGAAAAGGAACAGAGATTGGATTTCAAGTGTTATGATAAATGCATATCTGAATTTTCAGCTGAGTTTGGCTTCAAGAAGTCTGCATCAGTTGTGTAAGAAGGCATATCTTCTGAGAAACTGAAAACTGATCACTAAATTAAATGCCATATTCTCTCTCTTTGTCTCTCTTTCTGTCTCTCTCTCTTCAATACTTCCTTCTACCTCTTTCTTTCCACAAATACACACACACACACACACACACATTCATCCCTAATTCTGGTAAAAACTCAGGGAACCATTTACTCATGGTGTAAATAAAAAATAATCAATAACTGAGTTTGCTATCAGTTTGAGATGCCAGAGTTTATATTACCCATGTCTTTTTTTCCTCCTCGAATTGACTTACTAATTGGCTTCAAATTAGCTCTATTGCTTGCATTATGTTGACTTTTCAGGGTAAAAATATATGGTGAGTGTTCTGTTTTTTAAAAAAATATGCTAAAATGTGTTGAAAACCCCATCGACAAAAGGAATTCCAAATGCAATGTGTTTCAGAAACTTACAATCCAAAATGAATATTAATTTATTTTGTGTAAACCCTATGTGATATGGGAGTTCAACCAACAGTATTTTTTTAAAAAAAGATTTTATTGAGGGTCACCTGGATGGCTCAGTCGTTAAGTGTCGGCCTTCGGCTCAGGTCGTGATCCCAGGGTCCTGGGATCGAGCCCCGCATTGGGCTCCCTGCTCCGCGGGAAGCCTGCTTCTCCCTCTCCCTCTCTCCCTGCTGTGCTCCCTCTCTTGCTGTCTCTCTGTCTGTCAAATAAAAATTAAAAAAGAAAAAAGATTTTATTGATTTATTTTGAGAGAGAGAGAGCGAGCGAGCATGAGAGGGGGGCAGAGGCAGAGGGAAAGGGAGAAGCAGACTCCCCGCTGAGCAAGGAGCCCAACGCTGGTCTCTATTCCAGGACCCTGAGATCACGACCTGAGCCGAAGGCAGACACTTAACCGACTGAGCCACCCAGGTGCCCCAACCAATAGTATTTCTTTAAAAAGAAAAATAAAACAAAAGTTTCATAAAAGTGTCAGTTTCACCAGTTCCTATTTATAAATAATGGAGCTTTCTGGCTTACCCTGGAGAATTCAGGAAACATTGTTGCATTTTTTAAATTAAAATGATTTACATTTTAATTTTCTCCTGAGAATTTTCCTGTTTTATTCTTTCTCTTCTCAAGGATTGTATGAGTTAAAAAAGGGGTGAGTATGAGTGTGTGTGTGTGTGTGTGTGTGTGTGTGATTATGAGCATCTGTGGGATTTTCTTAATTGGAAACTATGTTTTCTGATAGTTGAAAACAGCTTGGGTCTTGGCATCTTTAGTGCCTGATCAAACCCAAAAAAGTTTAGGTTACAGTGGAAAATTCCCATAATGGTTGTGTTACATTTTTTTTTTTTACCCCGAATCCAAAAAGCACAGTTCTTTCTAGGAATGCACAGATAAAGGACACCTGGAGTGGCTGGCCTCATTCTTAAGGGACATAATCCTTAGTAACCTGGTTGCCTGGTGCCTCCAATGCCTTGGGGAATTCTTGTACCATCCTGGAGCAGTTGAGATCACTGAGATTCTGAATTGGGGAGCGAGAAGAAAGAAGGTGAGGGAAGGCTGTTTTTCCATCCAAGTGGTAACAGTTTTTTGCCCCGCTAGGCTAGACATACCATGCTTGAGCAGAAGTTCTGTCCCCCAAAGCTGACACCTGATGAGGCTCTGCCTCTAAACTGCAATGTGCTTCTCACTCAGGTGTTCAGCAGTGCAAGCTCTGAGAGTATGCATTATCTGTCCATCAGATTGTCCCATGGATCTGATTGTTTCTGCTTCACTGGGAATATTGGGGGAGCGTCGAGGCACAGCTGGATATGTACACTGACAAAGTAGTTCAGATCAGAAAAAAAAAAAAAAAGTCTTAAACTTCTAGACACACTTGAAAAGGGAAAGCAAAGCGCCATTTCAGCCAAGCATTTGCCAGATGTCTCTGCTCCAATCTGAAGGCAAACTAGAGCAAAGCTCTGACACTAAGGGACCTTAAGCTCCTACTGTAGATTTGTTATTAATTAAAAATTCAGCAAGGGAAATCTCATGTTCTTTAAAAGAATGCTTTATCTATTTCCCCATATGAGGATGAACTCTCATAAATTCTATTTTATGATACTCATATCGATGGTTTGGGAGAACGAATTAATTGTTGGGGGAACAAAGCAGGTGAGTGAACACAGAAAAAAAGTCTTACCAAAAGAACAATTAAATGAGATAGGTCATATGATCAGGGTTGAATATACTCCTGATGATTCTCCAGGTTCCTTTCTTTCTGTAGGAGGGGACTCAGAGAAAGCACTACTTTCCCAAGGACTATTATTTAAGTCTACAAGTGTATTGAAAGGCTTAAGGTCTGAAAATCAAAATCTGAGTGACTATTAGGGAATTAAGAGTTCCTTCAGATAGCCCTCATCATAATTGAAATCACATCATGGTTCTAGTACTCGAAATTCCAGTAATATTCTTTTTTTTCCCCTTAATTTAGTTCACTGGCTTAGGCACATTTTTCAATGCTAGAAATTTTGGTAGTATAACGAAGGGCATTGAAAGACTCAAAACAACAATAAAATAAATCAGTAATATTTATAATACAGTCACTACTATAGCAAAATGATGTTTCCTTCTATCCATAAAGCATCAGGTGTTATGGCATTTTTTCCTTCATCCAAGTTTGGTACCCTTTCCAATTTTGATCACCTCTTCTACTGACCTAATCATGATGTCTTAAACTTCAGGATATCAAGTTATAACTTTCCAGGAACGAACAAGCTTTCTTTGGTACCAGCTTAACTTTCATAGATATAATGCTCTATCTTAGGAAATTCTGAGTTAGATGAGGTAGTGGATATATCTGGGCTGAAATACCTTTTATTATTATTAACTTTAGAACACTGGCCTGCCCCTGGCATACACCCAAGGCTTGCCATGCTTACAAAGTTGTGTCTACATAGACTTTCACACGTGGAAATTTTTATGAAGTATACGTGAAATAGTAACATGTCTCCATTTGCACATAGAGACATTCAGAGTACTTAGTGCACACCACGACTCACATAGAGACATTCTCTGTGTGTGGTCAACACTTGGACATACGTGCTAGAGAGAAAAGCACATGTAAGAGAGGGTACAGGTGTGAAATTATGACATATGTCCTCACAGCTAGAGAGCGAGAGTGAGATTCTAGGATCTTAGAGATGGCTTGGGGGGTGGGGCAGTAAGTTGTTATAGGATGTGAAGGAGGAGAGCCTGTTGCACATTCTAGCCTTAGAGAATGGAGGGAAGCTGATAGCACAGATAAAGAAAGCATGCTTAGCAAAAGTGATGGATTGTGATTTGTAGTATTGACTGTTTGGACCTGAAAGACAAGTGGTAAGAAGTGAAATCTCTTTCTCAATTGCTCTGATAGTAATCCTGAACACAAAGCCATTGCTAACAGATGAAATTTTTCTACAGTCATTTGTCAAAAAGTTGTCAAAATATTATGTAACCTAGTTGCACCTTCATGGCCTTGGAATTCAGCTAGTATATACTGAAACTATGTCTTCTCCCTCTCTGTCCCAGCCACACAGTTTCCTTCTCCTTAGGCAAATAGTGTCAGGGATTTTTTTGGTGTGTGCTTTTAGACATGATTTATATATGTATAAGTAATTATGTTGTCTCATTTTCCACAACTGTAGCATACTCTTTTGTAGCTGGATTTCTTTATGTATACTCTCTCTTCTTCTTCTGCTCTTCCTCCCTCCTTATGTTTATGGGTATGTGTTACATATTTTATAAGATACTGCTAATCTTTTCTAAGGTAAGGTATTCAATTACCTAATCCCTAATGGTAAATTTTTAGCAGCCTCCAGCAACAGTGCTTTTGGGATCTGCAGCACATTCAAGCCCAGCCATGCTTTCACTGGGCAGCTGTCAGCCAATGACCAAACATGGCTGCATACTAGCTCCTGGACATTTCTGCTCCACGTAGGACCCCTCCAGGAGCCATTTATGTTGGGAGCTTCCAGTGGGCTGACTGAGATCTTCTCTGAGTTATATCATAGTATGAGTCTTCCTATTCAGTCCTTTCTCTTACCTATTTTCCTTTCATAGATATCAGAACATTTTCTGAAAACTGTCCCCACCTTTTCCTGCTCTCTTTACTTTTCATGGGCACCACTCTTAGTAAGTTTCTTGCACTTTTACTCTATACTGACATCCACTTTCCAAAGGACCCAGACTGACACACTTGATTTGTATCTGGGTCTTACGTGTTCTGGTTTTATGAATGTGAGTCATTTACGTAATTTTTCTCTTTCCCATTAATCATTTTTAATTATTACAGAAGTGATGCATGCATGAAAAATAAAATAAATAATCAAAGATTCTTGCCCATTTTGCCAGAGTAACTCCTCAATTAATTTCTCTGAAATAGAACACGAGGAGATAAAATTTTGAGTTCTTACATTTTGGAAAAAGTCTATTTTGATTTTGCATTCAATAATTAGTTCCCCTGGCTACAGAGTTAGAGTACACATTCATTCTATTTTCCTAGAAATTTGAAGACCTGACTTTCTAGTAACTAGTGCCGTTGCTGAAAAACCTAATGACTATTTGAAACTTAATCCTATGTACGTAAACTATATTTATTCTTTAGAAGTTACAAGAATTTTTTATGTACTCTTGGTGTTTGAAAATTCCACTGGCATATTTCCGGGCACAGGTCTGTTTTTGGTTATCATGCTGAGCACTCAGAAAACGTGTTTACTTTTAATACTGATTCATAGTTGTCTTCTGGGAAATTTTCTTCTATTATTTCTTTGATTATTTCCACCACCTCAATTTCTTTCTACTCTCTCTCTCTGGTGGCTGTATTATAGAAGTTGAACTTCTTGATTGCTAATCTATGTATATTTCTCTCACATTTTTGCAAAAGTATTTTTAAATTATTTCATGTTCTGCATGTCCTCAACTTCTATTGACTTTTTTGCACATGTTTCTAATTTGTAAGAATTCTGTTTTATTTTCCTTCTGATTATTTCTTTTTATTATAAGCTTGTGTGGGCTTCATAGATATAATGCTCTATCTTAGGAAATTGTGAGTTAGATGAGGTAGTGGATATATCTGGGCTGAAATACCTTTTATTATTATTAACTGGACTCACGTTTTCCTATCACTTTTGTTAAACTTCTTTCTTAGTTAATCTTAAAAATTCATAGCCTGACAGAATTTATTTAAAATTAAATATTCAACTCTTTTCCAGGGTTCACTGGAAGTATTCCTTTAACTTGGATTTCATTTGCTGGTTAGTTCATACTTCTCTCCCCACACCCCTAACTCCTGTGCATACAAATCTACTTACATTTTAATAACCCAAGATAGTGTTTCCTCAAAAACTTCACCCACTCAGTGCTCATTTTTCCAGAAGTGATTAATGATGATAATTTATATAGAGTCTTCTACTGAAAATCACATTAAATAGCAACATTGCCAGCACAGCCTCATATCTCATTACACTGAAGAGCAATACTTAGAATAAAGGCTGCTACTTAAACCAGTTACAAATCTTCAAAGCTGCATCTGTGAAAAAATGCTATAATTAAATTATTCTGATATGTGTGCTGACCATATTGTCCCTATTCACAGAGGCACTATCCAGGAGGCATTAAAAGTTCTTATTCTATGGGACACCTGGGTGGCTCATTCGGTTAAGGGTCTGCTTTTGGCTCAGGTCATGATCCCAGGGTCCTGGGATTGAGTCCTACATTGGGCTCCCTGCTCAGTGGGGAGTCTGCTTCTCCCTCTCCCTCTGCCTGCCACTCCCCCTCCTTGTGCTCTCTCTCTCTCTCAAATAAATAAATAAAACCTTAAAAAAAAGTTCTTATTCTAGACATAGCAGACTGGGTTCAGATCCCTATTCAACTATATGCTCTTGGACAAACAAACTTTTCTGAGCCTGTTTCTTCATAGCCTTGGTGTGAGGATGAACAAATATAATGCATGTGATGTATTTAGTATAGTGCCCACCACACTGCAAACATTCAAAAACATTAGTTCTTATGATCAATTGAGTAAACTGATGATCTGTCAGAGGAAAATCATTGTATCCATTTTTTTCCAAAAATGATTGCATCTTTTTATTTCTTGTTACCTCATTGCATTTGTTTTACTTCTAGAATAGTTCTTGTTTACTCTCACCTTGCATGTAGAGTTATTTTTCTGCTTCTCCAACTATACTTTTAGAACCAGGCAGCCAGAGATTGGCACATTTTCTCCTTCACTATGACTAGCAGGCACCTTGCATGTTGCACTTCATTAGTGAAAAAGAAAAGGTGATGGCACAGTGGAGTAGGGATATAGTTTGACCCCCAAGGTCTCTATGAAAAAAAAAAATGTTTTCAAATCACAAACTCAATCAAGCTTTTAGGAGGTAGAATCTGACAAAACCTCCTATGAGGAAAAGGAAGAATCTTATAAATAAATGAAGAAGAGCTTCAAGAATAAGTAGGCTCTAATCATGAGTGACAAAGTGAAAAGAGAGTTCTTGTAGATTGAGTAAATGAAGTTAGGCATGTCAAGGGTGTGAACATTCTTAGGTAAATGGTATGTGTTCTAAGGTAAGTAATTTCTTTGAACATAAGAAAAGGAGTGAGGGAAAGAAGATTAGGGAATGGGTGTGCACTGGAAGAGCTTTGAATGTGAAATTAAGGATCTCGCCCTAAATCTTGTACTCCTGGCACCTACTATTTCAGATGGTGAGCCCCATTCATGAAATAATGTACATCTTTGCTAGGAACATGGATCTAACAGGCACTTTCTGAGATGGAGCCGGTTCATGGTGGCAACTAATACCTTCTTTCCAACCCTATGGCTAAGATTCTGGGCTGCCACAAATGCAATTTGGTGAACCATATCCAGGGGGGTTTTGGACTAGACCTGGTAGAGGAGCAGAGAGGAAGACTTAGGTCTGGCAGTTATACGAATGAAAAGTTTACAGACAGCTCTGAATTATTACTGATCTACAGCTTCCTTGCTGTGCGTTTGGTCCATTTTTAGATCCTGAGAATCAGCCAGCACTATCCCTGGTCTTTAATATGTTTCAGATCCAATGTCTCTCAGATGTCCAAGTTACGGCCATTCTGACACTCATTAGCACCTCCAACAAAGAAAGAAAATGGAAATCAAAACGGAGTGCAGCCTAAATCCAACAGTTCTAACGTGTCTTGATGGGTTTGGCAGAGAAGAAAGGTACAACTTGGGATTAAATAGTTTTAAAAGTTTTGCATGTGTTCAAAGGCTCTCACACTGAGAGAAGATCAAAATTAACCTTTAATATTTTATTCTACTTTCAAAGGCTTAATCTTTGTTGTTCTAAACTCGCTCTAACACCTCTCTTGTTTACTGCTTTTGCTAACAGCTAGTGTTCTTTGAGATTTAGAAATAGCCATTTCCCCACGCTGATTCCCACTTCCTACATCCAAGGCAGAATTGGCAGAGTGGGTTTCTGCTGCTATTGGTGTGTGGAGTCTAAGGATCTCTCTGTGGTAGGCTAGGGAGGGTGTGAAGCTTGGAGAGCAAGGGAAGGAGCCTAGTAATGTATCACAAAGCTCCTTCCTTCCTTCTTGGCAGGAGTTGTTGCTTAGAGCCAGCAGGTGCTTAATGCTGTTAAATTTATGAGTAGTGAAAGCTGTTGGATTTCTTAACATCTGGGTAACATAAATTATCAGATTTTTTTTTTTTTTTTTGGCCTGACATAGTTAGAAAGTGATTTTAAAATCCATGGAAAGCCGTTAAGTAACCTTTACTGGAATGTGTTTATTTCTGAACTTTTACCTCTGGGTCTGCAGGCGGTCCCTAGATGAGCTGACAGACCCTGGCCTGCCAGGAAGTGACCGAGTCAAGAAAAGTTAAGCCACAGCACTTTCCTCTTGAGATCCTTGGGTAGGACACACAGTACTTCTAATGTATTCATTTATAGTTTTTGTTTTGTATTTTTTTCTGGCTCGAAATTATCAGTAAGTTAAGTGCAGAACCAAAGTATCAATTTCTGAATGACTTCTATGGATTATTTTTCATCTTAAACCAGCTGTGGTATTGAAAGCCGCTTTTCGATTTCCCTTTCCTCCTCTTGCCTCTATTCCTTCGTTACAAAGAATGTTTGTAATCTGTCAAGAGAATTTAAAAAGTAAGGTAAGGTAAAATAGGAAAAAAGGAGTTGGCCTTTTCTTTACTGGAACAGGCTACGCACCTAACATTATCCATCCATGCAGTTGTTGCCTACCAGGACTGCTGACTACAAAGAGGAGTTTCTTAAACATTTAGCCGTTGTTGATTTTAAGAGGTAGTGTCCATAAAAAGCTCACACTAGCATTTCCAGGTTATGAAAAAGACCATTCAAGCTTGCAGTGTTTTGAGAGATTATTTTCCTATCCATATTTTACTTTCCAACAGCAATTGTGGTCGTATGTAACATGGGTTTAAAATATTGCTATTGTTCGTGTTCCATATATTGACTGTATAACTGAATTTACTGGATTTACTTTTTTAAGATTTAATTTATTTATTTGAAAGAAAGAGGGAGAGAGAGAGAGAGAGAGCGTGCACGTGCATGCAAGAGTGGGGGGAGGGGCAGAGGAAAAGGGAGAGAGAGAAGCAGACTCCCTGCCCCGAGCAGAGCCTGACACAGGGCTTGATCCTGGGACTTCATTCCAGGACCCTGAGATTAGGATGTGAGCCAAACAAAGTCAGATGCTTAACTGACTGAGCCACACAGGCGCCCCTGAATTTACTGGTTAAAAAACAAACAAACAAACAAACAAACAAACAAACAAACAAAAACACACCACACTAAATGTGGTAACATATTTTCTTTCCCATGATGCAATGGAAAGCATAATGTACTCATGAAAACTACTGAATGGAGACCCAGTCTCCACAGTTTTCTTACTCAGTTACAAAGAATGTTTGTAACATGGGCAAAATATGTCAAAATTCAGAGTCACTGTTTTTCTTCTGCAGAGTAAGATTTGCAATGAACACAGTGGACAACAGCCCAGAATCCCCCACATCTTTGCCCTACTGCTTAGCAGTAAAGCAGTTTGGGAAATTGCTGTAAGGTGAGGGGAGGATTTGGTTGCCTTAAGAGTTATCCTATCCCTTTTTGCTGGTGATTTTTTCAGCAAATGGGTATGTGACCTAATCCTTTTCAATGTGATAAAATAAAATCTTTTCTGGAGACTTCTGAGACAGTTGTTGCAGTTCTTAAGAGAAAGTCACCAGGAGCCTCTCTCCACTTGTATGTAAATCTAGAAGCATGTTGTTCCAGATGCTACCCTAGCCATCTGTGACCTTTGAAGGAAGACAGCCAGGAGACAGAGCTGAAGTTTAAAGGAGATTAAACCTGAGTGGATGATAGAGAAAAGATTTGAGAGCCTTAATCAAATCTCCCCTGGATCCTACACCTAATTTGTGGACCAGCAGTTATGTGAGCCAATACAATTGTGCATTGTTTATAGGACAGGTTATGTGGGTTTATATTACCTTTGGCTGAAAGGATCACAGCTGATATAGGAACAATTCCATCGACCCAACAGGATTATTTTGAGGGCTAAATGAAGAACCCATTTGGAATAACCTTGTGGATTTTATTACCAAGATGGCTCCCATCTTTCATTTGCAGCTCCTGCATCTCTTCCCAAAAGGCATTGGAATAAGAGGTTGAAATATTTTTTTTAAAAGGATTTTATTTATTTGACACAGAGAGACAGCGAGAGAGGGAACATAAGCAGGGGGAGTGGGAGAGGGAGAAGCAGGCTTCCCGGCGAGCAGGGAGCCCGATGCGGGGCTTGATCCCAGGACCCTGGGATCATGACCTGAGCCGAAGGCAGACGCTTAACGACTGAGCCACCCAGGAGCCCCAAGAGGTTGAAATATTTGAGAAAATAAGTGGAAGAACAGATTAAGTTCCACTCTTATAAGGATAAGAGTATTAAAATGTAAGTTATGGAGTTGTGAAATAAATTAATGTTTTCAGACTATTACTTATGTTATTTATATACTATATACTATTATATTAGTATATGTTACTAGTAATATACTACTATGTATATATCATAATATATATATATAGTCTTAGGACAGGAATCTATTTTATATATGTATATTATATATAACATGTGTGTGTGTGCGTGTGTATACATGTTTTAAAGCATTACAGATCACAATCAAACAAATCCAATAAAATAGATACACCTGGGCTATTATATATAATACTTTGTGGTTTCCAAGAAAGGATGCAATCTTTCCAAAAAATGTGTTTAAGTAATATTTTACCTTACTTTGAAACTTCAGTTCTTCCAGGTTTTTCATATCGACTATTCAGGAAAATATGCTCTTATAAAAAAAAATGTGTGTTTTTAGCACAATACTTGCTCAAAAGTGTATAGATGTTTGCTCTGAATTGTATTCATTTACAGGAATATTTTAGGATGTTTTCATCAGAGGAAAAAAAACCCAAGGCTTTTAGATAGGATCTATAATAATGCTTCACAACTGAAGACAGTTTTCTTGGGGTTTTTGCTCCTTCTAAAAAAGAAGAACAATAATGTGCCAGAGACCCCAAAGGGAAATGTATTGTTAATGGAAAAAATTGCCTTCATTCACTCTTTCTATTTAAGGGAGCTCTTGCCGCCAGGTTATAATGAAAACATAAGGGTCTAATACAAAACTGATCAGGGGGAAGGAGGCAGAAGAAAGGAACCCAGAAAATGCAGCATCCTGTCCAGATGTTAGCATTGGTGGGGTAGTTTTTGTGAAAGATAGCCAGCTAACTTTATCCTCCTCATCCTCTCTGAGATCCCTACTCCAGGATCAAATAAAAAACAAACCTTATTTTTCATGTTTTAAGATTTTTTACATAATTTAGTAAAGTTGTATTTACTAATAAGAAACTCTTAAGTATGAAACAAGTTATTTATGATGTTTGATCGAAGTGATATAAAGTTCTAGAAAAAGATAGAAACAATAACACCTAAAAATGGTTTTGTTCACACTGGAAAATCACCTAAAATTCTGTCCTTTTATTATCTCTTATTAAAATAAATGTTTTCTTGAATTGATGAAATTTAGTTAGGGATAAATCTTTAGAGTTTAAAAAAAAAGGCTCATGTGTGACTTAGGAAATGATGGCTTACTGGTCCATTTGGAATGGGGGACGAAGGGTTTTTTTTTGTTGTTGTTGTTGTTGTTGTTTTAGAGATTTTATTTATTTATTTGACAGAGAGAGACAGTCAGAGCAAGAACACAAGCTGGGGGAGGGGGAGAGGGAGAAGCAGGCTTCCTGCTGAGCAGGGAGCCCGATGAAGGGCTCCATCCCAGGACCCTGGGATCTTGACCTGAGCGGAAGACAGAGGCTTAATGACTGAGCTACCCAGGCACCCCAGGGAGGGGTTTTTAAAAGGAAGAAGCAATTTAATCTGAGAGAAATCCAGACAGACTTACTAGTTAAATAAAATAATGCTTAGTGACAGATACTGAAGGGACACACACCACAGAAGTGAATAATCTTTTGAACCACCAGTCTTCACCTTTTTCATAACCTTTGGGAATGCATTTTGGGGAAAGCAGTCATAAAAACTTCACAGAATTATAAATTCTTCCTATGGCAACTGCTTTGCATACTCTTTACCTCCAGGACCTTCTGGGAAGTCATAAAGCACGATGCGCAGGCTCACTCTTCCACATGTGGAAAGGAGATACGACTAGCAGAGTTATTGTTTATTCTCTGCTATGGATGGCTGGCTGGTATTCCTCCCTCAAACCTGGCAGTGTTTATACCGGCATTTTACTACCTAATTTGTGAGAGGGCTTTGTTAAACCTAAGTATTTGATTGAAATCCCACATAAAGTAATATTACTAAGTAATCCCAAATTTGTAATTTTACAAACAGATTAATGTAAATTTACCAAATCTTTAAACTGATCGTTTGGATTATAGCGTGGTAATGCATTCCATTTTGGTTTTAGAATTTTGTCTTCATTTGGATTCCCTCTGAAACAAACTCTGAGCCAAGGCTTGGAGTGCAAGTAATTGATTTGAGAACTGCTGGAAACATCAGCACATATGGGTGAGGAGCGATGCAGGAGAGGGAACACGTTCAATGAAGGGTGTGGTGGGAGACTGAGGATTATTTGGAGGGGAAGGTCTGGAAATCAAGGTAAAACGCTTGAAAATTATCTCGCCTGAGAGGTGCGGAATTATACACCTACTCCTCCCGATTCTTAGCTGAAAGCTGCATTTAGGGCTTGCTAACTCACCTGCACGTTCAGCCTGCTGCACAGGGGCAGAGAGGCAACAAGAAGTCTGCAGTGATAAAGTGGTAATTAACACAAGATTATCTAGAAATGATCGAACATTAACGAACATTAAGATTCTTTTCAAAATTATATTGCAAAACCCAAATAAATGAGCAAAGCACAGAAAATTAATAAATGCTACTAATATAAAAGCAGGATCACCAGTAGTAATAATGAGTTAACATGTATAGCCTATGTAATATGTAGATGAAGGGCTAAAGGATTTTTCTTTTCCTTATACTTTTCTGTATTTTGATATTTTAATAACTGAATTGCATATTATTTTTGTCACTTTGAATATTATGAAAATATATTATTTTTGTATATTGTTTACTACATTTATTACATTAGCTTTTTACAAAAAAAAATCTATAATATTGGTTCAATTTAGACCGTGAGAAAATTGGAAGAATTATCTAATGTTTTTGATTTACAAAAATATAAATAAATAAATAAGTTAATTAATTAATTAATTAAAATTTAAAAAAAAGTAAAACCCACAGGTCCGAATTCACTAAAGAATTGAATGAATAGAAGCTTCTTAAGGAATCAGTCTAGGTGAGACAAAAAATTTCTTTCTTTTGGAATCATTTATATATTTTGCTTTTAAAATTCTATAACAATCACCTCTACCATAAATCTGTGCTAAATTTCTTTTGTGCTAAAAATAAAGAAGAGAAAATATTAACCTGCAATTAAAAAATACACACAGCTCAACTGTAGAGAAAGATGATCTCAATCTGCTATCATTGTATTTCTGTGGTTTATGATATACTAAATTTCAAAAGAAAGGTAATAAGCGAAATACTTAAGCTGCCTAAAGTGTGAGAATATAGGCTCTGTAATACCATTCAGTAAGTTAATAAATGTGATAGTCACAAGGAATTTGAACAACTTAGCAATGTTTAACTTATATTTGGAAAATGCCTTTTTATTATTAATTTACTACTAATTTATAGACAAATACGAAAACTTATGAGAACAAGATTTTCCCCACTTCACGTTCCTAAACCTTAAATGCAAATCTTGCACAGTTCAAAATTAATATCAGTTTATATTATTACCACCAACTGTAAGTCTTTACTAGCCTCAACAAATAAGCAAACAAACTCTAAAGCTAACTTAGGTGATACACACATAATTTTATTTATTCTCTAAATCACTGCTACTAAAGCAAGGATAAATAAAATGTGTTCATTTTATTTTACATTTACAAAATAAATCATTAAGAATTACCCAAAAGCAAATGTGACAAAAGCAAAAATCAAAGCAGTATGGTACTGTTTTGACACAGAGATCAATGAAACAGGATAGAGAGCTCAGAAATAAATCCATGATCAATTATTTTCTGACAAAAGAGCCAAGAATATACAATAAGGAAAAGACTTTTTTTAAATAAATGATGTTGGGAAAACAGGACAGTCACATGCAAAAGAATAAAACTGAATTGTTATCTTAACACCATACACAAAAATTAACCCAAGATGAATTAAAGACTTGGAATATAAACCTGGAATGGAATGGAATATAAGACCTAAAACCTTAAAACTCTTAGAAGAAAATGTAGGTGGTAAGTAAGCTTCTTGAGATTGCTCTTGGTGATGATTTTTATATATATATGACACCAAAAGCAAAGGCAGCAAAAGCAAAAATAAACAAGTGGGACCACACCAAACTAAAAACTTCTGCACAGCAAAGGAAACTATCAACAAAATAAAAAGGCAATCTATCAAATGGGAGAAAATAGTTGTAAATCATATATTCGAGAAGGTGTTAATATCCAAAATAGATCAAGAATCCATACAACTCAGTAGAAAACAAATAATCGGATTAAAAATGGGCAGAGGATCTCAATAGACATTTTTCTAAATAAGACATACAGATGGCCAACAGGTACATTAAAAGATGCTCAACATCACTAATCATCAGGGAAACGCAAATCAAAACTACAACAAAATCACCTCACATCTGTTAGAATTGGCTATTAGCAAAAAGACAACACACAACAAGTGTTGGTGAGGATGTGAATGAGAAAGAACCCTTGTGCACTGTTGGTGGAAATGTAAATTAGGGCAGTCACGTTGGAAAACGGTATGGAGTTTCCTCAAAAAATGAAAAATAGAACTACCCATATGATCCAGCAATTCTAATACTAGGTATTTATCCAAAGAGAATGAAAACACTAATTCAAAAGATATGTGCACCCCTATGTACATTGCAGCATGATTTACAATAGTCGAGATGTGCAAACAACTTAAGTGTCTATCCCATAAATGGATGAATAGATAAGAAAACATAGTGTGTGTGTATGTGTGTGTGAATGTGTGTGAGTGAATATTATTCAGCCATAAACAAGAATGAAATCTTGCCATTTGTGACAACATGGATGAATCTTGAGGGTGTTATGGTAAGTGAAATAAGTCAGACAGAGAAAGACAAACACCATATGATCTTGCTTATGTTGCAAGGGTTGCATCTAGGGTAAAGGGCAAAGTTGGCCAAAAGGTACAAACTTCCAGTATAAAATAAAAGTCCTGGGGATGTAAGGTATGGCATGGTGACCATAGTTAGTGATACCATATTGAATATTTGAAAGTTGCTAAGAGAGTAAACCTTAAAGGGTCTCAAGAGAAGAAAAAAATGTAACTTTGTATGGCAATGGGTATTAACTTATTGTTGTGATTGGAGGTGTTTTGCAATATATAAAAGCATCGAATCATTATGTTGTACACCTGAAACTAATGTAATGTTGTATGTCAATTATACCTCAATTAAAAAAAAAAATACTAAGGAGAAGGAAAAAACCTCTACAAACATCCAGGCAAGAAAAAAGAGCTTATTTCTTAAACAGTGGTTCTTGGCACCAGCTGTGCATTAAAATCATTGGGTGAGGTATTAAAAAAACACCAGTGTTTGGGCTCTATCCTTAGAGATTCTGATTTAATTATTCTGGGATGGAGTCTAGGCATTTCCATTTGAAAAAAATCTCCCTCAGTGATTTGACTGTACAACCAGGGTTGAGAACTACAGCCCAAAGTGAGAAAAATCGTAGACTTCTCCAGAGAGCCAAAAAGCAGAAGGAAATGAAGACTGCCCTCCAAGCAGGGGAGGACAAGAATGATGTACTTAGTCAGGAGGTCATTTGTAGGAAAAATCAAGATTTTTCTACAAGGGAGCACTCAGAAAGGATTGCAGATCCGATCCATCCATTCTAGGGAAGTATCAGGATGAAGAGCTTGAAAGTGAGCATATTAGAATAAAGAGATCATAGGAAACAATGGGAACTACTTAAAATCTAGAATTGATGAAGACCTGGAGAATAGGTTCTGTATATATAAAGATCATCTAAAATACAATTACTATCATCTCTGAAATAAAATTTAAAATAAAGCCTACCTTTCAATTACCTTTTTACTAAGACTACTAGTTGCTACTCTGACATCTATTTTCCAATTTTCCCTAGTAAGAGGGTCCTCATTTTTTTTTTTTTCCTTCCCAGAAGAACGACATCTTTTAGGCTGTCTCACAACCAGGTGTGTTCATGTCATTCATTACATTTTGGTAAATGACATGCATGATGATACATTGTGTGTAAGTTCAGAAAGCATCTGTAAAGGTGGGAAGACACATCCTTTGAGATCTCCACTCTCTTCTTGAGGGAATGGTTAAAGATATGTCAACAGAGTCCCAAATAAACATGTCGGACCATGAAGTGGAAGCTTCATGCTAAAGATGGCAGAGATGAAAAATTTGAGTTTTGCAGGCTTTAGTGTTACCATACCAGTCCCATGCTGGCTACTGGCAGACTTCCTTTCCATGAGAGAGGAAAGAACTCCTCCCTCCCTCCCTCCACCCTTCCTCCCTCCCTCCACCCTTCCTCCCTCCCTCCCTTCCTTCCTTCCTCCCTCCCTCCCTCCCTCCCTCCCTCCCTCCCTCCCTCCCTCCCTCCCTTCCTTCCTTCCTTCCTTCCTTCCTTCCTTCCTTCCTCTCTCTCTCCCTTTCTTTCTTTCTTTCTTTCTTTCTGGTTTATTTGTTTGATTTTTGTTTGATATAACCAAACCTCACCCTAAGAAACACTGCTCCATTGTTTTTCTGTCACTCCTTGTCTGGAATTTTAAATGAAAAACTATCTTGAGAAGAATGACCAGACGATGGACTCTGAAAAACAAACTGAGGGTTCTAGAGGGGAAGGGGGTGGAAGGATGGGTTAGCCTGGTGATGAGTATTGAGGAGGGCACGTTCTGCATGGAGCACTGGGTGTTATGCACAAACAATGAATCATGGAACACTACATCAAAAACGAATGATGTAATGTATGGTGATTAACATAACAATAAAAATTAAAAAAAAATTAAAAAAGAGAAGAATGACCAGAATAGAAGATTTCACAGGGTCAAGACTTGGAGACACTACAAAAATTATCTTTTACAAAGTGAATCTAATTTTTATGGCATGGGAATATTATTCTTCTTTAAAAAGGTTGCTGGTCAGAGATCATTTTTATGATTTATCTATGTAAATATCGTGTTTTATACTCTTTGCTTTAATTTTCACTGTGCCAATTATATTAGGACTTCTTTTTTTTTTTAAAGATTTTATTTATTTATTCATGAGAGACAGAAAGAGAGAGAGAGAGAGAGAGAGAGAGAAGCAGGCTCCCAAGGAGCAGGAAGCCCGATGTGGGACTCGATCCCAGGACCCTGGGATCATGACCTGAGCCGAAGGCAGACGCCTAACCATCTGAGCCACCCAGGCGCCCAGGACTTCTTTTTTTTTCAAAACTCCTTGGCCGTCTAATACCAATAGTGAGAATGAAAATTTTCCACAGTGAGATAACCATCAACATCAAAAGATTTTGGACTTATAAACACTTCATCAAACACATTTTGAAAATTGTCAGGTTTTAAAATCCAATATATGAAGACAGTTTTTGAATTTGAAATAATTACACAGTCAAATGTGTATTTACTCTTGCCAATAAAGTTTAAAAGCATGACCATTCTTGTCACAAAATAGGTTGTTGTCATTGATCTTTAGTCCTTCATCTCCTAAATAATAAGAATATGCCCATAAATCTTGTCTTTCATCTTTTTTGTAATGAACTTTTCATCCAATAGGAATGTTCTCTCAAAAGAACTGAATAATCCAGGTGTGTGTGACTCCTGTCCTCTATTAGTATTAGTAAAATCAGTTGTGTCTTCTAGATAATAAATCTTACTTCGTTTTCAATCTGAATTAAATGAAATTGCCAAAGTCATCTCCAGCTTTAAATACCAGCTGGTGTTACTAGTCAACAGTGTCCTCTACAGGACCCAGAGCCTCCTGATTTGGAACCATTCGGTAGTCTTTTGTGGCCAGCACCATTATGGTTATAGGACTGATCAAGAACAGGCTTGCCCACTGCTCTCTGCCCCAGTACATCTGGTAATATTTATGTGACCGGTCTAACAATGTTTTGTTTTGTTTTTTGGCTCTTTGTTACCCAGTGCTTTTTCTATTAGCTCTGTAATCTCCATCTTGGGGGGATTTTCCATGGAGTATAGACATGGAGGAAGGCAATCCCTAGCAACTGCCTTCTCTCTCTGTGTATAGTCTTTCTTCTGCCTATTACATGCTTCTCAAGGTGCTCTCTTAGGTGGTGCTAGCATGTAAGTCATTCTCCATGGGTGGAGCCATGCAACCCCCCACAAAGGATGGGCCCAGAACACGGTGGAGCAAGCACAAGATGGTCTACTCCCCATCAGTTCCTTCTTCTCATCTCCTGTAGCAGCTAGGACCCTGGCTCTACTCTAATGCTTTAAAATTACATGCATTTCTTCCTGTATCACTTATTTTTTTTTATCCCTTCTCTAAGCATTCATAATACAATTTGAAACTATGAAGGATTCCTAGAGATCATCTGATCTAGAGGTCTTTAAAGGGCAGAGCCATGGGAGCTGTTGCAGGGGCCAGTGGAGGGTGAGGAGAGAGGCTGAGCCTCCAGGTCCACTGCCTCCATGGTACCGCATTTCTAACTCACTTTTGCTCTGGCCTCTCTTTTAAGATTTTTAGTGGAACAAAATGCTCCTTGGCCAACAGAAAAGCCCACAAACCTCTAACTTGATCCATTTCATTGTCACAAAGGGAATTGTGAGTGAAGTGGCATTTTTCCAAGTTCATATAACCCAATTGTGGCATGATTAAGGCTAGAACTGTTTGGTTGAGTAATATTTTTACTGTATCATTTGGGCCTTTCTAAATAATGTATATACACTTTAACTTAGCACCCACTGTGATTTAATCTAAAGGAAGAAAAAAAACCATAATGAGAATATGAGGTAGACTATGATGTTTTGGTGAGAAGAAGCGTTTTGAGAGTACTGGGGTCCTTTGAACTAGGCCCACTATGTCTATGAACAGTTCTTCTTTGATTATGTCAAGATGCTAATAAAGTATGCTGATTTTTCTATTTCTTAAAAAATAAAAAGGATAGGAATAGATAATGAAATACCAAACAAGTATATTTTTGACACTTATCTGCCCAAATGAATTTACCAAATTTTAGACTTGATTAAATCAAAGAATTCAGATACAGGGAGACTGATTTTTTTAAAGATTTTATTTATTTATTTGACAGAGAGACACACAGTGAGAGAGGGAACACAAGCAGGGGGAGTGGGAGGGGGAGAAGCAGGCTCCTGACTGAGCAGGGAGCCCTATGTGGGGCTCGATCCCAGGACCCCAGGATCATGACCCGAGCCGAAGGCAGATGCTTGACTGAGCCACCCAGGTGCCCCAGGCAGATTGATTTTGAATCAATACCTAAAATGTGTGTGTGTCTGTTTTAAGAGCAAATTACAATTTCTAAGTTAATTTATCACATTGAAATCCTGAAGCCTGATTTTCCCCACCATGTGACAGTATCCATCCATGCTTTCTAATGGTGACTCAGAGCCATCTTGGATAAGCTTCTAGTCAGATATTGAATTAGCCAACAAAAGAACAGAGTTTTACTGAATTTGTAATATTTCAGAAGAAAAGTGGGAAAAGAAGAGAAAGGAGATTGGCACAGTTGGTTCCAAATTGAGTTATGAAAATTGGTAAAATTTTCAAATAAATAACCTGAAATATCACTGTGGACTTACACTAAGCAAATTAGTAGTATTCTGTGGTATGGATGTGCTACAGTTGGTCTAACCATCATTAAAAACCATCTGCACAGTTCCCAGTGTGAGGATGTTGCAAATAAAACTGCTAGAAACATCCATGTACAGGTTTCTGTGTGAAAATGTTTGTTTCTCTGGGATAAAAGTCCAAGAGTGCAGTCGCTAGTTGTATCCTAAGGCCATTTGTAGTTTTGAAGAAAAATTGCCAAACTGTTTTTTAGAGGGACTACCATTCCACCAGTTATGTATGAGTGATCTAGTTTCTCTGCCCAGCATTTGGTGTTACCACAATTTTTTATTTGAGCCATTCCAATTAGGTGTATACTGATCCTTATGTTACAATTTGTCTTTTTATTCTCTTAGCAGGGTGTATAGCAGAGCAAAAGTTTGTAAATTTGACAAATTCCAAATTATCATTTTTTCTTTGTATTAAGGTTGTGTTTTGGTATGAAGTGTAAATACTCTGCCCAGTCCAAGGCACCAAAGAGTTTTTCCCATTATTTTCCTAAAAGTATATTTTAATGTTTTATATTTAAGTTTATAACCTATTTTGAGTTTTTTATAGCATGTAAGTTTTAGGCTGAGGTTCTTTTCCCTCCCTCCCTCCCTTCCTTCCTCCCTCCCTTCCTTCTTCCCTTTCTTTCTTTCTTGCTTGCTGGCTTTGCTGTCTTTGTCTGGCTTTGGTATCAGGTAATATTAGCTTCATAATGTGACTTAAGAAGTATTCCCTCTTATTTTATGTAAGTGATTGTATAAAATTGTTATTAATTCTTCTTTGAATTGTTCTAAAAAATCTTCAGCGAAACCATGTGAACCTGTAATTTCTTTTCTATGAGGGATTTTTAATCACAAATTCAACTTCTTTAGTAGTTTTAGAACTATTCTGGTTGTCTCTTTCATCTTGACTGAGTTTTGATAATGTATCATTTTTAAGAAATTGGCCCATTTCTTTAAAGCTGTCCAATTTTTGACCATACATTTGTTTGTGGTATTCTCTCTGCAGGATTTGTTATGATATCCCCTGTTCTATCGCTGGCACTGGGGATTCAAGTCTTCTTTCTTTTTATCAGTTTATTGATAAAGTTTTATCAAGTTATTTTTATCAGTTCCTAGAGGTTTATCAGATTTTTGAAAAACAAACTTTTTGTTTTATCATTGTTTTCCTGTTTTATTTTCATGTATTTATGCTCTCATTTTTATAATTTCTGTTCTTATGCTTGCTTTACTCTTCCTTTTCTTGTTTCTTGAGGTAGGAACTTGAACTATTGATTTGAGATCTTTTTTTTTATTTTTATTTTTTTTATTTTTTATTCTTATGTTAATCCCCATACATTACATCATTAGTTTTAGATGAAGTGTTCCATGATTCATTGTTTGTGCACAACACCCAGTACTCCATGCAGAATGTGCCCTCCTCAATACCCACCACCAGGCTAACCCATCCTCCGACCCCCCCTCCCCTCTAGAACCCTGTTTGTTTTTCAGAGTCCATCATCTCTCATGGTTTGTCTACCCCTCCGATTTCCCCCACTTCATTCTTCCCCTCCTGCTACCTTCTTCTTCTTCTTCTTTTTTTTTTTCTTAACATATATTGCATTATTTGTTTCAGAGGTACAGATCTGAAATTCAACAGTCTTGCACAATTCACAGCGCTTACCAGAGCACATACCCTCCCCAGTGTCTATCACTCAGTCACCCCATCCCTCCCACCCCACCCCCCACTCCAACAACCCTTAGTTTGATTCCTGCGATTAAGAATTCCTCATATCAGTGAGATCATATGATACATGTCTTTCTCTTTTTGGCTTATTTCACTCAACATAATACCCTCCAGTTCCATCCACGTTGTTGCAAATGGCAAGATAAGATCTTTTTTTTATAAAGATTTACTTATTTATTTTAAGGAGAGAGAGAGTACATGCACAAGCAGGAAGGTCAGAGAGAGGGAGAGAGAAACTAAAACAGACTCTGCACTGAGCATGGAGCCCAACGTGGCTCAGCCCACAACCCTGAGATCATGACCTGAGCCAAAACCAAGAGTCGGTTGCTCAGCTGACTGAGCCACTCAGGTGCCCCTGAGATCTTTCTTCCTTTTTAATGAAAGCACTTAATGTTTTCCTCTCAGCACTGTAACTGCATCCCGCAGATTTCAATATATTTTAATTTTCCTGTAGTTATATGTATTTTAAGCCTTTCTTAGAGACTCAATCTTTGACCCATGTATTACTTAGTAATGTGCTATTTAGTTTCAGTGTATTAGAAGAATTTCCTACTATCTGCCTACTATTGATTCTGATTTGATTCCACTATGGTTAAGGATATCTTCTATATGACTTTAATTTCTTTAATTAAGATTTATTTGATGACCCAGGGTATGGTCTGTATTGGTTGACTATTCCATGGATACTTGAAAAGAACATGTATTCTGGTTTTGTCAGATCATTTGTTTCATAAATGTGCATTTGCCTCTGTTGACTGATGGTGTTGTTCAGTTCTTCTGTCCTTGATAATTTTTGACTAGTATTTCTACCAATTGCTAAAAATAAGATTTTGAGGTTCCAACTATAACTTTGGATTTATCTATTTCTCCTTTCAGTTCTCTCAATTTTTGCATCATGTAACTTGAAGATCTGTTGCATCTGATGCATACACATTTAGGACCACCATTAACTTCTTGGTGCATTGATTCTTTTATGAATATGCAATGTTCCCATTTGTCTGTATTAGTTTTCTTTGCTCTGAAATCTACCTTGTCTGATATTAATATAGCCACTCCTGCCATTTCTTAAAATTAATATTTGCATGATATTTCTTTTTCTATTCTTTTGCTTTCAATCTACTTATGTTGTTAGGTTTGGAGTGAGTTTCTTTTACACAGCAAATAGGACACATTTTTTTGTTTTTACTTTTTAATCCATAACAATGCCTGTCTTTTAACTGGTGTATTTATATCATACATATTTAAAGTAATTATTGATATTATAGAGGTAAAGTCTGTTCTTTTAGACTTTTTTCTGCCTGTTCTCTCTGCTTCTTGTTCCTTCATTTCTTTTTTCTTGCCTTCTTCTATCTTGATTTTTTGTAGGATTTTATTTTTATTTAATAATAATGACTTGGGCATATCTCTTTGTAAAGAGAGAGCAAGTGGGGGAGGGGCAGAGGGAGAGAGAGTCTTAAGCAGGCCCCACACCCAGTGCAGAACTCAACACAGGGCTTGATCTCACAACCCTGAGATCATGACCTGAGCTGAAATCAAAAGTCAGACACTTAATTGAGAGAGGCACTGAGGCACCCCTCTTTGTAGAGCTTTCTTACCATAGTTGCTTGCTTTAGATATCACAATATGCATATATAATTTAGACTACTAGTGTCAGAGTTTTACCACTTTGAAGAAACTGTAGAAAACTTACTTTCATTGATGATACTTTGTCCTTGCCACTTTTTATATATTATCATACTAAGTATTTCCTCCACATACATTGAGCATCCCATGGCATTATAATTTTTGTTTTGAACAAAAACTAGGTTTTAAGAAACTCATGAGGTGAAGACTAGGCTATTATGTTCACCTCTATTTTTACCCATGCTGTTGTTCTTCTGTCTTTTCTGAAGGCTTCAGGCTTCTGTTATTACCTTCTTTATGTTTTGAGAGCTTCCTCTAGCTATTCATTAAAAATTGATCTGCTGGTGACAAATTCCATTTGTTTCCTTTCATCTGAGAATGTCTTCAGTTCCCTGCATTTCTGAAGGAGTTTCACTAGACATTGGATTCTGGGTTGACAATTCTTTTCTTTCACCACTTAAAAGATATTTTGATACCTCATTTTGGCTTCTGAAGTTTCAGATGAGAAATCCACTGTTATTTGAACTGATGTTTCCATATAAGCAATGTGCCATTTCTATCCGGCTGTTTTTGAATGTTTTCTTTGGTTTTAGTTTTTAATTTAATTAGTTAAGGTTTAATTATGTTGAATCTTTGTATGGCTTTTTTTATGTACTTATTTGGGGGTGAACTCAGCTTCTTGAATCTGTAGGATTATGTCTTTCACTAAATTTAGGAAGTTTTAGCCACTGTATCTTTAAATACATTTCAGCACTCAATCTTTGTACCCTCGTCTGGGGACTCTGATGATACAATATTAGTTCTTTTTTAATTGTCCCAGGATTCCTTGAGACTCTCTTCCTTTCATTGTTATTTTCATTCATTTTTTTAGTCTATTTTCTTTCTGTTGTTTAGATTGAACCAACTGCTGGTTTGTTCTCAATGTTACTGACTCTACCCATTGTCATCTCCACTCAAACCTTGAGCCCATCCAGGATTTTATTACAGTTATTCTATTTTCCAGTCATATAGTTTCAGTTTTGTTCATCTTTGTAATGTCTGTTACTTAGGTAAGAGTTTCTAATTTTTTTTCATTTTTTTAAGAGAATTTTAAATTATTTGTTGAGTATCTATATGATAGCTGCTTTAAAATACTGTCAGATAATTCCAACGACTGATTCATGTCTTGCCTTTTCTTATTCAAGTTGTGTTTTTCATGGTTCTTAGTATAATGAGGGATTTTTTTTTTTGCATATATCCTGGACATTTTGTATATAATATTAGGAGATTCTTCATCTTATTTAAATCTTTTTCAGTCATCAGTATCTCTACGTAGGTTTAACATGTAAGTCCTGGATTATTTTATGAGCTGTAGTTCTGATGACAATTTAGTTTTGAGGTACTTTGCCAAGTTATTCTGGTCAGTTTTATTCTTATGGTTCTGCTGAGATTTTTTTTTTTTTTTTAAGAGAGAAAGAGCGTGAGTGGAGATGGGGAGAGGGAGAGAGAGATAATCTTAGGCAGGCTCCATGTTCAGCACGGAGCCTGATGTGGGGCTTGATCTCTCATGGCCCTGAGATCATGACTTGAGCTGAGGTCATGACTTGAGCCGAAATCAAGAGTCAGAGACTTAAACGACTGAGCCACCCAGGTGCCCCATCTGCTGAGATTTTTGACTGATCTTAGCAAATATCACCTGCCCTTCCCAGTGACATTGGGTTAGGTTCAGGAAACACTCAGCCTTAGTCATTGTTGTCATAGCAGATTGAGTCCCCCCTGCCCTGGGGACAGGGCAAGCACTCTGCTGATGCTGATGCTGTGGCCCAAAAAGCCCACTACTGCCCAGTGTGTGGTGCAAAATCACAGATGCTTTTGCCAAGAGCCTACAGGGCAGATTAAGGATGAGTTCCTGGACAGGCCCTGCTGACACTGGTGTTGGACAGCAGTGGACCTCCTTGTTAGGTCTCTACTGGGCTGTCCCTTTCCCAGTACATGGCCAGAAAGGTCAGGCTTTAATTGTTTTCTTGTTTTCTATGCTTTTTTGCAGTTCCAACTTGTAGGGCTCTCCTCAATCCACAGTACCATATTTCGGGGGCAAAAAGAAAATCTAGGAACTCAATTTGGTGTCTTTTCTTAAGTCCTGAGATCCCTAGCCAGTCCACTTTCTTCTTATCTTTTAGAGTCCTATTAGGATCGCATGCTGAATTATTTCTAGAGTATGTGGTTGCATTTGGAAGAGAGGAACAGGGGAAAATGAGTCTGGAACATCCTATCCCATCACACATTTTCAAAATATTTTATTGATCATTGTTCATGTCTAATAGCAAACGGGTTTGACAAAACACTTAAAATTGTCTATTCCTGAACGTGGATCTCTATGTAGTAAATTTAAACTGTTAACTTGCTATGTAGAAATGTTTATTATTATAATACTAGTTATCAGTGAATTTTTTGTCTTTCTCCCAATTCATTCCATACTGTCATTGTGAATTCATTTACTCCTATTTCCTTAATATCCATGAGAAGAACACATGGATTTCTACCTTTGAGCCATGTTCAGAGTTTCCTACCAATCACACTGCTTCTTGAATCCCTTTTCCATGACTTTCTTTTCCACACCTTCATTTACTGGTGGAGTACTAAATACAAAAGTGTTGTCATTATCTCAGGAGTTTTTATTTTAATACAAGTTAGGATATGTTCATCCAAAATAATAACTGTGGTATTTCAGTGACCTGAAAAACAATTGGGAAAATTTTGAAAGATAAACCAAATCACAGATAAAAAGCACTCCATAAATGTTAATTGTTATTAAGGCAAAATGACAGGATTCAACTTTACTTTTGCTTTTTTATTCAATTTTTGAGTTATCAGAGCCATAGGAACCATTACAGACTATTATGCCAAATATTAAAAATAATCTTTCAAAGTCCTCCACCATTGTCAGGTTTCCCTTATAGTATCAGAGGGGTTTCTATATTAAATAATAGTGAATGATTTCAGATAAGATGTTCTTGCAACAGTTAATCATAAAAAGTACTTTTTTACTACATGATGCATTGGTCATTTAGAAAAAGAAAATTCTTGACTAATATGTCATTATGAAACTTTTATCTGCTTACTATTGACTACAAATATTACTAATATCCCAAACCTTTTTGTTTTAATTTTAAGAAACTCAATTTCCAATAGCGGTGTCTTGTCACATTCATATATCAACCACTCTAACCTTTACATCAAGCTGTATTATATTTTATTATACTAACTTATCTGTGCCACAACATTTGTTGGCTAAATGGATCCTAATAGGTAAATAATCTTAGCTTCATTTTATTATAGATTTGATTATTGAAATATTCAAGGAAAATAATATCCCGAATTGTCAATAATTTTTGTTTATATTTACATCCAAGTTTTGTTTTCCCCAATATGTGTGAGAAGATGACTTTATTTTGATCTTCATTGTGTTCTAGCCAACAGGAACTTGTGAATTGAAAAAAAAAATGGTCAGACAAATTGAAGACAGAGGAAATGACTACCAGCTTCTTAGAATAAGTGGAAGTTAATAATTTGAGTTGTTTGATCCCTAAGGTGAGAGATGTATATGTTCTCTACCATGGAGAACACTGGGCATGCCACCATTGCAAGTTCATTTATTCCTTAAGTTAATCAATCAGTAGATACTTTGGAGTGCTGCTCCACATCAGGGAACATGAAATGATTTGGTGAATAAAATAAACACAGTTCTCACTCTCAGGGAGTTTGAAATTTCATGTAAGAAAGCAGTAACAGACAATGAAATGAGCAAATAAATGTGTAACTGTAGATTTTGATAAGTATAAATGATGGAAACTGGTAAAGGAGAGTGACAGGAAATATAGGACTGGTACAGGGGAGTGGAGAAAGGTGGTTGAGTTTAAGTGGGCACTCTCCACGACATTACATTTCAGCAGAAACCAGAAAGATGAGAATGAGCAAGGCCCATTTGCTATCACAAAGTCCTCCAGTTTACCTACAAGTATGACCCCTAGAGATAAGTATTTAGTGACATTTTTGCCCATGAACATGGATGACTTTTGATGTAAAATAATCTATATTATTTATTCACATTGTGGGATGGTAGTTAACATGGTAAAAGAATCAGTTTGCCAAGACCTGTCTCTATTCAGACTCATCATAGTTTGTAGAATGGTTTAGTGATCAACATGTATTCCATAAAATAGATGTGAAACTCATTATCTTAAATTACTCCATTAAACAATCCTTTCTATGTCTCAAGATACATATAATTTCATAAAGTGCAGGGCAGAACCTTAGAACATGAAAGTCTCCCCTCACCTCCCCTATTTGAGTAAAGTTGAAAAGAAGCAACTTGAGGTCTTTCCCTGGGCAAGGGCTTAAACTATCCCATAAAGAGTATTTTAAAGGACCCTTTTGCTTAGTCACTTCTGTCATCCTTTCTTTCCTTAACTGTTGCAGGGGAGGAGTAAGATGAGAAAAATCATGGAGAGCACAGGAAACTATATTGATAAAATTCTTCTGTCTGTTTTTAAATCATCACTTTTTAAAATCAGTCTTAATTGGAAGAAGAAAACATGATTTTTTTTTCTTTTTGCTTTATTTCCACAAATGCCTAATACAGTACTCCCTAACAACACAGCAAGTGATCTGCAAATGACATTATTTTATGATCTTCACAAGTGATGCCTCTAAGCTTTACCGTTCTATCTTCAAAATCTCTAAAGTCCTTTAGGATCCAAATTGTAGCTACTATTATACACTTATTATATGGCAGTTACTGATGTGCACATGCTATTTTATTTAACAATAATCATAACAATAACCCTCTACTAAAGATAGTGCTCTTCTCAATCTACCAACAAGGAAACAGTTTCAGAAATATTAAGCAACTCAGCTAGTGATGGGCAAACTGAATTCAAACCCAAGACTCTTTTCTTCACCACCTTGCACACAATCACGTTCTATGGGTTGCATCCACACCATGACTGGGAAATAGATTTTATTGTTTAGAATAGTTTTAGATTTCAAAAAAAAAATCTGCAGAGATTGTACAGAGAGTTCCTGTAGACCCCCTCTCCCCTGCACCATTTCCCGTATCATTACATTCATGTGGTCTGTTTGTTACAACTGATGAACCAATATTGATATATTATTATTAACTATAGTCCATAGATTACATTGGGATTTATTCTTTGTGTTGTACAATTTTGTAGGTTTTGACAATGCATAATGTCATGTATCCACCATTACAGTATCATGCAGGATAGTTTCATGGCTCTAAAAATTCTGTGATCCGCCTATTCATTTCTGCCTTCCTCCCTCTGAGTCCCTGACAAAGACCTATCTTTTCCTTGTCTCCATGGTTTTGCCTTTTCCAAAATGTCATGCAGGTGGCATCATGCACTATTCAGCCTTTTCAGACTAGGTTCTTTCACTTGGCAGTATGCAAGCAATTTTCCTCTATGTCTTTCTCTGTCTTGATGGCTCATTTCCTTTCATTGCAGAATAATATTTCAGTGTACGAATGTGCCACAGTTTGTTATAGCCACCAGCCTGTTGAAAGATTGAGAGCCATCTTGGTGGCTTCCAATTTTTGGCAATTAGGAATAAAGTTTCTATGAACATTCATGTGTAGGTTTTGTGTTGGACCTAAGTTTTCAACTCATTTTGGTAATTACCTAATAACGCAATGCTGAATTATATGTTAAGACAGTGTTTAGCTTTGGGGCACCTGGGTGGCTCAGTCGTTAAGCGTCTGCCTTCGGCTTAGGTCATGATCCCAAGGGCCTGGGATCCAGCCTCACTTGTGTTCCCTCTCTAGCTGTCTCTCTCTCTCTCTGTGTCAAAAAAAAAAAAAAAAAATCTTAATTAAAAAAAAACAGTGTTTAACTTTGTAAGAAACAGCCAGACAGTCCTCAAAGTTTCTATACCATTTTTTTTCTTTTCAGCAATGAATAAGTGTTCCTATTATTCCGCATCTTTGGTAGCAGTTTTTTATTATCAGTGTTTTGGACTTTAGCAGTTCTGATAGATATGTAGTAGTATGTCATCATTTGAATTTACAAATCCTGAACGACATATAATATTGAGCATCTTTTCATATGCTTATCTGAAGTATATCTTCTTTGGTAAGACATCTGCTCAAATCTTTTGCTCATTTTGTAATTGGATCGTCTGTTTCACTGTTGGTAAGTTTTAAGAACTCTATATATTTTGGATACAAGTCTTTTACCAAATATGTGTTTTGCAAATATTTCTCCCTTATGTTTTCTTTTTCTAACAATGATATTTGTAGAGCATAAGGTTTTTGTTTTAATGAAGTTCAAATTACCAACTTTTCTTTCATAGGTTCTGATTTTGGTATTGCATTTAAAATTGCATCAACAATTCCAAGGTCACTTAGATTTCGTCCTGTGACACCTTCTAGAAATTTTAGTATTGCATTTTACATTTAAGTGTATGATCCATTTTGATGTAACAATTACAAAGTGTTTTTGTCCAGTTGTTCCAGCACCATTTGTTGAAAAGATTATCTTTTCTCCTTTGAATTACCATTACTCCTTTATCAAAGATCTGTTGACTGCATTTGTGTGGGCTTATTCCTGGGCTTTCCACTTTGTTCCATTTATTTGTTTGTCTGTTTTTGTAGTTTGTTTGTTTTGTTTTGTTTGCATTTTTTTTTGTTTGTTTGATTACTATAACCTTACAGTGAGTTTTAAAGACAGGTAATGTCGGTCCTCTGATTTCATCTCCAGAATTGTGTTGGCTCTTCTGTTTTTTCTTTCCATATAAACTTTAAGATCATTTGTTCATACCTCCAAAATAACTAACTGGAATTTTTATTGGGATTGCATTGATTCTTTAGATCAAGTTGGGAGGAACTGATATCTTAATATTGGATCTTCTTATCTATGAACATAAAATACTTCTATAATTATTGAGATCTTCTTTGATTTTTTTCATCAGAATTTTGTGGTCATCCTCATATACATCTGGTATATATTTTGTTAAATTTATTTCAAAGTATTTAATTTTTCTGGTGTTAAAGTAAATAGTATTGTACCTTTAATTTCAAAGTCCCCAGCTGTTCATTGTTGGTATCCAGAAAATCTATTGACCGACTTTTTATACTAATGTTACATGATGCAAATCTTGCTAAAATTGCTTATTCATTTCAGTAAGGTTTTTTTTTTTCTTGAATCTTTGGCATTTTCTATATAGAAAATCATGTCATATGTAGACATAGACAGTTTTATATCTTTCTTCCCAATATGTATATTTTTATTTCATTTTCTTGTATTATTGTAGTAGCTAGAAATTCTCATGCAGTGTTGAGTAGGAGTGATGAGAGGCAACATCCTTGTCTTGTTCCTGATCTTAGGGAGAAAGTTTCTGGTTTCTAACCATTAAGTATGATATTATCTGTAAGTGTTTTTGTAGATTTTCTTTAACAAGTTGACAGTCCTGTGTATTCCTAGTTTACTGAAGATTTCATCATGTATGGATATCGGATTTTGTCAAATGCTCTTCCTGCATCTATTGATATGATCATGTGATTTTTTGCCCTTTAACTTATTGATGTGATGGATAATTTTCCTTGGGATGTATTTCAAAATGGTTACTTTTCCCCTCTTCTGCTGAAATTCCACAAAGTTTTGTTTGTTTGTTGTTTGTTTGTTTATCTTCACCATGAGAAATCTGATGGAATTCCTGGAAATAAGACTCAGACAGATTGCATTTTATGCTATCACATCCGTAATTTGTAGGTTCAAGGTTGAAAACACAATTAATTGATCCCTCAGTACCCTTTAATTTACTCTTCATTGGCTTACATTCCCTGGATTTTGTTAGCCTGACTCTGATTATTATGCAAGTTTGATCTGAGGTATTAACTGTCATTCTGTTTCTGATGCTTGGGAACTATTCCTCACACCTGATGGTAGTACTTGGAGGTATTGTTGGCCTGTCACCCATGACCATAATCAAATCTGGCAATGACCTAAGTCTACTGAACCTTTCAACCAAGACTATGAAGTTAAAGGGCCACAGTTATCTTCACAATTGATCCTTCCAGATTATGAATACTGAATTCACAGATAATAAAAAGACTTAAATATTTAATGGATGATAGAATATAAAATCAAAATTGTCATAGGCAAGAAAAACCATAAAAAATAAGATACAGTGTAATTGAGATATATATGAAATGCTGTGTTTTGTTTATTTTGGAGTTTTAAATTGCATCAAACATGGTTTAGGACAGACTTGTACAAAATTAAAAATTATTAGTTGGTTAGTAAACTCAATTTAATCCAGCCTATAACTACTGAAAAGCTATTTGGATAATAATAATACTGGAAGTAAAATGTACTGCCCAAAGAAGAAGACTGCCTCTGTGTCTGAAAAGAAATCTTTCCAGAAACACCAATAGTAATCTTCACGACTAGAAAGACTATCATAAGGAAGATAATATAGGCCTATTACCTATTGCTAGAGGGCACAACTTGGAAAAACTCAGAGATCTTAAGGAAGTATTTGGGACAATAAGAATTGGAGTGGATTCCTACCCCTGATGATTTTGAAGATGAGAACAGATACAGATTTCACACTTGTATTGGCTGTATAATTATGCTAGATAGCATCTAACATTTTGTTACCTCATAACAGTCTACAATTTTAATGATGCAACAAGATGGATGTCTTCACTGTCATTTGTCATCAAGAATTGTTTAAGGAGAAGCTATAACTCTCTGACCATAAGCTTTAAGGGGAAACTAAAGAAGCACAATATATACCCAGTACCTAGGTGTCAAGGACCTGAAAATTTGCTTTCAAATGTAAGATCTTATTTGTTTCTCACATGATCTTGTACAGTGTTATTATGTTATCCCATTTTACATCTAAATAAACTGAGACTTAGCAAGGCTGTGTTATGTGTCCAAAGTCTCCTATTTAGCAAGTTGAATAGCTGAGTCATCTGATTTTAAAGCCCATGAATTTATTAATCAGAACAACTGTTATTCCTCTTCCATTCTGACTATATTCTTAATGGTTGAGAGCATAAGGTAGTTCTTGTCTCCCACCAATTTGATCTGATCTTATAAACCTTTCCTAGATACAACAAAAATGTGACCACATAATTTTAGGGCAATACCAAAATTAAATTCAGAACGATTCTTGACCGGACACTTTCACTTTGGAATTGATACTCCTGGAACTAAAGTTTGGTTGGGCACTCTATGGATTCACTTAAGTTATTGTTCTAATTTAAATTATTACATTTATGAGCTTAAATTTTAGCTTGCTTGTTGGAATCTGTTATATGGACTGTAAAGTTAACTTTCTAATGCATCATGGTTCACAATTTGTAAAGAGAAAATATTTTGGTTATTTCACAATAGGTACATCTCTACACCCCAGATCAATCATTATGCCTGCTTTCTTCTGGGTACCTGGTGACATATTTGCATATTGAAGACACAGGGACATGGAACAGTTGGGCTATAATCTCAAGTTCTTGTTGCCAACTATCCTTAAACTTCTAGAGTAATTTGCAGTCAAATTTCTAACTTGTCCCTGCAGTTTTATTTCCGTCTATATTTTTGTTTCCAACTAAACATAAAGTATACTGAGGTACCAATGCTTGATGATTAAGGGTATGGAATCTACAGCCAGACTGCCTGGGTTCAGATCCTGCCTTTATGCTCTTAATCCTTCTGAGTCTAGGTCATCTTATCTGCAAAAGAGGGATAATAATACCTCCCTCAAAGGGTAAGTAAATTAGCACATAGTAGGGAGGTCCTTGCACTTGGTAATAGCCCAATAAATACTATATATTGTCTTTACTTGATTATTATTATTCAAAGTGAGATATGATTACATATGTCAGACCATGTGTTTTCTTTTCTTTGAAATAGAAATAGGTTTTCTTTTCTTCGCTTCTTCTCTTCTCACTTCCTTTCCTCTAATCCTTTGTTCCTTCCTTCTTCCTTTTCTTCTTTTTTTCTCCCTTTTTCCTTCTTCCCTTCCTCCTTTCTTGATTTTTTTTCATTTACAAATATTGAGTTTGTTGTGAATCCACTGATGAGACAAGTCCACACATATATCTCCACCATTTCCAACTTATCAGTCCAGCTGTTAACACTGTTACTCTTGGATTTTGTGAGATACTAGAAGATTTCAGGGGAAATAGAGAACATTTTCCTATTTACAATGTGCAGAAGCATGAGGCTCACCTCAGTAGAACTGATATGAGCTATTCCCAATTGTTAAGCCACAGCAACATCCATCTATTAAGAAGGCAACTATACTGGGATCAGGGGAGGGCCAGGATAAAACATGATCTGCACATCAGCATCTGTTTTCTAATTAGGATGACTCAGTGGCAATTTTCACCCAATAACTTAGTTAAATTTCATTCCTAAAGTATAAATATCCTCCGAAGGCACATGGGTGAAGTTAAATCAATAACTGCATTATTAGAAATTACTTCATAATTATATATTGATAAACAGAATAAGGTTATATGTTATCCATTTTCCATATCACTTCATACCTCAGACAACTTCATAGAAAATTGCATTCTTATGTTGTTTTCAATCAGCTTTATTTTGTATAAAACGCATTTCACCTCATTTTAAAACAATACAATTTCAGCATAGCACTCCTTGTTTTGTTTAGATTTTCAAACCATATAAACTCAAGATATCTGAATTAAATGTTCTCAGAGAATTTGATGTGAAAAAAATTTAAGGACTTATAAGAAAAACATTGCATTCTGTTCTGGTTTTAGGCCTAGCTAGAGAATACTGGGAGACTAAAATAGTTCAAGTCAACCTGCCTCCCATCTATCCCATAATCCATCAGCTTAGAATATTCTCTTTATCTACTGATCTCCCTTCTACTGGGGACTCTTCCTCCCATGTTCTATTTGTCATGTACTTATTTATGCTGACTGTATGCCCTAGAACATTCACAATCGTCTGATATAAAATATTGTGTCCTGGGTGGGGTGAGCTCTGAGTGGCTACGCTGGGTAGCTGGTCAGTGCTGGGGTCTGTTGTGGTCTGGTAGGCTGAATAGAGTCTTGACCAGGCAGAAGACTTCTAGGTGGTGGGGAGTGGGAGCCTCCATGTGCCAGAGATCATTCCAGGGCCAGAAAAACCTGGAGGAGAATGAGGCCAGCCATCTGGAGACCTCCATTTGGGCCCCAGGCTCCCTGTGCAGTCAGTTCCAGGGGAGGCTACCCCTTAAGAGCAGTCAGCTTCAGCTTCTTGGCAGGAGCCCCCTAGAAATGCTTGGAAGCCCCAGCGCCAGGGCCTCCAGGCTGTGACTCCCTCAGCTAAGAGCGCCTTAGGTGGCATGCCCCAGAGAATCCAGGAGTCCTGCTAAAGTGGAACCAAGTGGCTGGTGACAACCCAGGTGAGAACCAGGAGGAGGAGGAGAGGGGCACAGAAGGGCAATAGCCCCCATTTCACAGCCTGAGCCAGAAGAGCACTCACCTGTCTGGAGCTGCCCCTGCCCCTGCCCCCTCAACCCTGGACCCCTGGATGAAGGAGTATCACGGATTTCTGTCCAGACGGACCCATGTGCATACCCACTGCAACCTCCCTCCAAGAAGGAGACTGCCTTCCAGAGCCCCTACTCCCTGACAGAACCCCTCTGCTCCCCCAGTGAGTCTGACAATGACCTAGAGCCTGTGGGAGCTGGAATTCAGCATCTCTAGAAGCTGTTGCAAGAACTGGCTGAAGCCATTGTGATTGAAGAGAGCAAGGACATGACTGTTTCTTTCATTTGTGACTGAGGAGAGTGCCTTCAGGTAATGTCACCCTCCCAAGCGCCTTTCTGGGGTTCTTCTTCTCCCTCCTCTTCCGCATGCATGAACATGTACAAGAAGGGACTCTTTTCTGGAAAACCCCACAGAGCTGATGGATCCAGCAGAGTAGAAAGTGTGGAAGTCTTACCTGCCTGGATCCAGAGCTGCTGACCTCACTGACCCCATCATTAACTGAGTATACCAGGCTCCTAAGCAACTGGAGCCACCTTCCAGCTCCTCATTTTGGAGGGAAGACTATGGTGTCCCCTACTTGCCCTGCTTTGAGCACAGTGAGGGGCTGGGAAGGAGCTCTGTATTGCAGGACACAAGCCACATCTGACCACCATGCCATCACATCAGAATCTGTGCATCCCTGCAAGTTCCTGAGGAAGCCCCAGAGTCAGCAGTGCCCTTGGACCACTGCTAACAAGGGCCCAGGTGGAGGCTGCTCGGGGACGCTGCTCTCCTGCTCCAGCCACATCTGGTCCTGCTAGTGACCACCTGACCCAGCCTGAGAGTGACTTAGGGAAGAAAGTGGGGACAGTTGTTCACTTTATTCCCCTTTTGGGCTTGGAAATTCATCCCCCACTTCAGCATTGTTGCTGAAGCCCAGATACCAGAAGGTATTGGGGAGCTCTGAACTGTGTACCCAGGAGTGGGATCTTTCAGGAATCATCCCTTATGTTGCCAGTGCCCAGACTCTAGGGAACCCAGTTCCTGCTCCTGTTCCCCCCACCAGAGCTCTGCAAGAAGGGATGGGAGAGATTTCCAGGCCCAAAGACCCTGGGCCCACAGGTACCTATTTATACTCAGCACAGGGCACTGTGGGTGTGCAAGGAGGGGTAGCACTATTCAGTAGTAATTTCTGCCCTTGGTGACTTATTTAAGAAATCTGCTTTGTCATTTTATTAGAAAGAAACTAGCATGGGACTTCCCTAGATAACACCTCTTTTTCATAGTCTTTTTCAAGACTCTTCCATAAAAATAAAATAAAATAAATAAAATAAAATATTCTGTCCCATTTCAGTAAATGTGGCCCAATTATTGGTTGAGAAAATATGGTGACTGTACATACATTAATACCTACTAATTAATGTATCACTTGTCTCTTAACCAGAGCTTATGTTCATGGCTTGGGTATGTCCTTGGTATGACATTGTTCTATGCTGACTTTGTTCCTCTCTGCAAAAAAAGACACTGGGAGAATGTGCGTGTAAGAAAAGAGTGTGTGTTTTAGGTGCAGTTAAACTTGCTCTTGAATCTATTTTCATCACTTGCTAGATTTTTTTCCCTCGCCAAGTCATTTAACCTCTTCCTATATGGCATGGAGATAATACTTCTTCCTTTCACCAAAATAGCATTTAAGTGAGATTACATGTTTATGACTAGTCTTGGTCATTAACACTTAGTGGGTACTCAATATATATGGTAAGGATTATTGTGGAACAATATTATTATAAGTTCATTATGTAAATGCAATGATCTTTCTGTTCATGATCACACTAGGTCTCCTCTTAAAGTATTGGTCATTATTTCTGTGAAATGAATTTATGGTTAATGGTATTTTGCATGATCCTAAAATAGTATTTCTCAACCATGTGTAACCATCCATTAGTCCCTTTCCCAAATTCACTGAGCCAGAAACTTCAGGGATGGCTGTGTTTATATACCCCACACAGGAATACTGAAGTGCCATCTGGTTAAGAACAAACAAGCCAAATATCTGAATAGGATTTGAAAGCAATATCTAAAGAACTTTTGCTTTCCTTCATGGTAATTTGCAGGGATCTTCAAGGAAAGTTGCAGTGTCAGTGCTTGGAATTGGAAAACTGGCTCATCAGATGTCCTGGGTAGGACCATTTCTAAGCAGTAGAGAGTAAAAATATAGTGTTGTACAGTTTCTGGGTCCTGCACACGTCATTTTCATGCAAGTGACATCTAGGGACAATGAACAGTAAAAACACCTTTTTTTTTTTTTTAAAGATTTTATTTATTTATTTGACAGAGAGAGAGATAGAGCAGGAACACAAGCAGGGGAAGTGGGAGAGGAAGAAGCAGGCTTCTTGCCGAGCAGGGAGCCCGATGTGGGACTTGATCCCAGGACCTTGGGATGGTGAGCTGAGCCAAAGGCAGACGCTTAACGACTGAGCCACCTAGGCTCCCATAAAAACACCTTCTAACACCTTTACTTCTAACAGTAAAAACACCTTATGGTGGTAGTAGTAGGAGTTTTGCCTTGACAGGCAGGCCCACCAAAGTTCAGAAGCCCATTGCTATTTGTCTGACTTAGGCCCTACTCTTTGCCTCTTCCTGATTCACCACTTGGAAGAACTACCTCTTTTATCCTAGCCTTCACTGTCTTTTTTAAAATTATTATCATGTTCAGTTAGCCACTGTATAGTACAATATTAGTTTTTGATGTAGTGTTCAATGATTCATCAGTTAGGCATAACACCCAGTGCTCATCACAACACATGCCCTCCTTAATACCCATCACCCTACTACTTCTTCCCCCCACCCCCATCCTCTCTGAAACCTTTAGTTTGTTTCCTGGGGTCCATAGTCTCTCATGGTTCATCTTCCTCTCTGATTTCTCCCCCTTCAGACTTCCCTCCCTTCCCCTGTGGTCCTCCATGTATTACTTATGTTCCACACATGAGTGAAACCATATGATAATTGTCTTTCTCTACTTGACTTATTTCACTTAGCGTAATCCCCTCCAGTTCCATCCATGTCGATGCAAATGGTGGGTATTCATCTTTCCTGATGGCTGAATAATATTTCATTGTATATATGGACCATATCTTCTTTATCCATTCATTTGTTGATAACCCTCACTATCTTAAAGATGGTTCCCTAGGCATCACAGGATCCCCCAAGGCTTTCTCCTGGGTTTGCTTCATTGTAAAACATTACCCATTGTGAACTGTTGGTCAACCAGTCATTCTTCTCACCCTAGAACCCAGTTAAGGAGAAGTGGAAGAAGTGGAAGAAGTGGAAGTGAGTGTGATTATGGTGTTTGGATTTCATCCACCACTGATTTGGTAATTAGCTCTAGAACCATGCATAGAATCATAGTCTCTGTGTATTTGGCCCATTATATTTTCCAAATTCCTTTATAAAGTTCTCTTCAGACTATTCATGGATGTATTTTCTGAAATCCAAATTGATATTCTGAATGACTCAGGACATGATGCCTCAAGCCATATCCAAGAAAAAAGAAAAGTTGTGCCCTATGAGAAATTATCCACCTAAATCAAAGACAGGTGAGAGATGAGTTCAGGGGATAGAGAAGATGAACTTAACAAGTAGCCTTTGCCCACCTCTGTGATAAATAGAAAACCCCGCCATTTTGAATAGTTTTATTTGCACAATTAATTTACAATTACCTAGATAACCTTTTAAAAAATAATCAAGCTCTTGCAAGATTTTGCATTAATTTCTCTTGATGCCTCATAAATGCAAAAGCACTTGCATTTGAGATGCATAAATAATGCAAATCATATCTCTATCTCTCTTTAACCGCCTAAAGTCTTATTTATGATCAGAACTTTTTCCAGTATCATTCTAACTGTAATACACCATTAAGAATGTCTCACAGAACATTTACAGTGTATTCTAGAAAGGAAATCTGGCATTAGTGCATTAGTGCCTTCTGTATTATGTGGGTAGAAATTCAGAATACCTTACTTGAAAAATGAGGACATGCTTCAAGATTAAGGATTAATTAACCAATTCATTCATTTATTCACTCACATCCATGTAACAAATATTTATTGACAATCTCCCTATGAGCAAGGTGCTGTTCTATCTGGAATTTTATCAAGAAACAGGACAGACGGGGTTTCTCTTGTCACAGATCTTACGTTTTAGTGAGGAAAGTGGTCAAAATAAGTAAACAAACAAGAAAAATATCAGGCTTAACTAATCCAGCAAAAATGACTTTCTTTTTAAACCAAAACTCAGCATGCCCAAGTCTAAAAAAGAGTCATAAAAATATGTTTTTAAAGCTAGTTTTTAAATGTCTCCATGTTAAAATTGTTCATCCCTTCTGTTTTTATAGAAAAGTCACTTAGCCCTCTAGTATTAAAAGGAGAGAAAAGTCATGAGAAATAAAAAATGTTCGAATAATTGGTATTAAGCAAACTGGTCGAAGAAGCTCCTTTAATGGTCTCCTGGCATCAGGGTCATCCAGGTCAGGAATCAAACACCTTTTCTCTTGTTCGCTGACTGCTCTCCTTACCCATTTCATCACATGCACTTACTCGGGTCACCCAAGTGGTTACAAATCTCCTTTGTTCTCATTTTCTAAGAGGGCACTTCTTTGTCACTGGTGACTCTAGAGAAGTCAATTATTTTTGACAACTGCTGCCCAGACAAAAGCAGAGATGATGGAAATGTTCAACACTTGGAAATACCTAGATTCCAAGTGTTGGGATTTCTAGGAGCTTTGGTCAGTTAAAATCTACCTTATTTATGTATTTTTTTTTTTTTTTTTTTTTAGTGAGAAACATCAGTCATATAAATGAATGCCAAACCAATTCTCAGAAGGAAATTGCTTTGATATGGTCTACCCTTAATCAATGAAACTAGTATTATATATTTGCTTTTCATATCAATGACATTTGAGGATCATTTTAAGGATAGGTGTTACTCTATTTCAGCCAAAACTCTCTTCTTGTTAATCTGAGCCAAATGTCCCATACATGGGTATACCAGTTTTTAAATTTCTGCAACTGATTTAAAAGCTATACAGACACCCATGTATGTAGGAGGCAAAATCTGTTTTTGGAACCTGTAGGAGCTACTTACATAAAATAAATAGAATTGTTAAATGAACAAACAACCTAACATTTAGACACAGAGGTATCTTTAAAAGTAGTAACATAAATATTAGTACAAGCAATGTGTCCAATTCTCTAAAGTCTGTATTTTGAAGACCACTGTTGATAAGGGTGTAGTTGTTTGTAGTCAACAAGCAGTGTTGAAAGATGAGAATTGGACAACATGTGGTACTTGTCCATGCCCTGTAATACTGTAATTACCTGATATTGCCCTGTCTAGATTAGTTTTTTCCTAGTAGTAAAAGATGCCTTAATAGAACATCAGCAGGCTCCTTGATGCAAGGGAGCACAATCAAGCAAGGTCAGACCCAGGGGCCAGCAAACTAAGTAACAGGGGCCAACAAGCTAATGTGGAGAAATTGAAAGCACAGATTACATATGGTACTCTTTACAGGAGCAAGATGTCCTCTAATGTTCCCTTCTGAATACAGGAAGGGTATGAAAGAGATGATTACTGGATTTTTTTCATACCACAACCTTTGTGTTTTTGTGGATACATGTCTGTTCATTCAATGCTTAGCCTGACCAACAGTGGCCTCCTTGAGAGAAAAAGACATAACTGATAACTAATTAATCATCTGTATGTTGTACAGTGCCTGGAAAAAAAAATGCATGTCAAACTAAGATGATGATGAAATGAATTAATTATAACAAATATGAAATTCCTATTTATAATGAAGTCACTTTTTCATGAGGATCGGCACTGGTATACTATGCTGGTGTCTTTTGTTTTAATTTAATCTCTATTCTAGGTATACATTGACATATATTTGTTCAAATGTGTTAGCCTTGTCACACTGCTGGGCTCTTTGGTCAGGAAAATCAAATATATTTGCCTGTGTGTGGACTTACCTAACAGACATTCTACCATAAACAAAGAGCATTATAATTTGCACAACTACCAATTTAGAATCTGAAGTTTCACTTTTGATTTTTTTGGTGGTGTCTCTTGTGGTACCCAAGAAATTCAGAAAATTGACAAGTATTACATATAGAAAATTCAAATCCTGGGAAAATGTGCTGGAAGAGAACAAAGATATTTGACAATGATTAGTATATGAACACTGTCATGTTATTTTCTGTAAAAAGGAAAGTACCCTCTAGGATATCATTTAATAAGTTTCATCTTCTCTAGGAAGTCTTCCCTTCTACCCTACCTGCTGCTTCCACACACATGCATATCTCTACCATACACTCTTGGCTCAGTTGTGTGCCCTTCTTCCATACTTTTCTACACTGCATATCACGTGGGTCCTTATCATACTATCTACAACACAGTCTGGTTATCTGTCTATCTACGTGTATCCCAATTGACCATAAACACCTAAGTGAAAAGAGCAGAGCTTATTCATATTTGAATCCTTTGTTTTTATCACAATGCTTGGCTCACAGTAAGCTCTCAAGAGATGTGTGTTGCATTGAATTAAAATGACTTTCACTTGGGTTTAACAGTAGACTTAACAGATGGCTTACCCAACTTACTCAGGGGACAAGCCTCTGGTCTCATTTTCATTTGCATCCTGGCCATGATCTGGACTACTGTCAGTCATTATGGAATACAGAAAAGCAAACTGAGCTATGGTGAGTCAAACTAACTATACATAAGATATCCTTATTAGCAGAGTCCAGGCCATCAGACCAGTCAATTGCAACCTATGGTTATCATGAAAATGTGGTTATGACTTTGACATTAATTCATCTTCCTTTCACCTGAAAAATATTTATGCTATAACAATTACAAAAATAATAACATTTAGTGAACATTTCTAGTAATCCAAACACTTAGATAAATGAGATTATTATTTCAGTTAACGGTCTGAATAACATTATTAGATAAAAGCCCTCTACTAAGTATACTTGTCTGTTTTTAAAGTATTTTGACTTACATTTAAAAATAAATGACAGAAAATGACAAAATTGCATAATTCCAGGCAAAATTCTTTTTAACATCAGATTTCTCTACCAAGATTTTGTTGTTATTGTTAATTCATCCTTCTATTCTCATTGCTGGTACACAGTGAATGCTCAGAAGTAACTAGAATTCATTAAAAGTGTACAATAGGCTAAAACCACACTACAATTACAATGTGTTACCTTACATCAAATCTCTTACCATTAAATTTTTCTCAAAAATCCTCACAATAGTCCTTTGAGATAGGTGAGTTTATTATTTGAGTCTTAAGAAGATTAAATTAACTCACTGAAGGTTAAGTTAAGAATAGGAGCTATCTTTTTAGTCATCACTATCCATAAATGTTTATTGAATAAATGGTCAAATGCATTTTGATCAAGCACATGCTTATTTTAAGTAATACATTATTTTTTTCTTATTCAATAGGTATTTTTTGATCATTTGAAAAAATGTAAGAAAAAAACATAGAAGGGAAAGATGGGGTGCCTGGGTGACTCATTTGGTTGAGCAACCAACTCTTGATTTCGGCTCATGTCATGATCTCAGGGTCCTGAGATAGAACCACCAGTTGGGCTCCAGGCTCAGTGGGAAGTCCGTTTGAGTTTCTCTTTTGCCCTTTCCCTTTGCCCCTACCCCTGCTCATGCACACACACACTCTCTCTCTCTCTCTCTCTCTCTCTCTCAAAATAAAAATAAATAAATCTTTAAAAAAAAACACAGAAAGAAAAAAGAGAAAGAAATGAAAAAGAGGATAGACAGTAAGAGAGAGATGGTGAGAGAGAGAAAGAATGGTGGAGGGAAGAGAATAATAATCATAAGCAAAAAATGATGCCTGTGGTCTAACAGGTTATAATTTTTTTAAGTACCTGAATTTAGAAGAATGAGTGGTATACTATACTTTTGATTATTTGAAGGAAAACTAGCTAATATGACATCTTTATTTTGCAGATGGCTATTTGATGTAAAAAATATCTTCCGAACATTTTTTAGTGATTCTTTCCCTTTGGAGGTCTTTGGTTATGGAAACCTGTCTTAAAACTTGTATTACTCAGGGCGCCTGGGTGGCTCAGTTGGTTAAGCGACTGCCTTCGGCTCGGGTCATGATCCTGGAGTCCCGGGATCGAGTCCCGCATTGGGCTCCCTGCTCAGCAGGGAGTCTGCTTCTCCCTCTGACCCTCCCCCCTCTCATGCTCTCTCTATATCATTCTCTCTCTCAAATAAATAAATAAAATCTTTAAAAAAACAAACAAACAAAAAAAAACAACTTGTATTACTCAGAATATGTAGAAAGCCCAACAGTAAAAAAAGAAATAGTGGATTTTTTTGTTTCATAAACAGTGAATAATCATCACTGAATAAGTCAATTTACTTCCTGTTGGCTTCTGGGGTAAGTCCTTCACAACTATGTGAAGAGCAAAAATATTTTCAAAACGTTTCTCTCGGAAGTCTAGAAAAATCCAATTGGAAAGGAGATCATCTGTAACAGAAATAAGAGATAACTATTCCTAAAAATAGTAGAAAATAAATATGAGCGAAAGAATAAACAAATGAATTAAAGTTGCCTGTAATTGAGGAGTGGTCACCCTTGCTCTATGGGGAATAGCACTATACATGAACTACTAGTCCTTGAGTCTTCCTTGAGTTAACTCCATGAACTTAAGCAAAACATAGGCACCTACTTGCCTTATGGGTAAAACATTGCCAATAGCATCTGCCATGTTTTTCCCATTGGTGTTTTTCTGGGTTGTATAGATTAATATACATGGATAAAATTTAAGAAAATAGTTATAGACTAGATTGTTAGCATATACTTAATTAGTATGAAAATAAAATAAAAATAGCATAGGAGACTAGCTTTTTATTAACAGCAAATAAAGTAAATATTAATTAGGGCAGTATTATGTCTCACCTAAAAGTATAGTTTTGGTAAGTAGAAATCCTTCAGGGTTGAACATTTCTTTAATTGATAGCAAGAATTCAGAATGTTAACTATTTAAGCATATGTAGGGTGGTTTTCCTTTTCTTCATGATATTGCCTTGTTTATCCCTCTGATTTATCATCCCATCCCACTTTAAGCAGGCTATGCTCTTTAATGCCATCTTGTTTATGGGAACTAATAAAAGAAAAGTCTTTGCAATGGGAAATTTGCTTTATTTAAATGCAAATTAAAACTATATTCTCTCAGTTACAGGCCAAAGATTATAAACGCATGCTGTTTAACAATTTCAGGCGGAAGTAAGAATGCTTTTCCTTCCCCATAATCTAATGAAATTGATTTAGTTCTTGTAAAATGGTGTAACTAATTGAGCTGTGACATTTATACTATCTTATGTATGTTTTATGCTGTTTCTTAAAAGAGACAGTAATGTTTAAACAAGAAATGGAAAAGACAAAATTGCTAGACTAGTAAAGAAATTGACTAATTTGAAATTTCACGAGACAGGAGTATCTTTCTGTTTTACTGTTCAACTGCTACAACCAAACGAATATAGTAAAAGGAAGATGTGGTTCATATATACAATGGAATATTACTCAGCCTTCAGAAAGGATGAATACCCACCATTTGCATCAACATGGATGGAACTGGAGGGGATTATGCTAGGTGAAGTAAGCCAAGCAGAGGAAGACAATTATCGTATGGTTTCACTCATATGTGGAACATAAGCGATAGCACGGAGGACCACAGGGGAAGGGAGGGAAAACTGAATGGGAAGAAATCGGAGAAGGAGACAAACCATGAGAGAATCTGGACTCCGGGAAACAAACTGAGGGTTAAAGAAGGGGGGGGATGGAGTAACTGGGTGATGGGTATTAAAGAGAACACATGTGGTGATGAGCACCGGGTATTATATCCAACTAATGAATTGTTGAACACTACATCAAAAACTAATGATGTCCAATTATGGGGTGGCTGGATGATGGACATTGGGGAGGGTATGTGCTATGGTGAGTGCTGTGAATTGTGTAAGACTGATGAATCACAGACCTGCACCCTTGAAACAAATAACACATTATATGTTAATTAAAAAAAACTAATGATGTATTATATGTTGGCTAAGTGAACATAATAAAAAAATATAGTTGTTCTTCTGACCTCTTTGATGTATCTGTAAAAGAATTAGTAATCCTTACCTTGAAACGACCCTCTAAGAATCAATACAATAACTTGCCAAATGGATTTAAGTTTTAGAAAATCAAAAAGGGAGCCTAGTCAGTCTCTGGAACCAGATAAGGCCAATTTCCTTCCTTTTAAGCTCACGTTAGCAATTATCAGATTTCAAGAAAAGCATCCAGAAATCAAGGAGGCAAAAAAAAAAAAAAAAAAAAAAGAAGGAAACACCTTGCCTAGAAGGTAATGGCATCTCAGAAAGATCATGGTTGTGTGTACCCAGGCAATGTGATTAAAGAAAATGAAATGGGCCAAGAATTAAGTGAAAAATGTCTAAGTGTAATTTTATTTCCTGTTCCCATCTTAGGATTCTAAATAGAACATGACCCTCAGAGAGAGAGAACTGTACTCCTACTCTCTCACAGCTTCCATACTGGAATGTGAGTATTCCTACTTCCAGTTGAAAACTACTTATTTCAGGGTACTACCATTTCATTCTTTCATATATTGGAAGGCGCATTTTCTCTAATCATGCCCTTAAATGATTGGTTGTGATTGACTCTGAAGCCAATGGGAATAGATATCTTGGCCCTATGAAACAGGAACCCACAGCAATAGTACGATGGCCCAGTCATTCCTCTGTTTACTTTATATCCTCTACATAGAAGCAAGGTTTTGTTGTTATTTATGTAACAACAGTTAGTGACTGAATAGAATGGAATATTCCTACCGGTGCAATGTGAATAAGATTATCTAATGTTAAATATATAAATTGATGTAAAATGTGGAAGAACATACTCGGAATCCAATTTCACAGAAGGGTGACATAAAATAGTATTCCCTACAGTCTATTCAAATTCTATTTTTGCTAGGAAGTCAATCCTATAGAGAGCTGATTGTGCAATAATTAGAGAAGGCAAGGTACTCTCTGTCTTTTGCACAAATAATTCATGAAAATGTTAAAAAGGTGGAACAAATTCAGTAAAATAATGCTCTTCCAATTTGCCTGGCCCCCGCCGCAAACATTTCTTAGCTTTTCTGCTCTATATTTTTCTGATATAGATACAATATCTAATATAGTGGTATTTCTTTTTGTGGTATTTCCCACAAAAATATTATAGTTGAAAAATCTGAATTTTTAAAAATTCCATGTCACCTAACTCTGTACCTAAAAAGGAAACAAAAATGGCATTTCTAATAACCACATTACACAGGGTAAATAATTAATAAGAGTCTCTATTCCAATCATTCTGAGAACAAATATCCTGAATAAGAATAAGGAATATTCCCCAAGTGTTTTCCATTTCTAATGTTTAAAGGGGTTTGTGCTTGTTTTGAAAATTAATGCATTGATTATCAATTGGGGAAAACATCCTTTTGCAGTAAATAGTAATTGACAATAGCTAAAGAAGCAAATAAACATCTCAAAAAGCTCATTTAGTCAAAAGAAAAGAAAAAAAAGAATTCAGATTTCTTGTAAAGCTACTATTGGGCTAGACACACATACTGTTTGATTAGCTCACATTGCAACCCTGTGAGGTAGGTGTTATTCCCCACCCCCAATATATATCCCCCCGCCCATACATACCACCACCAATTTTCCTGATGAGGAACTAAAAGTCGGAGAGATTGAGTAACTTGCTCGATTTTCATGAGGTGGACCTGAAAAGAAAATCTGGCTTCAAAGCCTAAGATCTCTATGCAGTAAACTGTTGGACATTTAGGATAAAATGATGTTGAATGTAAAATAGGAAAAATGTTATAGGAAAAATGTTTGTTCTTATTTTCACTTTCATGTAGTAGTTCTGTAATTCTTGGTAAGAGGGTGTACAGAACTCAAAATAATAGCCCGTGTTATATTGTAGATTTTGGATTTTTCAGTATATGAGTGACAATTGCATCTTTGGCATGTTCTAATTGAGGAAACATTTCGAAGCAGACTTTTTAATTTCTTCACCCTGTGTGTCAGCTGGGAATTCACTAGAATTTGCCGGCTTAGACACTACTGCTGTATGCATGGCAACACCATTTCTTGCTGCTCTGACTCTTTTTATTAAACTGCATGACTGGAATTTTAGTTAGGAGGAGAAAAAGAACCATTTCCCTAAATTAGATTAACCTTTGCACCTTTAGCAGCTCAAGTTAATCCCAAAACTGCCCTGAAGGTGAAGTGGGATCTGGGGCACAAGGACTCTCCTTTACCAGGTTGAGTTAGAAAATGATATCCAAGTAGAATGACAACCAGAGAGAAAAACATAAGCATGTGCATAAAAAGTCACCTTTCCCTGGATCTAAAGCCTGAGGTTGAAGAGATATACGAGCTGGCTGTAAGATTCAAATGAGTCATAATAAAAGTATCTGCTTGGATCAGATTCGGAAAAATGAAAGTTGTTATTAATGTGTCCAATACTCCAATTGATAGTTGCAAAAGAAGCAGATTGGCAGAAGTTCTTGATAGGTGCCCATTACTCCCTGGAAAGGATAAGGCATGGTTGGAAACTCAAAAAATGCTAATTCAAATGTACAACGTTTTGATTCAACGATTCCATAAATTACTCAGTGCTCACCACAGTAAATGTATTTACCATCTCTCACCATACAACATTACTACAATATTTTTGACTATATTCCCTACATTGTACTTTTCATCCCTGAGACTTATTTATTTTATAAATGGAAGTTTGTGTTTTTTAATCCCTTTTATCTATTTCACCCAACCCCCATCCGCCTTCCTCCTGGCAATCACCTGTATGTCTGTATATTAAAAGAGCAATAATATATATACATATATATTTACACACTATATAATATATGTATATGATGTATGTATATACATACATATGACATATGTGTATATATAAGATATATGTGATCACATATAGTAATATAGTATATGATCATATATATAGAAATGTATATGCTATGTATAATATATTGTATATTATATATAATGTATATTTAAACATAGTTCAGTCAAAATAGTGTTCTATATCTTATACCACTGGCTAATACTTGATGTTGATATAAAAAGCAGTTGAAGTAGCACAGATACTGTAGAATATAGTAAATATATATAGTATAGTATATAAATATATGTATAGTATATTATATAAATATATATAGTAAACACGGATAATTAACAGCAAAATATTAAAACCCAGCTAAACAGAAAAAAAGTAGGACTACAAGAAGAAATACATATGCCATTATATTTATAAGTCATAATCATTTAATATAATAAAAGTGCCCAATAAAGGTGCTCCTAATGAATGTTTGAATTAATGAATTCAATATATATGAATTAATTTTCAAAATTTGCATTTAATATGCCATAAGGATTCATATCTTTTGAAAACACTCTATGTGGTAATATTTATTCTATTGAGACATTTGTAAATTGGTTTAGTAGAATGTGTACACTCCTAATTTAAGCAAAAACATAGTTTCCAATAACCTGTTTATAAAAAATAATTTGGGATGTTATTTATTTAAAAGAGAAATATGAAATTATGAATGCCTTGATTTCATTTTAATTATTTCAAAGAAAGGAAGGGAAAGAATGCAGGGAAAATGTGGGTCTTTTATGGCTTAATTAAGCATTGTAGTATTGCAAATCCTCTTTCCATGATTTTCTCAAATTTTGCAATTACAGAATTGTTTTTGGGTAGTCATACAGAAATGATTAAAAGAGTAGAAAAGAGGATCAATAGGAAAAGATTAAAGGGACTGTCATTTTTCAGCCTAAGGAAGAGAGAGAAGGCAGAAAGACTTCAAATATATGGGGTTTTAAACATTGGATGGTGATTAGTTGCTATTAATTTATGTCAACAAAAGAGGAGAGGAAATATGTGAGACTCCATCCTGAAGAATTTAGATTAGACACCAAGAATACCTGACTATGAAAATGAAGAACTAAGGAACACTGTTTGGGATTCAACAGTTACGTTCACATTTGAGTATAAAATTTCTGGAGCACAATGTATGGATCTTCCATACACACTGTTTTCCTATGAAACTTTACAGGACATGTGTTCATTACACTAAACTTGAAAGCACAGAAAAGCATAAAGCAAAAAGTCACCTTTACCGTCATCCCTCTAAAAGAATTCATGTTAGTATCACATATTTATTTTTCTTGCAAATATTTTGTCAATGTATTGACATATTTGTGTGTTAATAAAATCAAATTTTGATTTAAAAATCAAAAAATGGAACTGTCAAAACCCATGTAAAAAAGAATATAAATAACTTCCATTGTAATATGTATTACCTTTCCAATTAACATTACACTGTAGGAAATTTATCTCATCGTATACTGTTTTTGAAAGCATAACTTTTCAGGAGCACCTGGGTGGCTCAGTGGGTTGAGAGTCTGACTCTTGATTTCCGCTCAAGCTATGATCTGGGGTCCTGAGGTGGAGCCCTGAGTCAGGCTCCCCACTCAGTAGGGAGTCAGCTTGAGGCTCTCTCTCTCCTGCTGCCCTCTCCATCCACTCTCTCTCTCTCCCAAATAAATAAATAAATCTTCACAAAAAATGAAAACACAACATTTCATATATGGATATACCATAATTTATTTAATCAATTTATTCTTGAACCTTTAGATTATACCATTTTGTAATCATCAAAATAAGCATTCCCGATGTCCTTTTGCATATATATATATATTTTTAATTATTATGTTATGTTAATCACCATACATTACATCATTAGTTTTTGATGTAGTGTTCCATGATTCATTGTGCATAACACCCAGTGCTCCATGCAGAATGTGCCCTCTTTAATACCCATCACCAGGCTAACCCATCCCCCCACCCCCCTCCCCTCTAGAAGCCTCAGTTTGTTTCTCAGAGTCCGTAGTCTCTCATGGTTCATCTCCCCCTCCAATTCCCCCCCTTCATTCTTCCCGTCCTGCTATCTTCTTCCTCTTCTTTTCTTTTTTTTCTTTTTTAACATATAATGTATTATTTGTTTCAGAGGTACAGGTCTGTGATTCAACAGTCTTACACAATTCACAGTGCTCACCATAGCACATACCCTCCCCAATGTCTATCACCCAGCCACCCATCCCTCCCACCCCCCACCACTCCAGCAACCCTCAGTTTATTTCCTGCAATTAAGAATTCCTCATATCAGTGAGGTCATATGATACATGTCTTTCTCTGATTGACTTATTTAGCTCAGCATAATACCCTCCAGTTCCATCCACGTCGTTGCAAATGGCAAGATTTCATTCCTTTTGATGGCTGAATAATATTCCATTGTGTATATATACCACATCTTCTTTATCCATTCATCTGTCAATGGACATCGTGGCTCTTTCTATAGTTTGGCTATTGTGGACATTGCTGCTATAAACATTGTGGTGCATGTACCCCTTCAGATCACTACATTTGTATCTTTGGGGTAAATACCCAGTAGTATTACCCCAATTTTTTGCTGGGTCGTATGGTAGTTCTATTTTCAACTTTTTGAGGAACCTCCATACTGTTTTCCAGAGTGGCTGCACCAGCTTTCATTCCCACCAACAGTGTAGGAGGGGTTCCCCTTTCTCCACATTCCTGCCAACATCTGTCGTTTCCTGACTTGCTAATTTTAGCCATTCTGACTGGGTGAGGTGGTATCTCATTGAGGTTTTGATTTGGATTTCCCTGATGCCAAGCGATGTTGAGCACTTTTTTATGTGTCTGTTGGCCATTTGGATGTCTTCTTTGGAAAAATGTCTGTTCATATCTTCTGCCCATTTCCTGATTGGATCCTTTTGCATATATTTTTAATCCATTTCTGATTATTTCCTTAACCTATATTTCTGCAGGTAGAATTACTCAAGCAGAGGGTATGAGCAATTTTAAGCCTTTTTAGAAATCTTGACAAATCGTTCTGCCACACAAATATATCTTGTTAACATCACCATTTTTAAGTAACAAGTGACTAAAGATCAAAGTAACTGTGTTTCGTCGTATTTAGTCCTGTACCATGGAACCATGATAGACTTTAAACATTATTTTCCTGCAGAATTTTTTTTTCCACTTAGAAAAAAGAACAACACTTAAAAGGACCTTAAAACCTGACATCAGCAGAGGTTTACTAAACCGTATCAATAAGATCATGTCATTCTCAAGAAAAGCATGTTTCAAATAAAAAGGAAATGTCAGCCTTGACGTTTTTATTAACCATCTCCCCATCTCACCTTCGGACTCAGCTTTGGCTGACCACTTCCTCCGTCTGGTTTATTTGTATTAGAAATAAGTGGATTCATTAGCTAGTGCCACTGGTGGGTAGGCCAGACCTGTGAGTGTCTAATAACAGATAATCGTTGTATTTATCATGGGGTGACTGATGTTTACTCTATTGATGGCCCCAGGAGCTGATGTAATCAGAGATAGGTCTTTGTTTACTTCTTGTTTTACTGATAATGCTAACCCATTTGAAACCAGTGAGAAAGAAAAATAAACATTCTGGAATAGAGTACCTGTAGTAACTCTTCCCTTGGTGACTATTTTGGAATCTCTTCAAAGGCTTCTTTTAACCCACTCGTGCCCCTTTATTTTGTCTCTCTTCTCCCAATTAAACCCAAAATCATCAACATCCAACCAAATAAAAAAAGCAAATTAAAAACATCAAAGACTAAAATGATGACTTAAAGAGAGTATTTATCTGGCACTGAATTTTCTGTGTGCTCAAGTGTTTTGTGTCGGCTATTTGCTAATGATGTATATTTATAACTGAGCTCATCTACAGCAATTGAAATATTCCTTTAGAATGTTAAGTTAGATTTTTCCACACTGGCTTGTTTGTTCCATACTTTTGGATGGGTTGAAATGATTTTCTTCTGGACGATCTGAAAGAAAGATGAAGTGAGAGAAACATTTTTTATAACTACTAATAACATCTTTAATGGAAATGTATTATTGTGCCACACACTTTATTAAGCTATTTGTTACATTATCTTAATAATCTACACAGCAGATATTCATATTTTACATGTGAAGAAAGTGAGATATAAAGAGGTTAAATAATCCCCCAAGGGCAGAGGGCTGGCGATTAGTGGATGTGGACACAGTTGCATGCCTGCCTGAGCCTGGTCTCCATATTCCTAGCAAAAACACTGTGCTGCCTCTGTACTTTATAATTCCCAATATGCATGAAGCTGATACAATCAAATGTATTGGAATCTGTACATTTTGATGAGTAATGTCCATTCAGCTAGACTGGATGTGTGCCTATTAACTTCATAGACATTAACACTTAGCTCAGGAATGACTAGGCACTTCTGGTTTGTTTAATTGTCCCCCTGAGGAACTCAGGCTGTTTTGCCACTGTTCAAACCATTTTTCTATTCCAATTTTGGAATTATCTTTATTTGTGATTTGAGTCACGAGTAAAGGAACTTTATTATTTCATCAGTTATACCTTTAAAATTGTATATATATTATATATATATAATTTGTTTATGGATATAATGTATATGTATATATAACTTTACTACCAAAAATTAGTTGTTGTATTTGTCTTTTACATGTGTATTTTAAAAAAAATTATATTGAATCTCAAAGAATTATCACGATCTTGCACAGTGGGTCCTGAAATGAATTTCAATAGAACTTGAGGAGTTGCAACACTGTTAGAAAAAACATAGCCTCTAACAACCACTTTTAGGGACTATTGTTTGTGTTGAGTTTTAATAAATTTGTTAAAAAGCATTCATGTTACCTTATACTTGTACATATTATATTCACAGCCCACATATACTTTTAAAAATTATGTTGCTTAAAAATAAATAAATAAATAAAAATAAAAAAAAAATTGTGTTGCTTACAGTTCAAATGCATGATGCATTTGGAAAACTAATAATTATCTCCCAGAAGAAAACTTATTAGTTAAAACATGTAGTCCATAAAAGATAAAAATCGGAGGCACTCCCCCCCAGAGCCGCATTGGTCTGTAGCCTCATAAGGATGATGACTGTCACATCTCCCACTTCTGGTTTATTTGCTTTCAGTCCATTTGGCAGCTGCACCAGCAACAGCCTAAGAACTCAACCCGTACCTCATAAGGAGATACTTGGAATAGAAAAGGGTTTGGGAGGACATTTTAAAAATAAATAAAATAAAGATGTTGCTAAAAGCTATCTTCTGAGATTAACAAGGCTGACAGGAAAAAAAAAAAATTCAACTCAAAATCGGCGTAAATTCGCCAAATGGTTTACTCTGTCATGGAAGGCAGTGATGCTGGGTGCAATCCAGCGTGTTCAGACTATTGGCACTGTTAAAACTCACTCCAGATCTTCAATCCAGATAAATACCTGGGTTTTTAGAAGAAAAATCCATTTTAACTATTGCATTCGTTTTCTAGGAATACAATAGCAGGGAGCATTTGGAAACAGTTCTTGGTGGTTATATTCGTTGAAGAAACACAGAATAAGGGGACATTAATGTTGAGAGCACCCCTACACCAATGATGGGTTACCCAGGCTGGGGCTACAGTACGATAGAGTGTCTACTTTGTGGATAATTACGAAGAGCTATAATGAGAAGGATATTCATGCTGGTATCAAAATGGCGTGTGGTATGAGTCTGATATGAATTCCACCTTGCTCATGCAATAAGGAACCCTAAGATATCTGTGATGGGGAAAATGATCACTATTTCTCATTCAGGGTTAATTTTGTTTCTAGAATTAAATTTTGCTCATCCTCTTCTATGCGTTCAAAATTGTTTCTTCCTATGTCAGCATGTATTCGGCTATGAACTGATTCGTACATGAGACACTAAAAGGCACCTTCCTTGTGCCCTAGGAACTTTGTGGGGATGTCTGCTTTTGGTTGTAGCTTGGGTAAAATATAACAACAACAACAACAACAACAACATTGAATGTTTACTTTGCACCAGGAACTTACCTGATCCTCACGGCAACATTTGCGTTAGTTCTTTATCACCTTTTTATGTATGTTGAACCTGAGGTGTAGAGAGGTAAAGTAACTATCCCCAGGTTAGATTGGTAGTAAGCGACAGAGTTGGGTTTCTAATCGGGGGGTGTGAGAGTCATGTTGTTCCTTGCACTGCTGCTCACACATGTTCAGTCATACAGCTTTTGGGCAAGGACCTTCAATCTTTCCACAGTAGACAGTCCAAAAACCTGCTAAAACTGTGGCTCGAACTCACACACCTAGTCAGAGTGAAGAGCAAAGGTCCTGAAGCAGAGGGAAATCTAGTTTACTGAAGAAACTGGACACTGGTAGGTGTGGAGGAAAACCAGATATGAGGCCAAGGTGACATGAGAGAGAAGCCAGCTAGCTCAAGCTTTACGGGCCAGGTCCAAGTGTGGTTTTTATCCTTAGAACATGGGAAGCCAATAAAGCATTTAGTCAATTAACATTTTTGGTTTTTTTATAAATATTTATTTATTTATTTATTTGAGAGAGAAAGCATGAGAGGGGGGAGGGTCAGAGGGAGAAGCAGACTCCCTGCTGAGCAGGTAGCCCGATGCGGGACTCGATCCAGGGACTCCAGGATCATGACCTGAGCCGAAGGCAGTTGCTTAACTGACTGAGCCACCCAGGCGTCCCCAATTAACATTTTTTTAAAAGTTTACTTTGGAATCAATTAGAAAACTTATCTGAAATGCAGGAGGCTGAGGAGATGCCAGGATCACCTGGAGGCAAATTCAGTCACCTAGGGAGACAGGAGGGGTTTTAGATATAGGGTTGGTGGTGGTGCAAGGGTGTGCTATGAAGCCCAAGTAGCCCCCACTCTCCCTCTGGCCCAAACTCAGAAGTCAGCTAGGGCTGGGTGTTAGTGTGTAGACACCCTGAATACGTACTTTGGCCTTTGAGTGATTTTTTTTTTTAATTCTAACTTTTTAATGCAAAGTTCTTTTTGTTTTCTTTTTTTTTTTTTTTAAAGATTTTATTTATTTGTTTGACAGAGAAAGACACAGCGAGAGAGGGAACACAAACGGGGAGTGGGAGAGGGAGAAGCAGACTCCCCGCCGAGCAGGGAGCCTGATGCGGGACTCGATCCCGGGACTCCAGGATCATGACCTGAGCCGAAGGCAGTCGCTTAACCAACTGAGCCACCCAGACGCCCAGTTCTTTTTGTTTTCAATAAAATTTATGGCAGTCATTCTTGAACATGAGTCAGGTCATTTGAAATATCCAAGAAAGCAACGAAGAATAAAAGCCCTAAATTTGCAATGATCTCTAATACAAATAACAGAATTAGTAATTTGTTGTTTTGGGTTCCTCATTCTAGAGTAAAAAACAAACAAACAAAAAACACAAAATCTGGCTTGAAACAACAGTGAAAATGTTAAACCAACATAAAACCATGGGGCCATTTGCTTTTCTTAATTCAACTTGCTATATGACTTAAATATTTTCACAAGGATTAGTATCATTTTCTATATAAATCTGTGTTGTATTACTAGCTTTCAGGTAGGAAAAGCTCTCATATAATAGGAAATCATTTTTGACTTGATAAACTTTGTATTTAAGTTGTTAGTTTAATAATATCTGGACAGATTTCAAATTATAGGTCTAAGTTTTCTTAGTAGCAAAAATACTAGTTTGTCAAACCTTTATATATTCCAAATGTACAGTTTGATTACAAATTATGAGAAATTAAGGTATGGGTTTCATTTCCTACATAATTTTAAGTAGCCTTAGCCCAGGTTCTGACCTACTAGCCCGCCAGATTTCACTTCAAGTGTACATAAACACTTGTTGAAAGAAAGTTTATTGAGATTTCCATTAGGAATGACCACTACTGGGAAATACAATTTATTAGACTGTCTCTTACAGGAATAAAGCAAACCGGATTGATCCAGGATTGGGAAAAGAGCATTGTTTGTAACACAGGTAAACCAGTAAAATATTTCTGAATGTGCTTATATTTGTACTTTGAATAAGGATTGCTAAAAAGCTCAATGATATGTGACTTTTCTATACCTCTTTTTAAGAGCAGGATTACTAATGCTTCTATTTATCTAAGTCATCTTTTGTTTATAAGTGATGTAAAAATCATGCCCCAAAGACCAACTAACTAAAAATTACAGTATTTGGGATAATCGAGGTGACCCAAGTGAAAGGCCTGGACAAAAGAGACAAAGGTAGAGGATTATGGTCTCAAATTCTCCACACATGGTAAGAAGAACCAGCCTCCTTTTATTCGTCAGCTGAATTCACAGAAAGCCATATGTTTATTTTTGGTCTATAGGGAATCTAGTATGGCTCATTGTTTGTACAAAGTTACTTCAGTGACTGATTATTATTAATGACCCTCCTGAAAGAATTTCAACTCACATAGAACTCGAGTTTCAAAATTAATGTATGTATCAGCCCTGCACATTTGAATAGGAAGATTCTCATTATGGCCCTTGCTTGCAGTCAGACAAGACCATAATAGCCATACTGGGCCCTGGCCTTCATGGGCTTTCCCATGGAAGTCCTAGTTAGGTAGAGACATTTTAGTGACTTGAGGGACATTACCTAGAAACTTGGCTATAAGCACAGTGAGCTTATGATTTATTGTGTAAACAGCTACAGGTTTGCAAATTAATGATTGTATTGTTAATAACAATGGAAGGGCAGTAGAATTGTCCTGGGAAAACTAGAAAATAACCAAGAACCAAGAAATAAAATAAAATGTCTTATGAACACCTCAAAATGATGTCAAGAAAAGATGACAAGCAGCTCATTATAAGAAACTATTTTGAGGGGTGCCTGGGTGGCTCAGTCAGTTAAACAGCTGCCTTCGGCTCAGGTCATGATCCCAGGGTCCTGGGATCGAGCCCCACATCAGGCTTCCTGCTCAGCGGGAAGCCTGCTTCTCCCTCTCCCACTCCCCCTGCTTGTGTTCCCTCTCTCACTGAGTCTCTCTGTGTCAAATAAATAAATAAAAAATATTAAAAAAAAAAACTATTTTGAAACTTCATTCAAAATGGGGTTTCTCCTATTTTAGATACAATTTGAATAAATTTTCCTTAATCATGCCTTGCAAATTCCTAGAATGGGATAGATTCCTTAATAAGAGGTAACAGTTGACAACCCACTAGGGAAACATGAACAGCAAAAACTACTCCCAAAAATGGCACAGAAAGTATTAACAGGAAAAAAAAAAGAAAAAAATTAGTAGTTGTGGGTTGTTTCATACATTAAAATTTAGTAAAGCCTCAACAACAGCACATAGGAGGTCCTTTTGGGATGCACTACCCCAAAGTAGTAACTCCATTTCCTGGCTTTATATCAAAATATTCTCATCTGGATGAGTTTTTCTTTTCTGCTAGAGCAATTTCAATCAATCCATAAGTAGTTACTGAGTTTCTAACGTTGCTTTAAGTGTATACAATTTTCCAAGTATCCCTGGCATTTGCCCTTAGTTTCAATAGTCACGTAGTGAAAGGATCAGATCCAGTGTAAACCTGGTTTGCTCCGAGCAGGAAGACTCATTCAAAGTGTCGAATAGCCCCCTCTCCTTAAGACTTTTCTATACTTCTCACATATATTTTAAATATGCAGCCATCAAAAGGAATGAAATCTTGCCATTTTCAAGGACGTGGATGGAACTGGAGGGTATTATGCTGAGCGAAATAAGTCAATCAGAGAAAGACATGTATCATATGACCTCATTGATATGAGGAATTCTTAATCTCAGGAAACAAACTGAGGGTTGCTGGAGTGGTGGGGAGTGGGAGGGATGGGGTGGCTGGGTGATAGACATTGGGGAGGGTATGTGCTATGGTGAGCGCTGTGAATTGTGTAAGACTGTTGAATCACAGACTTGTACCTCTGAAACAAATAATACATTATATGTTTAAAAAAAAAAAAAGAAGAAGATAGCAGGAAGGGAAAAATGAAGAGGGCGGGAATCGGAGGGGTAGACGAACCATGAGAGACAATGGACTCTGAGAGACAAACTGAGGGTTCTAGAGGGGAGGGGGTGGGGGGATGGGTTATCCTGGTGATGGGTATTAAAGAGGGCATGTTCTGCATGGAGCACTGGGTGTTATACGCAAACAATGAATCATGGAACATTACATCAAAAACTAATGATGTAATGTATGGTGATTAACATAACATAATAAAATTAAATTAAAAAAAGAAAGCAAAGGCTGAGAAAACTTATTAAAAAATGTAACAGGTCATCTAGTCACTTGTTAAAATTCATTAACAAAATAAATGAGTAAATAGGCAAATGCCTTCTAGATTCTTCTTGGTTGTGGTTCCCTCTGAGCCAATAGGATACTTAACTTCATTTCTCTGATTCCTTGTGGGAGAAGATGATCACACCTCAGTCAGCATTTTGGGGTCCCCTGGAAAAGGAGAGAGTCCATGGAATAACTTTGTCCATGGAATAACTATGATGATGCAGGATGAAATCATTTTCCTAAAGAAACTATTTAGCAAAAAACTAAGTTTACATGCAAGAGGAAGGAAGAGCTACAATAATTTAAGACATTTTTTCTATTAAGAATAAAGAGAGAGACACATACACACAAACACACATTCTTCCTAAAAACACACGTAGGTCATCCTAGTTGAATTTTGACATCTGAGAATCACCATTGTGTGCTAGTTCCTCCTCTGTGTGGATTTTAGTGCTGGTATTCAGGAATTATGTCATACGTGTTGGTGACAGAAATAAAAGGAGTTGGATATTGGGAGGTAAAAGGGAGGTCATAAGAGGATGTGATTGAGGTAGAGCATTTCTTCTGTTCAGTCCATGACGAACACTGGGGGAGGGGAGAGGGGGAAGAAAGTACAGCCAGGCTCCCTGTGGAGAGGTGGGGTGAGGCTTTTGCTGGAGGTGCCATCGGGGTGGGTTCCCCATGAAGTTGTCACAGGACTGAGAAGAGATTTGAGGGATACAGTCTCTTCTAGGACAAGTAAATTAAATAGGAGCTTCCTAAAGCATCTCAAAGATTAAAGTTTCTCTTGGTCTCAGGATCAGGGAACAAGGATGTCAGAATCAAAACCTCCAAATTATAAAATCCAGCAGTGATTTTGATAAATGTTCAGACATTGAAAAAGAGTGCCTTAGAAGGCATATTATCTCAATAAAGGAAAACAAATATGCAAGCAATCTTTTTGAATTTATAGAGAAGGGAAGGTTTTGGTGAATAAAAATGGTTTTCATTATAGCCTTAACACTTACTTAATAGGTATATCGTGAGTAGCATTTACTGTTTTTATAATTTCATTTTAATAAAGGTATATATTTAATAACAAATACGGCTTTCTTCTATCTAAATCTTCCAACTGTCTATTTTTAATCCCATTTTTTCTTCCTGAGATTTCAAACAATGTGTGTCTTTTACATAGTTTGGAGCTGAAACTCCTACAGTTTGCAGGACTTTTTTGGATTATGTATAGCAGTATTGTTGTTTTGCTTATGATCCTAGAATAATGATATGTTGACTTGTTTTGGGAGAACATTCTCTTGCTCTTGCTTAGATGACTGGATAGCAAAACCTGGATACCAATCATCTTACCTTGTTCTGGAGTTATCCTGTGGTGCCATAGACTTGGGATACTAATGGGAATTTATGGAATCGTCCATGTCTATTGCCTACATGTGATTGTTCAAATTCACCTAGTAGGTGGATGTATTAGTGTGCTAGTGCTACTTTAACAAAGTACCCCAGACTGGGTGGATTAAACAACAGAAATTGATTTCCTCACAGTCCAGGAGGCTGGAAGACCGAGAGCAAGCTGTCGGAAGGACTGGTTTCACGAGGCCTCTCTCTTTGGCCTACAGCTGCTGTCTTCTCCCTGTGCCTTTCCATGATCTTCCCTGTGTATCTGTGTCCTAATCTTCTCTTTTAAATAAGGACACCAGTCATACTGGATTAGGGCACACCCAAATTACCTCATTAACCTTAATTATTTATTTAATGACCTTGTCCCCAAATACAATCATATTCTCAGGTTAGGACTCCAACATATGAATTTTAGGGAGACATCATTCAGCCCATGAGAGTCTACCTATAACACTTAGGATGTTAATCTTATAATTAGGGTCAACTGAGGGTTGTTTGGTAGACTGTACCCTAGCCTTTTGGTAATAATATATTCTTGCCCTGTTTTACCAAATGTTTCCTTCTCAGACTGACTTCGAGTAAATCAAATACAAGTGATTTCCTCTCTTTCCTGACATATGACCAGGAACAAAACCAGTGCGGATAACTAATCCTGGTGGCACTGGAGGTTAAAACCCTGGTGCCCTGCATGGCACATTAGCATCAATAACAACCATTTAACACATAATCTATTCCTTGCATCATAGGGCTCTGAGCTGCGCACACCAGGAAAACAGAGTCCTGGGGTCCCTGTTGCGTTATTTACCTCTGCTTTGAGCTGTTAAGTCCACCACAGCCATTTAGTAAATTATCAGTTTTCTTATTGGCCCTAAATCGTGCCTAATTAAAAATCTGACCTCCACAAGCTAGTCCTCTTCCTAAAGAGACAGAACATAAACAGGAAAAATCAGCTAATTGCTACAAAAACTGCTTTTGTGGCACTGTAATTGGACCTCAGTGAAACAAATGAACCCACTGGGGATTCCTTAATGAATGTTTAACTGCAAACGGTAGTCGGGCACTTAAGCAGCTAGGCTGATGGTCCCTAATGAAATCAAATAAAATCAAATAAAAGAATCTGGCATTTTTACTAACCAGATTTCTTGGCACTATGACATAAGAATAATATATTTCCGAGTAAATAAATATAGGAAAAGTTATAAATGGTGCGGTGAAAACTTAGTTGAAACGGCTCAGATTACACTTAGAAAAATACAACCCACAGAAAAACCTCAACAAAGTGACACATGCTGTTTAATTTCACACATGGTTCTCTCTGTCATGAAAGTCACTTGAGGGAACTATTGAGTTTGAGTTGGACTGTTTTCTTATTGACACTTAACAAAAAGTGCAATTTCTTTTCTTTACCTTTCTTTCAGAAATTCAGTGCAAAGAATATTTTAAAATTGACAAACATTCGCATCATAGTTTACAATGTTACCAAGGTGCTTCCTTAGAGGATCAGTGACATTTCTAATTCATTATTTCCTTGCCTAACAGATGATAAATGAATTCTAATGACAGGAAAATCACTTTATAATTTAGATGTCTTCCCTGATTATATCAATATCAAAGGAAATCTTAATAAATTATTATTATCATTATCAATAATTTAATGATGTGTACCTACCAGTTGTGACTAAGACTGCTACTACTTGGGGTTCCTGGGTGGTTCAGTCAGTTGAGCATCAGACTCGGTTTTGGCTCAGCTCATGATCTCAGGGTCCTGGGATTGAGCCTGCATCGGGCTCCCCACTCAGTGGAGAGACTGCTCAAGATCTCCATCCCTCTGCCCCTCCCCTCCACTCAAGCACACTCTCTCTATAATAAATAAACAAATCTTTTAAAAACATTGCTACTACTCACTAGCATTTGCGTGCTTCCTTCTTTCCTTGCACCCTGTGAGTTTCAGTCCCCTGTGCATCTAGGTTGGAGACATAGGATAACTTCTGAGTTATGGAAGGTAAGAAAAATGGCATTTGCCACTTCTAGGCCTGGCCCAAAAACATCCCCAGCACCTTCCATGTGGCCTTGGTCTTTTGCTGTTACTTGGTATATGGATGTAGGAGATTTGGGGGTTGCATAAGTGGTGAATGAGGCTAAACACAGAGGATCTCAAATCATTATCCCCAGTCTTACAGTTTCACAGCACCAGCATTTTCCAGGAGCTTACTAAGCATGAAAATCCTTGGACCCCCAACCCAAACCTACTGAATCAGAAACTCTGGGAGCAGGTCCAACAATCTGCTTTAGCAAGTCCTCCAGGTGATGCTGATGCATTTTAACATTTGAGTATCATGGTTCTTGTGATACTCAAGGAGCTGAAGCCCCTGAATGAATGTACGGACAAAGAACAAATCCTTCCCTGCCCCAAGTGACTAGAGAATAACACAAGCAAGAGGTAAGTCTCAATTATGCTAAAATGCTGAAAGTGTTTTTTGGTTGTTACAGAAGTTACATGATACGCCCTCACTAATATACCAGTACAGAAATCTTACACATCTGTTAGTTTCAGCATCTTTTGTATCCAGATGAGGTCATAGGATAACTCCTGACCAATGGAATTTGGGAAGAAGTGACGTATGCCATTCTAGGCCGGGCACATAAACATCCCTGAGATCTTCTGTATGGTTTTTATTTTCACTGTTGCTCTTTGGATGGACCAAACAATCCCAGAAGATAAGTATTTTTAATATCTACATTTAGAAAATGAGGGTGCTGATGTCCAAGTTAAGCGGTTTAGCTGGAATTACATTACTTCTTAGTACTAATTAAGCCAGTAAACCCACAGATAGCATACAATGTAGTGAGTATCCTCATGGAAGATCTCATTATTGAATTTTCAACGTGATACTTCTTTTTTTTAAATCAATTTTCCCAATTTTACTAAAATCAATTTAGTAATAATAAAATCACTTATACATAATTTTGGATGTTTCATTATTTCTAGTCTTTTATGTCATCAATAAAAAATTATTGAGCACTGGCTATTTGCTGGGAGCCCTCTAGAAAAAAAATCCTTCCTTACATCTACTTATTATTTTACTATAGTCCAGTAGGCTGTGAAGAGAGCTATATCACAGTAATAACTTGGAAAAATATTTTACAAATGCTTATGTAACTTAGCGAATAGTATTTAAAGTACAGCATTATGAAAAAAAAAAAAAAAACTAGAATAAGTCAACAGCCCAAATTTTTGTGGGTGTTCTTGTTCTGCCACAACCTAACTGTGCAAAGTTCAACAAGTCATTTTAGACCCTAGTTCTCAACATCTTTAAATGCAAAATTAGAGATGGTGCTAAATGACCTCTAATATCTTTTCTACCTTTAACTTAGGATTCTAATGCAAAAATCCTGAATTTAGAATCCAGGTAGGATCAAGGAGATTGTGTTCAGTAGTTCAGTGGCCTCCCACTCTTTGGAAAAGAAAAGAAAAATTATTCTTTTACCATGGGATGCTGAGAATGGTATGAAAGATTTTGGTCATGTCCTGAATAGCAACAGTATTTGCTATAAAACCAGCAGCTGTCCTTGCTGTTACAAATTGCCTTACATGTGGATACTAAATATTTCAATGTTTAACATGGTCAGCCAATCAGGATCATTGAGTGGCCTCATGATGTGAATGGTGACCATCTGAAATTATTCAGTGTGGCAGCCCTGCAAACAAGATCATTTAGAACCATTGTGATTATATTCTAAGTCACAGGTTCAAGTTGCAGCTCTCCCAAATGGGGCAAGTTACTTTAAGTCTTAAGCTTCATTGGCCTCATCTTCTAAATAAATATATTAATATTATATATCTCAATTGTTGACTATACTGTCATATTCTTATTGTCAGGCTCCAATGGGTAGTTATATAAAGGCTTTTCATTGACTGTAATATCTTATTTGCATATCTGTGTCTAAGATATTTTCATTTTCCCTTCAGAATCTTAAATTCAGGTTAAAAAAAAAGACATTGCGATAGATTTTCTGATTCAGATTAATTATATAGATCTGTTGGAATTGGTAACCCAAGTTACTAAATTAATTTAAAACACAGTTTATTGTTTTCTGAGTGTGTCTAGTACTTGAAATAACTGCTAGCAAATTGTTTTCAAGTAGAGATCCTTTGGGACTACTTAAATAAATAGTTAAAACTCATTTGAAATTAGCAGCCCTCATTTGCATACAAACAAAATAATGTGTTAAAGCCTTTAAAAACTGTTCAGTGGTATGAATTTAAATTCTGGGCCCTAAGGAACAGTATGTACACCTGTAATTCATGAAGCCTAGCTGTTTACCTGTAGCTTAGAGCCACAAACTCATTTCTTTAAGCAGTGAACTAGTCCAGGAAAATATATCTTACAGGCTTTTAGAACCCAATGTACTTTATCTTAGTTTCTTAGTGTCTTGGTTCTCACTTTCAGAGTTTTCCCCAGGTTTGCTATCCTTGTGTATAAGGTATGGGTGGAGTCTGGGGGCTTTGGCAAGAGATGATCTGCAGGATTTTCAAAACAGATGAGTTGCTAACTGAAGCAGCAGACATTCCCATCCACACAACCCCCATCACCTCTCCAGCCCCCACCCCCATACTTCTGATTGACTTTGGACATTTCTGAGCTCTTAGCCTTTATTATATCCCATAGTCTTAGAGGCTGAAAATTAGTGGTTGCAATTGGGATTTAAAATGGAATCTAATATCTAGCTAGTAGCTCTCTCATCCATTCAATTAATTCCTATTTATTGAACCTAGATTATGGCTATTAGTAGTGCAATGCCAATTAAGGCACTTTCACTGAACTCAGGAGTGACAAGTATGGAGGAATTTTCAATGAAGTGCACTAAGGACTATAATAGGAACAATCACTGGTTACCATGGTAACAAATCAGGAGCTCTTAATTTGATACAGGGATTTTAAAATATTGCCTGCAGGAGGTTATGGTGAGATCTAAGCAAAGATTTGAAAGACGGTGTCTAAAAATTATTTAGGTAAATGTAACAGAGGTTTTTCCATCATATGCAAAACCTCAGAGGCAAGAGAAATTATGAGGTAAGTATTCAGTGACTTACAGCCTCTCCTATTTTTATGTAAAAATCATTGTGAGGACAGCAAAAGGATTTCTTTTTTAGATGTGAGTACCACTTCTTGATATGAAGAGTATTGTTATCCATCCCACTTCATTTTTACATATGATCATAGAGAAATATTGTTAGAAATTTTTTTAAAAAGGAGTAGTTCTTTGGGGCAACTGGGTGGCTCAGTCAGTTAAGCATCCAACTCTTGATTTCAGCTCAAGTCATGATCTCAGGGTCCCGGGATGGAGTCAGACTCTGTGCTCCATGGGGAGTCTTGCTTCAGGATTCTCTCTCTCCATCTGCCCCCCCCACCCTGCTTTCTCTCTCTCTCTCTCATGAATAAATAAATCTTAAAAAAAAAAAAGAAGTAGTACTTAAAGAGGAAAGATTACTCCCAGTTTTAGTCTCCATGATTAAAATATTGACCAAATGAAGATTTAGAGATAACTGGTCTGATCTCAGTATATGATGTTGATGGTAGGTTCTTGTTTCAGTATATGATGTTGATGATAGATTATGTGTTGTTTATTTCTTTATCCACTGATTCAGAGTCCCAAGGAACCTGACAGTGGTTTCAAAAGGTCTCAGAATAATCCACAATGTTGAACTATAACTAGATATTTTACTAAAAATTATTCACATGAATCACATCTCTAGTGGAAGATTCATGACTACCATGGATCTACAATAAGGGCAAGGAAAAGACGTACATACAGTGTATGGTAAATAATGTGTTTCAGTGGATTGTTTTTTCCTCATGCAAGGATACATGTTGGGAAAAAAAAGAAAAACTTAGAGTAATGAAAATTACAAAAAAAATAAAAAAATAATAAAAAACAAGCATTTTAAAGTCTCAAAGAACAAGATAAAATTTGGGAAGCTATTTTCAACACTGGATCAACCAGATATAATTTCAGAAGCTACTTATTTTCAATATCTAAAATTAACCTGGAGCAAATATTGCTAAAGACAGAAAAGAGTAAGATAAAAAGAGAAGTAGGCAAGAGGCTCCCACAGGAAGGGGCATACCAAAAAGGAGCCATGATATCAGTAGTGGAAATGAGATATGCATTGGAGAAACCAAAGAAAAGAAATGAAGAGAAAAAAACAAACAATATTAGATGCAAACCCTAGAAAATCTCCCTGAAGGGAAAAAAAAAAAAAAGATAAATATTAAAGTGATAAGATAAAATATTTCAGTTTTGCATGACACATGCTAACCTAAAAAATAGGAAATTTACAAGATCAGCAGAGCTAAAAAATATTAACTGTGGGTCTCCTGTGTGGCTCAGTTGGTTAAGCATCTGCCTTCGGCTCAGGTCATGACCCCTGGGTCCTGGGACGGAGCCCCACATGGGCTCCTTGCTCAGTGGGAAGCCTGCTTCTCGCTCTGCCTGCCACTCACCCCCTACTTGTGTGCTCTCTCTGTCTGTCAAATAAATAAATAAAATCTTAAAAAAAATCTTAACTGCAGATACAAATAGAAAAATTCACAATGGTTATCTATATACATGTGGCAAATATTGTGTCAGGCAAATGTTGAATTGTAAGATTAAAGAGCAAATGCTAAAATTTTTAAGATAGGTAAAACAAAAACAAAACAAAACAAATGAGAAAAATTTTTATATGCAGAGCAACAATTATAATTCTTCTGCATAGGTCTGAGTAGTAAAAAAAATAATAAAGACTTATTTCAGAATTTTGAGGAAAAGAGACAATGTTTCAACCATTTTAAGTTCAAAAATGACTTTTTTTATTTCTTAAAATGTCATAAGAAATATTTCAACACATAGGAAGACAGAAAATATGCCGACTCACATATCATTTTGAAAATAAAGATATAATTTGCATGTGGAAATCAGCTAAAAATTTAACTCTAATAATTGGAAAAAGAAATGTACAAAATAAATCTCAAGGAGAAGAGACATAATATTTAATAAGTTATTCACAGTAATCTCATTTTCTGTTAACAAAGATAAGATAAAGGAAAGGATGAGATTTAAGCATAATATACTAAATTTAATTCCTTTGATAACATTAAGGGAAAATCACAAATTTAAACAGTACAAAGCAAATAATATTAGAAAATATAAGAAGTTATAGGAGACTGTCACATATCTACTTGAGCCTTCAAAAAATCAAGTAGACAATAAAGTAATAAGAAAGTATTTGGAATACACTAATAGATATATGTACATATTTATATATGTAAATATCTAAACCTATCTTCTATCTATATCTCCTACCTTATTTAGTAATTAATATAATTTCCTACATTAGGTAATAAAGTTAATAGTTGTTAAATGAGTAAATAAATATTTTATCTAATAGAAAGTACCTATTTTTAAAGACTATATTATACTAAAGAATAAATCTCTGTAAATTCTGAAAAAAAGAACATTTATGAGCTATCATTCTTCAAAATTATAATCACTATTTGTTCTGTTTTGTTTTATTTCATTTTTTAAATTTTAATTCTTATGTTAATACCCATACATTACATCATTAGTTTTAGATGTAGTGTTCCATGATTCATTGTTTGTCCATAACACCCAGTGCTCCATGCAGAACGTGCCCTCCTCAATACCCATCACCAGGCTAACCCATCCTCCCAGCCCCCTCTCTTCTAGAACCCTCAGTTTGTTTTTCAGAGTCCATCGTCTCTCATGGTTCGTCTACCCCTCCAATTTCCCCCCCTTCATTCTTCCCCTCCTGCTATCTTCTTCTTCTTCTTCTTCTTTTTTCTTAACATATATTGCATTGTTTCAGAGGTACAGACCTGAGATTCAATAGTCTTGCACAATTCACAGCGCTTACCAGAGCACATACCCTCCCCAGTGTCTATCACCCAGTCACCCATCCCTCCAACCCCACCCACCACTCCAACAACCCTCAGTTTATTTCCTGCGATTAATAATTCCTCATATCAGTGAGGACATATGATATATGTCTTTCTCTTTTTGACTTATTTCGCTCAGCATAATACCCTCCAGTTCCATCCACGTCGTTGCAAATGGCAAGATCTCATTCCTTTTGATGGCTGCATAATATTCCATTGTATATATATACCACTTCTTCTTTATCCATTCATCTGTCGATGGACATATTGGCTCTCTTTCCACAGTTTGGCTATTGTGGACATTGCTGCTATAAACATTGGGGTGCACGTACCCTTTAGGATCCCTACTTTTGTATCTTTGGGGTAAATATCCAGCAGTGCAATTGCTGGATTGTATGGTAGCTCTATTTTCAACTTTTTGAGGAACCTCCATACTGTTTTACAGAGTGGCTGCACCAGCTTGCATTCCCACCAACAGTGTAGGAGGATTCCCCTTTTTCTGCATCCCCACCAACATCTGTCGTTTCCGGACTTGTTCATTTTAGCCATTCTCACTGGTGTGAGGTGGTCTCTCATTCAGGTTTTGATTTGGATTTCCCTGATGCCGAGCGATATTGAGCACATTTTCATGCGTCTGTTGGGCATTTGGATGTCTTCTTTGGAAAAATGTCTGTTCATGTCTTCTGCCCATTTCTTGATTGGCTTCTGTGTTCTTTGGGTGTTGAGTTTGACGAGTTCTTTAGATTTTGGATACTAGTCCTTTATCTGATATGTCATTTGCAAATATCTTCTCCCATTCTGTTGGTTGTCTTTTGGTTTTGTTGACTGTTTCCTTTGCTTTGCAAAAGGTTTTATCTTGATGAAGTCCCAAGAGTTCATTTTTGCCCTTGCTTCCCTTGCCTTTGGCGATGTTTCTAGGAAGAAGTTGCTGCAGCTGAGGACAAAGAGGTTGCTGCCTGTGTTCTCCTTTAGGATTTTGATGGACTCCTGTCTCACATTGAGGTCTTTCAACCATTTGGAGTCTATTTTTGTGTGTGGTGTAAGGAAATGGTCCAGTTTCATTCTTCTGCAAGTGCCTATCCAATTTTCCCAACACCATTTGTTGAAGAGACTGTCTTTGTTCCATTGGACATTCTTTCCTGCTTTGTCAAAGATGAGTTGACCATAGAGTTGAGGGTCCATTTCTGGGCTCTCTATTCTGTTCCATTGATCTATGTGCCTGTTTTTTGCCAGTCCCATACTGTCTTGATGATGACAGCTTCGTAATAGAGCTGGAAGTTGGGAATTGTGATGCCGCCAGTTTTGCTTTTCTTTTTCAACATTCCTCTGGCTATGCGGGGTCTTTTCTGGTTCCATACAAATTTTAGGATTATTCGTTCCATTTCTTTGAAAAAAGTGGATGATATTTTGATGGGGATTGCATTGAATGTGTAGATTGCTCTAGGTAGCATTGACATCTTCACAATATTTATTCTTCCAATCCATGAGCATGGAACGTTTTCCATTTCTTTGTGTCTTCCTCAATTTCTTTCATGAGTATTTTATAGTTTTCTGAGTACAGATGCTTTGTCTCTTTGGTTAGATTCATTCCTAGGTATCTTATGATTTTGAGTGCAATTGTAAATGGGATCAACTCCTTAATTTCTCTTTCTTCTGTCTTGTTGTTGGTGTATAGGAATGCCACTGACTTCTGTGCATTGATTTTATATCCTGCCACTTGACTGAATTCCTGTATGAGTTCTAGCAGTTTTGGGGTGGAGTCTTTGGGGTTTTCCACATAAAGTATCATATCATCTGCAGAGAGTGAGAGTTTGACTTCTTCTTTGCCGATTTGGATGCCTTTCATTTCTTTTTGTTGTCTGATTGCTGTGGCTAGGACTTCCAATACTATGTTGAATAGCAGTGGGTGATAGTGGACATCCCTGCCACGTTCCTGACCTTAGGGGGAAAGCTCTCAGTTTTTCCCCATTGAGAATGATATTCGCTGTAGGTTTTTCATAGATGGCTTTTATGATATTGAGGTATGTACCCTCTATGCCTATACTCTGAAGAGTTTTGATCAAGAAAGGATGCTGTTCTTTGTCAAATGCTTTTTCTGCATCTATTGAGATGATCATATGATTCTTGTTCTTTCTTTTGTTAATGTATTGTATCACGTTGATTGATTTGCGGATGTTGAACCAACCTTGCAGCCCAGGGATAAATCCCACTTGGTCGTGGTGAATAATCCTTTTAATGTACTGTTGGATCCTATTGGCTAGTATTTTGGTCAGAATTTTTGCATCCATGTACATCAGGGATATTGGTCTGTAATTCTCCTTTTTGATGGGGTCTTTGTCTGGTTTGGGGATCAAGGTAATGCTGGCTTCATACAATGAGTTTGGAAGTTTTCCTTCCATTTCTATTTTTTGGAACAGTTTCAGAAGAATAGGTATGAATTCTTCTTGAAATGTTTGGTAGAATTCCCCTGGGAAGCCATCTGGCCCTGGGCTTTTGTTTGTTGGGAGATTTTTGATGACTGCTTCAATTTCCTTAGTGGTTATAGGTCTGTTCAGGTTTTCTATTTCTTCCTGGTTCAGTTTTGGTACTTGATACATCTCTAGGAATGCCTCCATTTCTTCCAGGTTATCTAATTTGCTGGCATAGAGTTGCTCATAATATGTTCTTAGAATTGTTTGTATTTCTTTGGTGTTGGTTGTGATCTGTCCTCTTTCATTCATGATTTTGTTGATTTGGGTCATTTCTCTTTTCTTTTTGATAAGTCTGGCCAGGGTTTAATCAATCTTGTTAATTCTTTCAAAGAACCAGCTCCTAGTTTTGTTGATCTGTTCTACTGTTCTTTTGGTTTCTATTTCATTGATTTCTGCTCTGATCTTTATTATTTCTCTTCTCTTGCTGGGTTTAGGTTTTATTTGCTGTTCTTTCTCCAGCTCCTTTAGGTGTAGGGTTAGGTTGTGTACTTGAGACCTTTCTTGTTTCTTGAGAGAGGCTTGTATTGCTATATACTTTCCTCTTAGGACTGCCTTTGCTGCATCCCAAAGATTTTGAATAGTTGTGTTTTCATTTTCATTGGTTTCCATGTATTTTTTTAATTTTTCTTTAATTTCCTGGTTGACCCATTCATTCTTCAGTAGGATGCTCTTTAGCCTCCATGTATTTGAGTTCTTTCCAACTCTCCTCTTGTGATTGAGTTCTAGTTTCAAAGCATTGTGGTCTGAAAATAGGCAGGGAATGATCCCAGTCTTTGGTACCAGTTCAGACATGATTTATGACCTAGGATGTGATCTATTCTGGAGAATGTCCCATGGGCACTAGAGAAGAATGTGTATTCCATTGCTTTGGGATGGAATGTTCTGAATAGGTCTGTGAAGTCCATTTGTTCCAGTGTGTCATTTAAAGTCTTAATTTCCTTGTTGATCTTTTGCTTAGGCGATCTGTCCATTTCAGTGAGGGGGGTGTTAACGTCCCCCAATATTATTGTATTTTTGTCAATGTGTTTCTTTGCTTTTGTTATTAATTGCCTTATATAATTGGCTGCTCCCATGTTAGGGGCATAGATATTTACAATTGTTAGATCTTCTTGTTGGATAGACCCTTTAAGTAGGATATAATGTCCTTCCTCATCTCTTATTACAGTCTTTGGTTTAAAATCTAATTTGTCTGATATAAGGATTGCCACCCCAGCTTTCTTTTGGTGTCCATTAGCATGGTAAATGGTTTTCCACCCCCTCACTTTCAATCTGGGGGTGTCTTTGGGTCTAAAATGAGTCTCTTGCAGACAGCATATCGATGGGTCTTATTTTTTAATCCAGTCTGATAGCCTGTGTCTTTTGACTGGGGCATTTAGCCCATTTCCATTCAGGGTAACTATTGAAAGATAGGAATTTAGTGCCATTGTATTGCCTGTAAGGTGACTGTTACTGTATATTGCCTGTGTTCCTTTCTGGTCTATGTTGCTTTTAGGGTCTCTCTTTGCTTAGAGGACCCCTTTCAAGATTTCTTGTAGGGCTGGTTTTGTGTTTGCAAATTCCTTTAGTTTTTGTTTGTCCTGGAAGCTTTTTATCTCTCCTTCAATTTTCTTTTCTTTATTTTTTTTTAAAGATTTTATGTATTTAATTGAGAGAGAGACTGAGATAGAGAGAGCGTGAGGGGGGCAGGGTCAGAGGGAGAAGCAGACTCCCTCCTGAGCAGGGAGCCCGATGCAGGACTCGATCCCAGAACTCCAGGATCATGACCCGAGCTGAAGGCAGTCGCTTAACCAACTGAGCCACCCAGGCTCCCTCTCCTTCAATTTTCAATGACAGCCTAGCTGGATATAGTATTCTTGGCTGCATATTTTTCTCATTTAGTGCTCTGAAGATATCCTGCCAGTCCTTTCTGGCCTGCCCGGTCTCTGTGGATAGGTCTGTTGCCAATCTGATGTTTCTACCCTTGTAGGTTACATATCTCTTCTCCCAAGCTGCTTTCAGGATTTTCTCTTTGTCTATGAGACTCATAAG
>NW_023270709.1:11295645-11384495 GCF_011800145.1 Mirounga leonina
GAGCTGCTTTCAGGATTTTCTCTTTGTCTATGAGACTCATAAGTTTTACTATTAGATGTTGGGGTGTTGACCTATTTTTATTGATTTTGAGAGGGGTTCTCTGTGCTTCCTGGGTTTTCATGCCTGTTTCCTTCCCCAAATTAGGGAAGTTCTCTGCTATAATTTGCTCCATTATACCTTCTGCCCCTCTTTCTCTTTCTTCTTCTTCTGGGATCCCAATTATTCTAATGTTGTTTCATCTTATGGTATCACTTATCTCTCGAATTCTGCCCTCGTGGTCCAGTAGTTGTTTATCTCTCTTTTTCTCAGCTTCTTTATTTTCCATCATTTGGTCTTCTATATTACTGATTCTCTCTTTTGCCTCATTTATCCTAGCAGTTAGTGCCCCCATTTTTGATTGTACCTCATTAATAGCCTTTTTGATTTCGACTTGGTTAGATTTTAGTTCTTTTACTTCTCCAGAAAGGGTTTCTCTAATAACTTCCATGCTTTTTTCAAGCCCAGCTAGTATCTTTAAAGTGATGATTCTGAACTCTAGATCTGACATCGTACTAATGTCCGTATTGAGTAGGTCCCTGGCAGTCGATACTACCTCTTGTTCTTTTTGTTGAGGTGATTTTTTCCATCTTGTCATTTTGTGCAGAGGAGAATAGATGAATGAGAGAACAAAATGCTAGCAGAGTAAGAACGTCCCCAGAAAATATACTCTAAACAAATCAGAAAGGACCTGAAGCAGTGGGAAAAAGAAGGGAAAGAGAGAAAAAAGAAAAAGAAAAAGAAAAAAAAGAAAAAGATAAAGATAAAAACAAACAAAAACAGAACAAAACAAAACAACAACAAAAAAAAACAGAATGTGATCAAATATGATCAGGCTGGTATATAGATCAGTGCCACACACTAGATTTGGGGTGTATTTTGGTCTTTTAGAAGAAAGTGCCTCCCCAAATTTTAAAGAAAGAAAAACTTATATATGTACAAAAATAAGGGTTGATATGATGAAGGGATGGAATATGATTGTAAAGATGGAAATTATAAAAAAATTTTATAGAAGGAATTGATAAGAAGTTGTTTGAAAAAAGAAAGAAGAGGATTTAAAAAAAGAAAAAGGGAAAAAAAAAAAGGAGAGAATGTGATCTGGCAGGGGAGTAGAGAAAAAACATGTACTAGAGATTTAGGGTATATTTTGATCTGTTAGAAGAAACTATCTCAAAATTTTAAAGAGAGAACAACTTATATATATATGCCAAAAATATGGGTAACTTCTATGAAAGGATAGAATATGACTCTAAAAATGAAAAATAAAAGTGTTTTTTAAAAAAGGGATTGATAAGATGTTGGTTGAAAAAGGGAAAAAGAAAAATTCAAAAAAAAAAAAAGAAAAAGAGAGTGAAAAAAAAACTAATTTTGAAAGACTAAAGAATCATGGTAAAAAAGCCATGAATTCTTTTTTTTTTTAAAGATTTTATTTATTTATTTGAGAGAGAGAGAGAATGAGAGAGAGAGAGCATGGGGGGGAGGGTCAGAGGGAGAAGCAGACTCCCCACTGAGCAGGGAGCCCGATGTGGGACTCGATCCCGGTACTCCAGGATCATGACCTGAGCCGAAGGCAGTCACTTAACCAACTGAGCCACCCAGGTGCCCCAAAAAAGCCATGAATTCTATGTGCAGTATTCCCCTAGCGCTGGAGTTCTGCCGTTCTCATTGATCGGTAAACTTGGTCTTGGCTGGCTGTTCTCACTGATCTTCTGGGCGAGGGGCCTGTTGCCGTGGTTCCCAAATATCTTTGCCGGAGGTGGAATTGCCCAGCCCTTGCTCCGTCCGGGCTAAGTAATCTGCGCGGGTTGCTCTCCGGAGATTTTGTTCCCTGCGAGCTTTCTGTACAGCTTTGGAGGCGGAGAGTGAAAATGGCAGCCTCCCAATCTCCACCCGGAGGAGCCGAGTACTCGGGGCCCCGCTCCTCAGTGAGCCCCCAGAGAAAAGCCGTCAGTCACTCCTGGCTCCCCCGTCTCTGGCCGCACTCCGTGCTCACCCGGCCTATGACCGAGCATTTCTATCTCTGGCACCTGACTCGATGTGGAGTCTCCAAACCCAGCAGATCCCTGCAGTGCACTCCTGCGCGGCTCCTCCCGGGGGAGGAAGGTGAGTCTCCCCGGATCTGCTGCTTGTTGGGTCCCTGCTGGAGGAGCAGTGGCCCGACTGTGCCGCGGATCATGGTTTATGGCAACCCCGAGCTGAGAGCCCGCGCCTGGGCTCCGCCTCTGCAGCCGGCTTCCCTGCTCCGTTACCTGGGAGCTCTGCCACACTCAGGCACACCTGGTCTTTCTGTGACCCCGAGGCTCCTGAGACCACACTGTCCCATGAGGGTTCCAGCCCCCGCTTAGCCACCGGAGTGACATCCCTCAGCAGAGCAGACTTTTTTTTTTTTTAAAGATTTTATTTATTTATTTGACAGAGAGAGACACAGCGAGAAAAGGAACACAAGCAGGGGGAATGGGAGAGGGAGAAGCAGGCTTCCCGTGGAACAGAGAGCCCGATGTGGGGCTCGATCCCAGGATGCTGGGATCATGACCTGAGCCGAAGGCAGACGCTTTACGACTGAGCCACCCAGGCACCCCCAGCGGAGCAGACTTCTAAAATTTCTGATTTTGTGCTCCACGGCTCTATCACTTGCCAGATGTGGCCGACAGAGGCCCCCTCCCACGCCATCTATCCTCCTGAATATCGCCTCGGATTCACTTCTCTGTACGTCCTACCTTCCAGAAAGTGGTCGCTTTTCTGTTCAGAGAGTTGCTGCTATTCTTTTCTTCGGTCTCCTGTTGAGTTTGTAGGTGTTCAGATGGTTTGATCCCTATCCAGCTGAATTCCTGAGAGGAGATGAAATCCAGGTCTCCTATTCCTCCGCCATCTTGCTCTGCCCCCCTATAATCACTATTTGTAAATAAGAAATATAAAAATACTCTATGAAAGCTAATGAAATGAGACCAAACTACATTTAGGGATTTAGTGCTTTATTTTTTTTTTTTAATGTAACAAGAATATTACAAAGAGAATCACAAAACCAGCTATAAGCTAATGAAAGTAACATGTATAAAAAACACTAATAAAATGGAAAACAAATAAGTAGAGGTAAAATATGTTAGAGAAAATACTTTGAAATAGATTGTAAAAAATGGACTCATAAATGTAACTTAAAAGAAGGATAAACAAGTTCAAAATGAGGAACAGAAATGTTTGTTTACATATTTTTTTTTCATGTGGATGCATGTTTTCATTAGTGCAGAGCATATATGGAATTTCTGAGTCAAAGGGTATGCATATGAACTAAAACAGGCAAACTGATCTATAGTGGTTGAAGTCAAGATAGCAATCAAGTAAGGAGATGAGGGACTTAGTGTCTACTGGAGGATTAAGGGACCCTATAAAATGCAGCTCGTGTTCTGTTCTGTGACCTCATGACAGCATCATGCTTAGGGATACTTTTGATAGTTCATTGAGCTGCATGATTAAGATTTTGCCTTTGTTTATATGTACTTTATACTTCAATTCAAAATTATTTTAAAAAGAAGAAATAGTATACCATAGAGTATGGAAAAATCCCTAGAGAATATAATATTCATTATTATGTTGGTATATTTGAAATCTCAGTAGGACAGATAGGAAAATATGACAATAAAATTGATACTAAAAGTTGGATACCTTAATTGATTAAAACAAAGCATCACCAATGATTTTATTTATAATCTCTTCAGAATAATAAACTATATTAAATAGTCTAGGGAGTCATAAAAAAAAAATGCTGCCTAACTCAGAATTCATTGTTACCTAATCTTGACACATATTGCAAAAAAAAAGCCCATGTCCAAGAATGATTACAGAAGTAAACATCCTAGAAAAAGAAAAAAGAAGTAAACACCCTAATATACTATTACCAAATCAGTTATACAGTACTCAGAAAGCATAATCAACTGAGGACTAAGGACAAGAAAGTGTAGAATTTTTATTCAGTACAACTAGCATTTTAATGTAAAGGCAAAATAAAGGTATTCATACTTATAGTTAGAAACTTTACCACCCAAGGATCTCTGAGAATTTACTATAATAGATTCTCAAGAAAAAATAAAGTAAATCTGGGCAAAAATAAGAAGATAGAAAATGCAATGCTGAATAGTAATTAGTAAGACTTATTTTAAAAAATTATCTAAATGGTTGTGGGGTTTTTTTGTTGTTGTTTGTTTGTTTTTAATGACAATCTAGAACCAACATTTCTGATTTAGGACAGGAAGGGAAGGTAACAAGAAGAGGTCAGTAAAAACATGTTGAAATTTTTATTTTAATTCTGGGAACCATTTAGATACTAACTCTGGGTGTTATGAGATAAAGTTTATAAAAACCTATCAGTAACCCTGGAAAAAATTAATACACAAGATGTAAGTCTCAAATTAGTACAGGAAAAACGAAATCAGACTAACCAAATTCAATCAAACCAGAGAAGATGAGGATGGGAAGTAGGAGGAGAAAGATTGCAAGTGGAGAAATGGAAAGAGATTGGAATAGCACAAAAACTAAAACAATAACAATCACAATAAATATAAAGTAAAACAGCAACTAGAACACTAAGACTCACTAATGAAAGTGAAAATACTCTTGTCAGAGCTATATCTAAAATAAAAATGGCACAATAAAATTGAAATAAAGATATGAGAAAGCTATGACAATAAAATACAAATCAAAGGAAAATCGGTATAGTGATATTAAAGTGGCAAATAGAATTTTAAAAAAATCAAAGAAAGTGTTGAAACATTCACCAAAAGGCACCCAGGATCTGTGAGTATTATCTGTTATCTTACATGGTAAAACAGACTTCACAGATGTGATTAGGTTAATGATTTTTTTTTTTTAAGATTTTATTTATTTACTTGACAGAGATACAGAGAGAGAGGGAACACAAGCAGGGGGAGTGGGGGAGGGAGAAGCAGGCTTCCCGCCAAGCAGGGAGCCTGATGTGGGACTTGATTTCAGGACCCTGGGATCATGACCTGAACCGAAGGCAGACACTTAATAACTGAGCCACCCAGGCGCCCCTAAGTTAATGATCTTGAGATGGGGAGTTATCCTGGATGAACCAGATGAGCCTTTAGTGCCATCATGAGTGTCTTTATAAGAGAGATATAGAGGGGATTTCATACAGACAGGAAAGGAGGAAGGGTGGCCACAGAGGCAGAGATTGGAGTGATAGGGCTACAAGCCAAGGAGTGCTGACAGCCACTAGAAGCTCCAAGGAGTATATTCTCTCCTTGAACCTCTGAAGGGAGTGGGACTTGGCCAATACTCTGATTTTGACCCAATGATACTGATTTTGGACATCTGGCTTTCAGAACTATAAGGGAATAGATTAATTGTGTTCAGTCACCAAGAGTGTAGTAATTGGTTACAACAGCGACAGGAAAACAATACAGAAGCCAATGAAAACTTTTTTTTTCTCATAAAATGAAAAATGCAGCCCCAAACTACATCAATATAGGAATTAACAAGAATCTAACAACATAGCCTCAAAGTTACACAAAGTAAAAAATTAACAAAAATGTAGGAGAAAATTGAAAGTCATACTAAAATGAGAAACTTTAGTACATCTGTTTCAGAAAGTTATGTAAACTTCAGTGAGTTCAATTCCCATGATGAAAAAGCCTGTTCTAATAGCTCTGTGTAGATTCATATCCAGAAAAAAACTCATTCTTTTCAACTACACATGGAGTCATTTACCAAAAAAATGTCATGTAACTGGCCACAGAGGAAGTCTCAATTAGATTTGTATTTTGTAGATCACATTTGTGGTCACAATACAATTAAATCAGGAACCAACTTTAAAAAGGTAGTTGAAATATAACGTTATATTTGAAAACTAGAGAACACCATTCTAAATGATTTATACAATTAGGAATAAAACAGGCAGAAATTATAAAATATTTAAGATTAAATGACAACAAAAGCATGTAACTCAAAACAAGAAAAACAAGCAAAAAAGTAACTTATGTGGGAACTTGTATCCCCAATGCATTTAATTTGAAAAAAGACTGAAAATCACTATGCCAGCATCTCTGTCAAGAAGCTATAAAAGCACAATTTAAGAAATTAATTCAAATAAGTTGGAAGTAATATTAAAGTAAAACAATAATTAAACAAGGAATATAAAATGTATATTAAAACTTACCAGGAACATAAAAGAGAAAACTTTGAAAGGACTTGAAATAGACAAACTGGAAACACTGATCAAGAAAAGACATATGAAATAAATATATTACAGATAAGAATACAGTTAGCTTATAACTACAATAGAAAGTGAAAAAATATATAATACTATGAAATACTGTATGTCAATATATTTTAAAGCAAAAATTAAATGGCAATTTTCTAGAAAAATAAAACTTCCCAAAATGATAAAAGAACAAACAAACAACAACAACAAAAACCCTGAATATCCAAGAATATATTTAAGGAATGAAAATGACTATCAAAAACTACCTTACCCATAAACCTCTAAAAGCGACCAGGTGATTTTTCAGGAGAATTTTGCAAAATTTTCAAGACCTAAGCAATCCTTAATACAGACTATTTGAGAATATAGACTAAAAAAATGAAACTACATGCCTCATTTTTTGAGATCAGTGGAAATTCTAGAGGTGATTTTAAATAATAAAATTGACTTAATAGAAATGATGTAAGGAAAGCTAAAATAGTTCAACTTGCAACCACAGTAAAGGTTAAAAAGACAACAAACCAACAATAATATTTGCAATAGATGCAGAAAATAAGTAACCCATGAAATGTAATGCTTATTCATAAAAATAGTTTCCCAATAAAGTGATAAGATGAGAGACCTTTCATAATCTGAATAAAATGTATTTACTAAACACCAATAAGTATCATTGTACTTAATAGCAGAATCTGAGAAATATCTATATTAAAAGCAAGTACAATATGAATCCTTCCTGTCATTTATCATTCTACTGGAGATCTAACTGGTGAAACCAAAGAAGGAAAAAAAGAAATAAAAGTATAATGATTGAAAAGGAAAATGAAGAATTATTGTCTGTCAACAGATATTTATATATAGGTAATCAAAGAAAAATCAATGATGAATATAGAATCAGTATGAGTTCATCAACATTGCTAGATATAAGCTCAACCTACAAAAATCAGTTAAGAAAATGTAATAAATGGAAGTGTTTTTATTACCTCCCTGCTTTCCGGTTACTAATGGACTAGGCCAAATAGTGCCAACATAGAATATTTCCTGATTATTTTTGTTACTTTTTGGAATTTAGAAAAGGGTAAAAAAAAGAAAATCATCCTTAAAGAATACAACTAAAGAAATTTAAATGAATTCATTTTAAAAAATGATTGGTTTCTTAAAATTCTACTTCATTCTTAAGACTTATTTTTGTAAAGAGAGCAATAAGTACCATTTAAATTTCATTGCATATTTCCTTCCTTTCTAGAACTCAGTACTTTGTAACTCTAATGTTCACTTCACACAGCTGGAGAAAAGTTTACATTGTGGTCAGCTGAATAATACCATGACTGCCTTCCGAGCAGTAAATACCAGTTCATTTTTAGATGCCTCTTTGATCTATTTTAGAGGCTGAACTAATGACTCATGCATATCTGGCCTTTCTTCTTTAGCAATGGTCCTTCAAATATTTCTGATTTTCTATGATTAAAATCATCAAAGACTATTGTTCGCAATGTTTTAAAGCGCAGAAATATCAACTCATGGAAAATCAAGTGTATTTAATGTGGTGTGTTCTTAAGATGCCCTGGTAATGACTTTCCAAGATACTTCCTGATGTATAACTTCGTTATCAGTAAACAATTACTAAATAGTGAAAATACTCAGATGATTGTATGCTGCCCCAAAAAAGCAGACTTCATTCTACAATTATCGTGTGCTCTTTTCACGGTCATATTAAATTTTTTTTGTTATTTTTTTATTATTATATTATATTATTGGTTTTTGATGTAGTGTTCCATGGTTCATTGTTTGCGTATAACACCCAGTGCTCCATGCAGAACGTGCCCTCCTCAATACCCATCACCAGGCTAACCTATCCCCCCACCCCCCTCCCCTCTAGAACCCTCAGTTTGTTTTTCAGAGTCCATCGTCTCTCATGGTTCATCTTCCGGTCATATTAATTTTTAAGACAAGATTGAGGGTAAGTTTTTGTAGCTTTCACTTACAAGCACACGGTCTTTATAAAGTCTCTGCGACTATCTCAAGTTTTAAAACATAAGTTTTATGCATGATAAGCAAGATCTCTACTTGAAATTTACTGGCACATCATTTGTGGTTTTCAAAATTATAATTATAAACTCTTTTCTACCAATAATATTAAATAATGAAACTGTTTAAAATGCATATTTTTCTTTCCTTTTTTTGTTTGTTTGTTAGTGACTCTAACAGAAAAGCGTATAAGGGAAGGGCAAGAGCCTAGTCTCTTTGTCACTTGCTTTGACATTCATTCCCTATCCAGCTGGGTCCAAGTTGTCTCTGTAAAGGTCTAGGACCCTAGGGGTGCCTGGGTGGCTCAGTCGGTTAAGTGTCTGCCTTCGGCTCAGGTCATAATCTCAGGGTCCTGGGGTAGAGCCCCACGTTGGGCTCCCTGCTCAGCAGGGAGCTTCTTTCTCTCTCTCAAATAAATAAATCTTAAAAAAAAATAAAATTCTAGGACCCTAACTGAAAAAACACTGATTTTAATGATGAATAATTATAAATTAACCTCTCTCTCTGTTTCTAGATAGATGATGGAAAGATGATAGATAGATGATAGATAACAGATATATATTAAACAGCATTTTGAAAAATCCTGTTCATTATATTATATTCCATACTTTATTTTTTAATAATTTTATTATGTTATGTTAGTCACCATACAGTGCATCATTAGTTTTTGATGTAGTGTTCCATGGTTCGTTGTTTCCGTACTTTAACACACACACACACACACACACACACACTTTCGTATCTACTATTTCAGGTATGACTATTGTATGATCTTTTTACTGCTATGACAAATTACCACATACCTAGGAGCTTAAAACAACAGATAGATTTATTATGTCAGAAGTCTAGTATTTGTTTGGGCAGCACATATGCTAAAATAGGAGTCTAAGCATGGTTTGGGATGTCCTTTGCAAGACTGCAACAAAGTGTTGGCCAGGGTTGTCAGAGGCCTCACTGGAGAATGGTCTGTTTCCACCCTCCCTCAGGGTTTTGGTAGAATTCATTTCCTTGTGACTACAAGTCTGAGGGCTCTAGCCTCTTGCTGGCTGGAAGCTAGAAGCACCAAAGTTCAGCAATTAGAGGCAGCCCTTGGCTTCTTGCCATATGGGCCTCCTAACATAGCCACTAACTTCTTCAAAGCCAGCAAGAGAGACAATCTGTAGAGCCAATATGCTAGCAACATGGACCCTTATAAAGCAAGCATGGGAGTAACAGCCTACCACCTTAGCTGCGTTCTATTTTTAGAAGTATGTCACAGGTTCAGTCCACATTCAAGGGGACAGGGGATTATACAAAGGAATGCATATCAGGAGGTGGGATCATGAGGTCCCCCTGAGAGTCTGTCTACCCAATTGTTTGAAATAAGAAGTGAAATACTTGCCTCCATTTGAAAACCTGGTTTCTAGGTATTAATCAGCAAACAACTTCAGCACTTCACATGCAAATCAAGTAAAGGATGTTACATGGGCACATGCATTTTTGTTTCTCACAGAATGAATTGGTAAGTCAAAGATCAATGAGTGGGAATGTATCATCCAATTACATAGAACAAAACCCAAATCATTGAGGAAAACAATCCAATATACTATAGTTCATATATATGTCTATTTATATATATATAGTTAATATATATACCGTAGATATATATATACCTAAGGAAGTTTGACAGTGTTTTCTTTCTGAGTAAATGATTGATATGGAAATACATTTCTATATATAAATTATATATAGCATCTGTATTTTTAATGCTGTATTTAAGTTTTTAAATACTTTTTATTTTTTTTTTTAAGATTTTATTTATTTGACAGAGAGAGAAACAGCGAGAGAGGGAACACAAGCAGGGGGAGTGGGAGAGGGAGAAGCAGACTTCCCACGGAGCAGGGAGCCCGATGTGGGGCTCGAACCCAGGACCCCAGGACCATGACCTGAGCCAAAGGCAGACACTTAACGACTGAGCCACCCAGGTGCCCCTTAAATACTTTTTCTTAATAACTATCTTAGAGTTTACTAAAATATTTTGAGCTTCATCCTGAACAGAATTTTTTTCAACTTAGGATCCAAATGATTTCATATTATCTATAGCCTCCTGTTTTAAAAATGTATTTTTATTGAGATATAATTGACATATAACATTGTGTAAGTTTAAGGTGTACAATATGTTGTTTTGATACATTTATATATTGCAATATGAATGCCAACATAGAGTTAGTTAACACCTCTATCTCATCACATAATCATTTCTTTTTTTGTAGTGGCAACAAATAAGATCTAGTCTCTTAGCAACTTTGAAGTTTATAATACAGTATTGTTGTCTATAATCACTATGCTGTGTGTTAGATCACCAGGAATTTTTATCTACTGGTTGCAAGTTCATACCCTCAAAAACAGCTATTCAATCCTCCACCTCCAGCCCCTGGTAAACACCATTCTACTCTCTGTTTTTATGAGTTAGGCTTTTTTAGATTCCACATATAAATGATATCATAGGGTAGTTGTCTTTCTCTTTTTGATTTATTTCTCTAAGCATGATGCCCTCAAGTTCAATCCATGTTGTCAAAAATGGCAGGATTTCCTTCTTCCTCATGGCTGAATAATATTCCATTCCATTCTTTATCCATTCACCTGTGGATGGACACTTAGGTTGTTTACATATGCTGGCTATTGTGAATAATGCTGCGATAAACATGGGAGTGCAGGTATTTCTTCTGTATCCTGTCCTCATTTCCTTTGGATATATACCCAGAAGGAGAATTGCTGGATAACGATCCTTAAGGATAGTCTTCTTTACTTTGTATTCTTTGACCTACACTTCCTGAGAGATATACAAGTATATAATCCCAAAAGTATGATGTTTATATTTGTTCTAAACTTTCTTTGGCTATAATATCTTAGGATATTTCAAAATGACACACATATATGTATGATATATATGAATAATTCATATATATATGAATAACTCTCTGTTACCAATTGTAGATAAAATGAACTCTATATAATAAAATATTCCAGACTATTGAATGACTACTACCTACAATAATACATTGGGGTTTTATTTTGCATGAATGTTTTCAATCACTTCCTTGATAGCAAGGACACTTTCTCCTTTGGTAACATCTTTGCAACTGTTCAGTGAATGTAGCCATACAGTCTGACTGATGAGGATTAGTCTACAGGGTTAACAATGTCTAGTTTTAAAGAAATAACCAAAAATAGAAACAAATATTTTTCAATTTTAAAAGTAGCCATAAGTTCAATTATTTTCCAAGAAATTCAAATGCAAAATAGATTAATAAATACAGTTAGGCTTTATATTAAAGATGACATGTAAACTTTTTGACAAAAAAAAATTCACTGTCTCAAAATTGCTTAGAATGCAACATTCAAAATCATCCTTTATCTTCACCATAGAATCAGACATCTTTTGGAATTGTTACTGTCTATGATTTCAAGTCAAATAAGTTTCTACATTCTCCATAAGAGATAACATATTTCACAAGCTTTGGACCTGAGAGGTAATGAAAAAGATGATACCAGATGACTTTATCAGTTAGTATATCAATGGGCTGTTTCTTTGACCCCTTCCCTTCTTATGCTCTATTCCTACCTGGCTTAGAAAGAAAACAAGCAAACAAACAAACAAATGGTGTGCTTGTGTGGGTTGGAGAAATGAGACAAGCATTAACCTTTGTGTTCAGCATAACCATTTTATAAACTAACATTATTCTCTAGTCCTATGATTTCTCAATTGTTTTGATGTCTGTTTAAAAAAGTAAAATCAAAACCAAACCAAAACAAAACAAAAACACTTGTTTTTGTCCTATGATAATAAATGAAATACATGATTGGAGAATACATTCTTTTTAACAGAGAAACATCATCCCAAATTCCACTTTCAGTGATAACTACTCTGTTTCACTGTGTAGATATAATAAAAAGTCTTTATTACTTTCTGCCTGACATTATTTATCCTTTCTTTGGTAATGGTGCAATTGTTTTCTTTGGAGAAATTAACCCAATACATGGATGTGCTGGTTTTCCTGTTCATTTGTCAACACAAGAGATTTTATGTATTAAAATCTTTCAAAATTATTTATTATTGATTCTATTTGCATTTCTATATTTGCTGGTAAGGATAAACATATCCTCATTGTGTATTTCCTTTTGTGGCAATTCAGTTCATGTAATTTAACCAATTTTCTGTTTGATATTGGGTATTAAAAATTAATTTATTAGCGCTTTTAAAAACATATTAATCTTCAGCCTGTGTCCTTTTAATTTTTTTAACACAGACTGTATTAATTTTTAAATTGTCAAAACTATTACTTTTTTCTCAATGACATCTTATTCTGCAAATATTTTAAAGAGCTTCCCTTATTAGTTATGTTTTTAACTTTTTGTTTTTTAGTATTGGTTCTTCTTGTTTTTTACATAAATTTGTTTTTGAAGAAACTTTTCACATTTTCTTAAAAATGATCCATATTTTCTGCAAAAAAATGCAAGCAATGTAAAAAACAAAACAGACAACATAAATGTGTACCTCAGCACCAATTACAATATCAAGAAAAATGCAATGTTACTATTGTATGAACATTATTATGTAAACACCTCAGATGCAAGTTTCAATAGATTCATAGATGAACAGATGGATGATAGAAAAATAGTATTACTTTTATAAGAATGGAATTTTTAAAATATTATATTTACTTATTAGTTATTTATTGCACATGAGCAGAGAGAGGGAGAGAGAGAATCTCAAGCAGACTCCATGCTGAGCCCAATGTGGGGCTTGATCTCACAACCCTGAGATCACGACCTGAGCTGAAATCAAAAGTCAGACGCTTAACCAACTGAGCCACCCAGGTGCCCCAAGAATGGGATCTTTGGATGGTTTATCTTTTTACATCCTTTTATCTTTAGTGTGTATCTTTATATTTAAAGTGCATATTCTATAGAGAGCATATGATTAAGTCTTTTTTATTTTCATCTTTTTTAACAATCTGTGCCTTTTAAAAGCAGTGTTAAAATCTTTAAAGGGTCATTTCATGCTTTTCTGGCCTCTGTTTTATTATAAGAAGTAAGCCATTTACATTGAGGTGGATGGAACTGGAAGGTATTATGCTGATTGAAATAAGTCAGTCAGAGAAAGACAATTATATGGTTTCACTCATATGTGGAATATAAGAAATAGCACAGAGGATCAGAGGGGAAGGGAGGGAAAACTGAATGGCAAGAAATCAGAGAGGGAGACAAACCATGAGAGACTCTTGACTCTGGAGAATAAACTGAGGGTTGCAGAAGGGGAGGTGGGTAGGAGAATAGGGTAACTGGGTGATGGGCATTAAGGAAGGCATGTGATGTGATGAGCAATGGGTGTTATACACGACTAATGAATCATTGAACTCTACATCAAGAACAAATGATGTACTATAAGTTGGCTAATGGAATTTAAATAAATAAAAAGAAGTAAGATTTAATTAGATTGCTATTTCCTTGTAGGCAATTTGTTGTCTTTTACTTGTTGATTTCAGTACCCCATGTTTGTCTTTGACTTTTGACAGTTTTACTCAAAGTGTCTCTGTGTAGGCTTCCTTGGTCTTTATTTTGCTCTTTCATTGTTTAGCATCTTGTATCTGTAAATTTCAGATATTTTCAACTATTGTTTCTTCAAGAATTTCTTCGTTCACTCCATTCATTCTCTTTTCTCCTGGATTCTCCATTACACATATATTTGACTATCTGATATTATCTAACAAGTCCCTGAGTTGGTACCTTTTTTTTTCTTCCTTTCTTGTTTCCTCTGTTTTTCACCTTGGATAATTTTTTCTTTGCTACCTTTAATTTAAGCTCACTTACTCTTATCTATGTCTTATTCATTTAGCTAAATTAATCCAGTAATATTTGTTTCAAAAATTCTCTTTGTTACTACTAGAATTTCCACTTGGTTCTGTATCACTGTTCCTATTTCTCTACTGAGACTTCTCATATCACTACTGACATTTTCATGCATTGAAAACATGCTTCATTTCACCTCATTAAGGATAGTTTATAATTGCTGCTTTTAAATTTTTGTTGCAACATCTAGTTTATCTTGCGTTGGACTTGACAAATTTTCTTACCTCTTTGGAATGTGTTCTATTTTCTCAGTTCTTCATGTGGTGGGTAATTTTATATTGTATCATAGACATTATTAAGTGTTAAAAGAATACAATCCAATACTGAATTCTGTTATTTTCTGTGGTAAGTATTTTTTCTTTTGTTTTAGCAAATAGTTTTTATATCTGAGATTGGGCTGTGCTAGGGATTTTTACTCTGACTCTTTCCCTATCAGGAATGCCCACCCTCTTGAGCATACATGGTTTCCTGATTTCTCTTTTCTTGTTCAGCAGACAGGAAGACTACAATATTTCCACATATGCTCTTGCCTCTGCTGTGTGTTCCATGGACTGTAGTTAGCTTCAAGATGACACAGATAGAAAAACTAAGTTTCTCATCAGCCCACCTCCAAGAAAGTTTCTACTCCACCCACGCCTGTCTGCTTATGTTAAATATTCAAGATAGCAACATTCAGAATAGCAACATTGATCACTGTTCATTTTTTTTTTTTTTTTCCTTGTTTGAGCTGCTGTGATTCTAGTCCATGCATGCAAAGTTTAGATGTGAGTCAGGGAGAGTTTGGAGATTCTGGCTCCAGCTCGTTCCTCTCTGGGATTTCTCCCACCCTCTTCAATGTTCATGGTGTTCAGGTTTTGTTTTCCTGGTTCCTCGGCCAGAAAGATTTTGAGATTTCTCATGTGCATTCCCTGCTGCTGGACCAAAGGACTCATCTTAGCCCCTCAAAGGCAGTAATTATTTGTACAGCTGTCTTTCTCCTCCTAGTAAGCATGAATTTTCTGCCAGAATGTATCTGCTCTGTTCACTGTCTAGTATCTGTAGGTAACTCTTTGTCCAGGTTTTATAGTTACTATCTGCAAGGTGGTTTATCCAGTTGGGTCTAAATCCAGCATACCCAGATGTGAAAAAAAATCCAGTGGACTTGAGTAGATTCTGTGTTTTATTCAGTCTGATTTTTTTTGTGTGTGTGCTATTATTTCTTTGATGATTTCCTACTCCAGTTTTTCTTTCTCTACTTCTAGGCTTGTTTATCAGAAACTGGCCATTCCTGATTAAATTTTCTATGGCTCATCTTTTCTCTCAAAATGTCTTCATTAGTCTTTTGCAGTATATTCTGGGGATTTTCTCAATTTCATTTTGAAACCCTTTAATTCATTTTTAAAATTTTGATCCTTATTATTATTTTTGAAATTCTTGTTCTATTGTTTCTTTTTTCATAGCATCCTGTTTTTATTGATGAATGAAATATCTTCTTGACTCTCTTTGGCCATACTAATTAGTACGTTTAAAACTTGCCTTTGTTTTTCTAAATTATCTGGTTTAATTTTTGGTTAGATGTTCTATTTCTTTTGGTCATTCTCTTTCTTGCTACAGGACTTCTTCCTTGATTTTTCACTCATGTTTTAAATTGAGGCAGTAAAAGAGCTGATTGTGATCTCTCTAAACATGGGCAACATTTGACCAGTGGTTGGCTTTTATTCACTGAGCAGATGGGGAACCAGTGACAAATATGTCTACCACCCACACTAACTGCTACAGTTTCCTTTGGTTTGTTAAACAATTTCAGAGACGAGTCTTCTACTTTTTTTGTCTGAGAGTAAATTTTGATCTTCTTGTATTCTGTACACCAGGGTCGGTGAGTGGGTGAGGGTTGTCATAGGATAGGGAGGGTCAGTTTTGCTTAGACTTAATTATCTGCTTGTTTCCATCCTTATTTCTCATGCTTGTTCATTTATTCTTTCTGTTGATTTCAAGACTGGAGCTTCCCAGGATTGTTTCCATGTTACCTATCATTTGATATAGCCCTGTCCATATTGTGGCTTCTTATATATCATCATTCATACCCAATTCATCTTCTAGAAATTCTTTGCAATATCTCTTATGTTCACAACCACCATCTTTATTGATTTTTCTATTTATTTATACATTTTTATTCCTTCAGTTATTATTTTCAAAGTTTTCTTTCTTTTCTTTTTTCTCTCCTTCCTTTTTCTTTCTTTCTTTTTTTTCTTCCTTCCTTCCTTCCTTCTTTCCTTCCTTCTTCCTTCCTTCCTTCCTTCCTTCCTTCCTTCCTTCCTTCCTTCCTTCCTTCCTTCCTTCCTTCCTTTCTTTCTTTCTTCTTTCTTCTTTCTTTCTTTCTTTCTTTCTTTCTTTCTTTCTTTCTTTCTTTCTTTTTTCTTTCTTCCTTCCTTCTTTCCTTCCTTCCTTCTTCCTTTCTTCCTCTCTCTCTTTCTTTCTCCCTTTTCCTTCTTTCTTTCTCTCTTTCTTTCTTTCTTTCTTTCTTTCTTTCTTCTTTCTTTCTCCTTTCTTTCTTTCTTTCTTTCTTTCTTTCTTTCTTTCTTTCTTTCTTTCTTTCTTTCTTTCTTTCCTTCTTTCTCTTTCTTTCTCTCTCCCTCCCTCCTTTCCTTCCTTCCTTCCTTCCTTCCCTTATTTGTGACAGTAAGGGGAAGCAAATGTCATTCTCAGTTTGTCATTTTGAATTTCACTCTTTTAGAAAGTTAAGCAATATATCATTTCCTCAGTGTTTTCTTCTTTCTATAAACTGATAAATATGGCTTTAATTAAATAAAATAATTCTCATTAAAAAGTTTTCTCATTAAATATGTTCTAACAAAAAATGCTTATATGGCTATTATAATAAATATTTAAATATTCAAATTTTAATAGTATTTATCATACTTTACTTATAAAAGTGATTTATGATTATTTTAGAAAATACCAAAAATTAACATTGACATTATAATCACTCAAAATCTTATCTTTCAAGGACTAGCAGTGTGCACATAAGTAAAATGGTATTACAGTGCACATGTGCTATTGGAGAATTAACATAGAAATAAATATACATGACTTTCTAAAATTAATCAATGTGCAATATAACTAATTACATGGGAAAAGAGTATCTAACATGATAGGTTTATTTACAGATTCAGCAGAATAAATATCTTTGCCCTAGAAAGAAGTATATCAGAGAGCCAAATGGGAAAGAACACATTGGAATTGTGGGATAATTTCTCTAAAACTTATCTCTCTGGAGTGTGTTTCCTCATCCTTTTTCCTTTCTAGGAAATATCTTTATTTACAAGCACATAATGTGAACATACTTGAACATAGATCAGAAAATAGCCTTTAAGAAAATTTGAGAAAGTTGTTAACATTCTTCTCATATAAATGAGAAAATCTGATTTTGAAAGTATACACAGAGAAAACTTGGATTTATAAGTTATTACAAATGCCTGTATTTTTTTCCTTAAAGATTTCATTTATTTATTTGACACAGAGAGAGAGATAGCGAGAGAGGGAACACAGCAGGGGGAGTGGGAGAGGGAGAAGCAGGCTTCCCACGGAGCAGGGAGCCTGATGAGGGGCTCGATCCCAGGACTCTGAGATCATGACCTGAGATGAAGGCAGAGGTTTAACAACTGAGTCACCCAGGTGCCCTGCAAATGCCTGTAATTTTTGCTTAAGGAAAATCTTTAATCACACATCTTTAATCACAGTGAATGTCTGAACAATTGGCAAAGTAACTAAAAGCACTGTATCTCAATTTTGTTAAGTTCATGATATTATTAATCTTGGTGCTGTTACTAGAATAAGATAAGGTCCAAAATTACCATTCTTTTGAAAGTAGGCACCATATTGTTATTTTAATAAAAATAGCTGAGGTCAGACTTGGGTCTAAAGCTACAAGCTATAACTCCATAGGATCATATGAGATGTAATTTAAAAATTCATTTCTTATCTTGCTTTTTAATTTTTTGTATGTGTATACTTTATTTCTAATCAGACCAATGAAGTACCAACTGATAAATTGTTTTTTTCCAGTAATTTTTCGTTTGTCTTTGTGTAGCATACAAGTTATTAACCAAGACTTCTTTCAAAAAACATTCTTCTTGCTTCCAAAGTATTATGTACATTTGGGTCTCCCCTTAGCCTCTGACTTCCTGATTCTCTTTGGTCCTTCCTTTGACCAGATCTACTTCTACAATCCATCATTTCTCTTTTGTTTCCTCCTTATTTGGCAAATGACAATCACGAGATTCACTGGCATAGATTCGACTACCACTACATGCACATAATTTATGAATACATATTTTTAGCCTTGACTCTACTATGAGATCTAGGAAAGAATTTTAAAAATATTACTGTACTTCCAAACACGTCTCAAATTCAACATAGCTGTAATTAAACTCAGTATTGATTCTTCTCTTATTGTCTTCTATTTTGGATGATAGTATCACTATTCATTCTCACCTAGATTAGAAATAATTGTGCTATCCATTAACTTCCTCCTGGCTTGCACCTTTATAATCTAATCAGAATTCAAGACTTGTTGGTTTTACCACTGAAATGTCTCTTTAATTAGTTGCCAAACTGCCTATTTCCATAGCAACTCCCTTTATTCAAGTGTCCTATTTGTTTTCTCTAACTTCCTTTGTATATTTTTGCTGCACTTTATCCTTTATCTTTTCTGAGAATACAGATTTGATCACGTTCAGCATGCCTATGCCCCTCCAAAATCTTCATGGCTTTGTTGCCTACATAAAAATATTCTAAAGTTCTAATAAATGACTGTTTATTTTGGGGTTTAAGGCTATCTTCCCAAACTTATTCATTTTCTCCTTCTCTACTTTACTCACACCAAGCAAAACATCACCACCTTGACAAATAATGTGAAATAAACGTTTGGTATTTTCTCACAATGCTTTCTCTATCTAGAATGATCCTCCTTGTCTAGCTAAAACCCCACCAATACTTCTAGACCCAATTAAAATTCAAACTTTGTTGATTTGTCCCTTCAGTAGTAAATTACCTACTATCTCGGTTGAATTAGCATATACTATTATACACTATAATACATTGGTAGTTATACAAATATTTGTTTGCGAGCATTAGATTGTTAGATCATTTGGGCAAGATCTCTGTTGCTTAATATTTGTATTCCTTACAATGTCTGTCACATTATCTTGCCAATGCATCACTTATATTGGGTATTGCTATTTAAAGCTATAAATATCTTGACCTTTGAGATATGAGTTAGTTATGAAAAATAGAATAAATTGATAGAGTTTGCTTTCTTTTTTGACACCAGTTCTCTAAACATTAAGAGAATATGAGATGCTCTAGGGACACCTGGGTGGCTCAGTTGGTTAAGTGACTGGTTCTTCGTTTTGGCTCAGGTCATGATCTTGGCTGTGAGATTGAGCCCCATGTGGGACTCCACACTCAGTGGTGAGTCTGCTTGAGATTCTCTCTCTTCTTCTGCCCTTCCTGCCCTCTCCCCCACTCACATGCTCATACTTTATCTCTCTCAGATAAATAAATAAATCTTTTTTAAATTTTTTTATTATTATTATTTTTTAAGATTTTATTTATTTATTTGAGAGAGAGAGTGAGAGAGAGAGCGTGCACAAGAAGGGGGAGGGGAGAGGGAGAAGCAGACTCCCTGCTGAGCAGGTTGCCCGATGCGGGACTTGATCCCGGGACTCCAGGATCATGACCTGAGCCGAAGGCAGTCGCTTAACCAACTGAGCCACCCAGGTGCCCAATAAATCTTTTTTTAAAAAGGATAATATGTGGTGCTCTAAGCATTACAACACAATGACAGAGATGTCTCTCATCAATTAGACCATCTGCTATTTCACATAGAAGTCAAGCACAATGAACTAGAAAGATTCTTATGTGAGAAGCTATATAGTTTATATTTCTTTTATTCATTTTTGTTTATTAATGCATTATTTACATATGTATTAAAATTCAACAATATTAGGTGTACATTTTGATGAGTTTTGGTAAGTTGTATGACAGCTTAACTGCTTCCACGATCAAGATACAGAACAGTTTCCTCACCCTACAAAATTTCCTCTGCCTCTTAGCATTTGATACCCTTTCTCCACTCTTGACCCCAGGTGAGAACTTTGCTTCTTTCCCTCTAAATAGTTTCGCGTTTTCTAGAATTTCATATCAATATAATTATATAGTATTTAGTGTTTTATGTTTGACTTATTTCATTTAACATCAAGTTTGTGAAATTCAATCATGTGTTTACATGTATTAATATATTCCTTTTTGTTTCCTTTTTTTTTTTAAGATTTTATTTACTTATTTGAGACAGAGAGAGTGAGGAAGAGAGAGGAGCAGAGGGAGAGGGACAAGCAGACTCCATGCTGAGCTGGAAGCCCGATGCATGGCTCAATCCCAGGACCCTGAGATCATGACCTGAGCCAAAATCAAGAGTCAGTCATTTAATTGACTGAGCCATCCAGGCCCCCCATATTTCTCTCTGTATCCGAGGGGTATTCCATGTTATGGACATATCACAGTTTGTTCATTTATCAGTTGGTGATCATTTGGGTTGTTGCCAATTTCTAGCTATTATGAATAATGATGCTTTGACTTCACATACATGCTTTTGTGTGACCATATGCTTTCCTTTCTCTTGGATAAATACCCAGAAGATAAGTTTCTGGGTTAGGTGGGGAATACATACTTAACTTTACAAGGTACTAACACACTATTTTCCAAGGTGGCTATATTATTTTACACTCTAGTTAAAAACATGCATGACAACCAATTATTTTACATTCTCTTCAACACCCTCTTCATTTTTAGCCAACCTAGTAAATATGTATTGTTATTTCATTGTGGTTTTAATTTGTATATTCAGCTTTTTGATGATTGATGATGTTAAGAATCTTTTCCTCATTGGCCATTTTTTTAATGATTCATTGAAATATAATTCATATACCATATAATTCACTTATTTAAAGAATACACTGTGATTTTTAGTAAGTTTACAGGATTATGTTTAATTTTAGAATACTATCATCCTCTCCAAAAGAACCCCATACCAATTAGTATTAGCATAGTATTAGCATTTAGCATAGTATTAGTATTTAGCATAGTTTTTAGAGGTAGATCTGTGTTGCATCATATATCAACAATTTATTTCTTTTTATTGCAGAATAATATTCTAATATTAGAATATATCACACTATATTTATTTATTTATTTATTTATTAATGTTTGATTTTTTAAAAAAATTTATTTATTTGAGAGAGAGAATGAGACAGAGAGAGAGAGCATGAGAGCGGGGAGGGTCAGAGGGAGAAGCAGACTCCCTGCTGAGCAGGGAGCCCGATGCGGGACTCGATCCCAGGACTCCAGGATCATGACCTGAGCCGAAGGCAGTCGCTTAACCAACTGAGCCACCCAGGCGCCCTCACACTATATTTATTTATTCCTCGGTTAATAGACATTTTAATTTTATCCTTTGAGTAATAAACCTGTTATGAACATTTTTGTACAAGGTTTTCTGCAGATAGATGTCTTCATCTTTTGAGTATATGCTTAGGAGTGAAATTGCTGTACCACATGATAATCCTATGTTTAAGATTTTGAGGAACTAACAAATCATTTTCTGAAGCAGCAGTACCATTGTACATTTCCAATAGCAAAATACCAAAGATTCAATTTCTCTACATGCTCACCAATGCCTATCTTTTTATCCCTGCCTTTGCTTACAGTTAATGTAATAAGTGTGAAGTACCTTACAGTTTTGATTTGCATTTCCCTGATGATTAATGATATTTAATATCTTTTCATGAGCATATTGACCTTTTATATGCTTTCTTCAGAGAAAGTTTTATTAAAATATTTTGCCCATTTTTTAATTGAGATGTTTGCTTTTTGTTACTGAATTGTGAAAGTTCTTCATAAATTCTAAGTACAAATCCCTTAGTAGATAAACGACTTGCAAGAATTTTCTCCCAATCTGTGGGTTGTCTTTGATATTCTTTTAAAAATTTTTTCAAACTTTATTAAGATATAATTATCATATAACATTGTGTAATTTTAAGGTGTAAAATGTAGGATTTTATATATGTATATATTGTAAAATGATTACCATAATAATATTAGTTAATACATAGATCATCTAGCATAATTAAATTTTTGTGGTGAGAATTTTAAAAAATCTACTCTCCTAGAAACTTTCAAATATACAATACAATATTATTAGCCAAAGTCACCATGCTGTACATTTTATTCACAGAACTTACTCATCTTAAAACTAGAAGTTTGTAACTTTTGACCACCTTCACACCTTTACCCCATCCCCCGCCTCTTTCCTGGCAACCACCAATCCATTCTGTTTCCATGAATTTGGTTTTCTTAGATTCCACGTATAAATGAGATCACACAGCATTTGTCTTTCTCCATCTGACTTATTTGATTTAGCACAATGCTCTCAAGTTTTATCCACATTGCCACAAATGGCAGGATTTCACCTTTTTTATGGCTGAATAATCATTCCATCATAAATATATGTATATGTGTGTGTGTGTATGTGTGTGTGTATACCACATTTTCTTTATCCGTACATCCATTGATGAATACTAAGGTTGTTTCCATGTCTTGGCTATTGTAACTAATGCCCAATGAACATAGGGGTGCATGTGCCTCTTTGAGATATTGATTTCATTTCCTTCAGATAAATACACAGAAGTGGAATTGCTGGATCATATGGTAATTCTATTTTTAATTTTCTGAAGGACCTCCATACTGTTTTTAATAGTGACTATACTAATTTGGATTCCTATCAACAATGCAGAAGGTTTCTTTTTCTTCAGGTCCTCAGCAACATTTATTATCTCTTGGCTTTTTTTTGTTTGTTTTGTTTTTGTTTCTTATAATAGCCATTCTAAAAGGTGTGAGCTTCATTTCATTGTGGTTTTGATTTTTATTTCCCAGTTGATAAATGATGTTGAATGTTTTTCCATGTACTGTTGGCCAATCAAATATCTTCTTTGGAAAAAAAAATCTATTCAGGTCCTATGTCCATTTTTTTTCAATTGTATTATTATTATCATTTTGCTATTTGTTTTTATAAATTTCTTATATATTTTAGATATTAACCCCTTACCAGATGTGTGCTTTGTAAATATTTTCCCATTCTATAGGTTGTCTTTTCATTTTATTGATCATTTCTTTTGCTGTGCAGAAGCTTTTAGTTTAAATAGTCCCACTTGTTTATTTTTGCTTTTGTTTCTTGTGTTTTGGGCATCATGTCCATATAATTATTGCCAAGGCCAATGCCAGGAGCTTTCCCTATGTTTTCTTCTAGGAGTTTTATGGCTTAAGTGTTCACATTTAAGTCTTAAATAATTTAGAATTCATTTTTGTGATAGTGTAAGATAAGGGTCCAGTTTCATTCTTTGCTTGTGAATAACCATTTATTGAAGAAATTGTCTTTCTTCCTTTGGGTATGTTTGGCTCCCTTGTCAAATATTAGTTGACAGTATATTCCTGGGCTTATTTCTGGGCTCCTGATTCTGTTTCATTGGTCTATGTATTTGTTTTTGTAAGAGTACTATCCCATTTTGGTTACCATAGATTTATCATAAGCTTGGAATCAGGAAGTGTGATGCCCCAAACTTTTTTCTCAGGACTGCTTTGACTATTTGGGGGCTTTTGTGGTTCCATACAAATTTTAGGATTTTTTTTTTCTTTATTTCTGTAAAAAATGCCATTGTAAATTGTTAAGGATTGCATTAAATCTATAAATTACTTTGGGTAGTACTCCTAATATGTGGCTTTGGTATCAAGGTAATAATGGTCTTATAAAATGGTTTTGAGGGTGTTCCCTCCTCTTCAATTTTGGAAGAGTTTGGGGAGGATTGGAGTTAATTCTTCTTTAAGTGTTTTGTAGAATTTGCCAATGAAACTCTCAGGTCCTAGGATTTTCTTTGTTGGGGTTTTGGATTACTGATTTAAACTTAATGCTCCTCATTGATATATTCAGATTTTCTATTTCTTCATGATTCAGTCCTTGTAAGTTGTATGTTTCTGGGAACTTATCCATTTTGCTCAGTTTGCCCAGTTGTTGGCAGATAACTGTTAACAGCAGTCTCTTATGATCTTTTTTTTATTTCTGTGCTATCAGTTATTTTGTGTCTTCTTTTATAATTTTATTTATTTGGATCCTCTGTTTTTATTTATTATTATTATTTTTTGGTTAAAGACACGTCCATTTTGTTTATCTTTTCAAAGAATCAACTCTTGATTCTGTTAATCTTTTCTATTGTTTTTGTATCATCTATTTCATTCATTGCTGCTCCAATCTTCGTTATTTCCTTTCTTCTGCTAACTTGGGACTTAGTTCTTTTTCTAGCTACTTGCACTGTAAACTTAGGTTGTTTATTGGATATCATTCTTTTTTTCTTGATGTATGCATTTGTCACTATAAACTTCACTCTCATATTGCTTTTACAGCATTCCATAAGTTTTGATATGTTGTGTTTTCACTTTCTTTTGTCTCAAGATAATTTTTTATTCCCCTTATGATTTCTTCTTTGATTCATTGGTTGCTCAGGAGTGTGTTGCTTAATTTTCATGCATTTATGAATTTTCCAGCTTTCCTCCTATTATGGATTTTGTTTCAATCTGCTGTGGTAAGATAAGATACTTGATACAATTTCTATCTTTTTTAATTTCTTGAGACTTGTTTTGTGGCCTCACATATGATCTGCCTTGAAAATGTTTTTTGTACACTTGAGAAGAATGTGTACCCTGTTGCTGTTGGATAGAATGTTCTGTATATTTCTGTTAGTTCATCTGGTCTATAGTATTGTTTAAATCTGGTGTTTCCTCATTGAGTCCCTAACTGGATGATCTATCCATTGTTGAGAGTGGAGTATTAAACTTCTGAACTGTTATTGTATTGCTCTTTATTTCTCCTTTTAGTTCTGTTGGTATTTGCTTTATATACTTAGGTGCCCCAGTGTTGGGTTCATAAGTATTTACAATTGTGATAGAAGGATTGACTCCTTTATTACTATATAATGACCTTCTGTGTCTCTTTTGACTATTTTTTTTTAAGATTTTATTTATTTATTTATTTGAGAGAGAGAATGAGAGAGAACATGGGAGGGAAGAGGGTCAGAGGGAGAAGCAGACTCCCCGCTGAGCAGGGAGCCCCATGCAGGACTCGATCCAGGGACTCCAGGATCATGACCTGAGCTGAAGGCGTCGCTTAACCAACTGAGCCACCCAGGTGCCCTGTTTTGACTATTTTTTACTTAACATCTATTTTGTCTGATATAAGTATAGCTACTCTGGCTTGCTCTTGGTTACCACTTACTTGAAATATCCTTTTTAATCCCTTCGTTCTCCCTCTGTGTGTTCTTAAACATAAAATGAGTCTCTTGTAGGCAGCATTCCATTGGATATTATTTTTCATTCATTTAGCCATTTTATGTTTTTTAATTGGAGAATTAATCCTTTTATTTAAAATTATTATTTATAAGTAAATAAATACCTATAAAGTTTTCTGATTGTTTTGAATATCCTTTGTTGCTTGTTTCTTATATTACTGTCTTCCTTTGAGACTGAATTAATTTCTGTGGTGGTGTTCTTGGGCTCCTTTATTGTAATCTTTTGTGTATCTACTACAGGTTTTTCCTTTGTGGTTATCATGATGCTTACATAAAATGTCTTATATTTATAACATCCTATTTTAAGTTGATGCCAATAGTATACAGACTTTATACTTTCCTTTGTCCCCCCTTCACATATAGGGTTATTGATATTATAATTTATATCTTTTTATATTGATATTATAATTTATACCTTTTTATATATAATTTATATCTTTTTATATGTATTAAGTAACATATTAATAGTTATAGGGTTTTTTTTTTTTTTAGATTTTTATTTACTCATTTGACAGAGAGAGAGCACAAGCAGAGGGAGAGGGAGAAGCAGGCTCCTGTGGGGCTTGATCCCAGGACCCTGGGATCGTGACCTGAACCAAAGGCAGATATTTAACAGACTGAGCCACCCAGGCACCCTCTAGTTATTTTTAATGCATTTGTTTTTGACTATTAATCTAGAATTTTAAATAAATTATGCACCACCATCACAATACTAAAGAATCTGTTTTGACTGTGTGTTTACTGTTTCCAGTGATTTTTAAACTTTCTTATGTTTTTGTAATGTTACTTAGTATCCCTTTATTTCTTTTTTTTTTTAATTCTTTTTTTTTTTTTTATTCATGAGAGACAGAGCGAGAGAGAAAGGCAGAGGGAGAAGCAGGCTCCCAAGGAGCAGGGAGCCCGATGCGGGACTCGATCCCAGGACCCTGAGATCATGACCTGAGCCGAAGGCAGACGCTTAACCATCTGAGCCACCCAGCGCCCAGTATCCCTTTAGTTCTGATAAAGAACACCCTTTAGCATTTCCTGTAAGGCTGGTCTAATGATTGTGACCTCCCTCAGCTTTTGTTTGTTCAGGAAAATCTTTATCTGTTTTTCATTTCTAAAAGACAGTCTTACCGGTTATAGTATTCTTGGTTGACAATTTTTTTTCTTTCAATATTCTGAATATATAATACTCGCCTTTTATCCCTGGTTTTGCTTTCTACACTTTCAGTCACTTTCAAACACAATGCAATTGCTCCTCAGGCAGAGCTTCAGGCTGTGATTTCCAACTGGATGGTACTGCTGGCTGGACTCTGTGCTGAGGTGGGTCTGCAGGCAGTGTTCGTGGTTAAACAGGATCTCAGGCTGTGCTCTTCAATCAGGCAGTCATGGAGACTGCTTCAAAGTTGAATGAGGCCACAAATCAGGGGCCACAAGTTAGACTCACAGTCAGGTAAGCTGATGGCCCTACTCCACTGTTGAGCAAGGTCACTGGCCATGCCATATGGACAACTGGAGCCTCCAGCTTTAACCTGTAATTGGGTGGGGCTAGAATATATGCTCTGTGGTCTGATTCCCTTGTTGAGTTGGGCTACAAACTATGCTCCTCAGTTAGATTGGGTCATTGGCTAGGCTCCCAGCCTAGATAAGGCTGAAAGGTGCATTATCCAATTAGGCAAAATTATATGCTGGGCTTTGCTATGGGGTGGGCTGTAGGCTGGGCTGTGGCGTCTGGGAAGTAACATAGACTGGGTTCTGCTGCTTTCCAGGGTCACTGTTAAGCCGCCTCCATTGTGCAAGATAGGAAGTTTTATTTCCCTTTTTAGCAGGACTGCTGATTTGGTTACTGCCTTACCTCAGCTTTTATTTATTTTTTTATTCTTATGTTAATCCCCATACATTACATCATTAGTTTTAGATGTATGGTTCCATGATTCATTGTTTGTGCATAACACCCTGTGCTCCATGCAGAATGAGCCCTCCTCAATACCCACCACCAGGCTAACCCATCCTCCCACCCCCCTCCCCTCTAGAACCCTCAGTTTGTTTTTCAGAGTCCATCGTCTCTCATGATTCAAGGACCCCTCCGATTTCCCCCGCTTCATTCTTCCTCTCCTGCTACCTTCTTCTTCTTCTTCTTCTTTTTTTTTTTTCTTAACATATATTGCATTATTTGTTTCAGAGGTACAGATCTGAGATTCAACAGTCTTGCACAATTCACAGCGCTTACCAGAGCACATACCCTCCCCAGTGTCTATCACCCAGTCACCCCATCCCTCCCACCCCACCCCCCACTCCAACAACCCTCAGTTTGTTTCCTGCGATTAAGAATTCCTCATATCAGCGAGATCATATGATACATGTCTTTCTCTGTTTGACTTATTTCGCTCAAAATAATACCCTCCAGTTCCATCCACGTCGTTGCAAATGGCAAGATCTCATTCCTTTTGATGGCTGCATAATATTCCATTGTATATATATACCACTTCTTCTTTATCCATTCATCTGTCGATGGACATATTGGCTCTTTCCACAGTTTGTCTATTGTGGACATTGCTGCTATAAACATCGGGGTGCACGTACCACTTCGGATCCCTACTTTTGTATCTTTGGGGTAAATACCCAGTAGTGCAATTGCTGGATCATATGGTAGCTCTATTTTCAACTTTTTGAGGAACCTCCATACTGTTTTCCAGAGTGGCTGCACCAGCTTGCATTCCCACCAACAGTGTAGGAGGGTTCCCCTTTCTCCGCATCCCCGCCAACATCTGTCATTTCCTGACTTGTTCATTTTAGCCATTCTCACTGGTGTGAGGTGGTATCTCATTGAGGTTTTGATTTGGATTTCCCTGATGCCGAGCGATATTGAGCACTTTTTCATGTGTCTGTTGGCCATTTGGATGTCTTCTTCGGAAAAATGTCTGTTCATGTCTTCTGCCCATTTCTTGATTGGATCATTTGTTCTTTGGGTGTTGAGTTTGATAAGTTCTTTATAGATTTTGGATACTAGCCCTTTATCTGAAATGTCATTTGCAAATTATCTTCTCCCATTCTGTCAGTTGTCTTTTGGTTTTGTTGACTGCTTCCTTTGCTTTGCAAAAGCTTTTTATCTTGATGAAGTCCCAATAGTTTATTTTTCCCCTTGTTTCCCTTGCTTTTGGCGATGTTTCTAGAAAGAAGTTGCTTCGGCTGAGGTCAAAGAGGTTGCTGCCTGTGTTCTCCTTTAGGATTTGGATGGACTCCTGTCTCACATTGAGGTCTTTCAAAATCTTGAGTCTATTTTTGTGTGTGGTGTAAGGAAATGGTCCAGTTTCATTCTTCTGCATGTGGCTATCCAATTTTCCCAACACCATTTGTTGAAGAGACTGTCTTTGTTCCATTGGACATTCTTTCCTGCTTTGTCAAAGATGAGTTGACCATAGAGTTGAGGGTCCATTTCTGGGCTCTCTATTCTGTTCCATTGATCTATGTGTCTGTTTTTGTGCCAGTACCATACTGTCTTGATGATGACAGCTTCGTAATAGAGCTGGAAGTCCAGAATTGTGATGCTGCCAGCTTTGCTTTTCTTTTTCAACATTCCTCTGGCTATGTGGGGTCTTTTCTGGTCCAATATGAATTTTAGGATTATTTGTTCCATTTCTTTGAAAAAGTGGATGGTATTTTGATGGGGATTGCATTGAATGTGTAGATTGCTCTAGGTAGCATTGACATCTTCACAATATTTGTTCTTCCAATCCATGAGCATGGAACGTTTTTCCATTTCTTTGTGTCTTCCTCAATTTCTTTCATGAGTATTTTATAGTTTTCTGAGTACAGATCCTTTGCCTCTTTGGTTAGATTTATTCCTAGGTATCTTATGGTTTTGGGTGCAATTGTAAATGGGATCGACTCCTTAATTTCTCTTTCTTCTGTCTTGTTGTTGGTGTATAGGAATGCCACTGATTTCTGTGCATTGATTTTATATCCTGCCACTTGACTGAATTCCTGTATGAGTTCTAGCAGTTTTAGGGTGGAGTTTTCCACATAAAGTATCATATCATCTGCAAAGAGTGAGAGTTTGACTTCTTCTTTGCCGATTTGGATGCCTTTTATTTCTTTTTGTTGTCTGATTGCTGTGGCTAGGACTTCCAATACTATGTTGAATAGCAGTGGTGATAGTGGACATCCCTGCCACATTCCTGACCTTAGGGGGAAAGCTCTCAGTTTTACCCCATTGAGAATGATATTCACTGTAGGTTTTTCATAGATGGCTTTTATGATATTGAGGTATGTACCCTCTATCCCTATACTCTGAAGAGTTTTGATCAAGAAAGGGTGCTGTATTTTGTCAAATGCTTTTTCTGCATCTATTGAGAGGATCATGATTCCTGTTCTTTCTTTTGTTAATGTATTGTATCACATTGATTGATTTGCAGATGTTGAACCAACCTTGCAGGCCAGGGATAAATCCCACTTGGTCGTGGTGAATAATCCTTTTAATGTACTGTTGGATCCTATTGGCTAGTATTTTGGTGAGAATTTTTGCATCCATGTTCATCAGGGATATTGGTCTGTAATTCTCCTTTTTGATGGGGTCTTTGTCTGGTTTTGGGATCAAGGTAATGCTGGCCTCATAAAATGAGTTTGGAAGTTTTCCTTCCATTTCTATTTTTTGGAACAGTTTCAGAAGAATAGGTATGAATTCTTCTTGAAATGTTTGGTAGAATTCCCCTGGGAAGCCATCTGGCCCTGGGCTTTTGTTTTTTGGGAGATTTTTGATGACTGCTTCAATTTCCTTAGTGGTTATAGGTCTGTTCAGGTTTTCTATTTCTTCCTGGTTCCGTTTTGGTAGTTGATACAGCTCTAGGAATGCATCCATTTCCTCCAGGTCATCTAATTTGCTGTCATAGAGTTGCTCATAATATGTTCTTAGAATTGTTTGTATTTCTTTGGTGTTGGTTGTGATCTGCCCTCTTTCATTCATGATTTTGTTGATTTGGGTCATTTCTCTTTTCTTTTTGATAAGTCTGGCCAGGGGTTTATCAATCTTGTTAATTCTTTCAAAGAACCAGCTCCTAGTTTCGTTGATGTGTTCTACTGTTCTTTTAGTTCCTATTTCATTGATTTCTGCTCTGATCTTTATTATTTCTCTTCTCCTGCTGGGTTTAGGCTTTATTTGCTGTTCTTTCTCCAGCTCCTTTAGGTGGAGGGTTAGATTGTGTACTTGAGATCTTTCTTGTTTCTTGAGAAAGGCTTGTATTGCTCTATACTTTCCTCTTAGGACTGCCTTTGCTGCATCCCAAAGATTTTGAATAGTTGTGTTTTCATTTTCATTGGTTTCCATGTATTTTTTTAATTCTTCTTTAATTTCCTGGTTGACCCATTCGTTCTTCAGTAGGATGCTCTTTAGCCGCCATGTATTTGAGTTCTTTCTGACTTTCCTCTTGTGATTGAGTTCTAGTTTCAAAGCATTGTGGTCTGAAAATAGGCAGGGAATGATCCCAATCTTTTGGTACCAGTTCAGACCTGATTTATGACCTAGGATGTGATCTATTCTGGAGAATGTTCCATGGGCACTAGAGAAGAATGGGTATTCCATTGCTTTGGGGTGGAATGTTCTGAATATGTCTGTGAAGTCCATTTGTTCCAGTGTGTCATTTAAAGTCTTTATTTCCTTGTTGATCTTTTTCTTAACGATCTGTCCATTTCAGTGAGGGGGGTCTTAAAGTACCCCACTATTATTGTATTGTTGTCAATGTGTTTCTTTGCTTTTGTTATTAATTGCCTTATATAATTGGCTGCTCACATGTTAGGGGCATAGATATTTACAATTGTTAGATCTTCTTGTTGGATAGACCCTTTAAGTAGGATATAATGTCCTTCCTCATCTCTTATTATAGTCTTTGGTTTAAAATCTAATTTGTCTGATATAAGGATTGCCACCCCAGCTTTCTTTTGGTGTCCATTAGCATGGTAAATGGTTTTCCACCCCCTCACTTTCAATCTGGGGGTGTCTTTGGTTCTAAAATGAGTCTCTTGCAGACAGCATATCGATGGGTCTTATTTTTTAATCCAGTCTGATAGCCTGTGTCTTTTGATTGGGGCATTTAGCCCATTTACATTCAGGGTAACTATTGAAAGATAAGAATTTAGTGCCATTGTATTGCCTGTATGGTGACTATTACCGTATATTGTCTGTGTTCCTTTCTGGTCTATGTTGCTTTTAGGGTGTCTCTTTGCTTAGAGGACCCCTTTCAATATTTCTTGTAGGGCTGCTTTTGTGTTTGCAAATTCCTTTAGTTTTTGTTTGTCCTGGAAGCTTTTTATCTCTCCTTCAATTTTCTTTTTTTTTTTAAGATTTTATTTATTTATTTATTTGAGAGAGAGAGAATGAGAGACAGAGAGCATGAGAGGCAAGAGGGTCAGAGGGAGAAGCAGACCCCCTGCCGAGCAGGGAGCCCGAGGTGGGACTCGATCCCGGGACTCCAGGATCACGACCTGAGCCGAAGGCAGTTGCTTAACCAACTGAGCCACCCAGGCGCCCTCTCCTTCAATTTTCAATGACAGCCTAGCTGGATAGAATATTCTTGGCTGCATATTTTTCTCATTTAGTGCTCTGAAGATATCCTGCCAGTCCTTTCTGGCCTGCCAGGTCTCTGTGGATAGGTCTGTTGCCAATCTAATGTTTCTACCCTTGTAGGTTACATATCTCTTCTCCCGAGCTGCTTTCAGGATTTTCTCTTTGTCTATGAGACTCGTAAGTTTTACTATTAGATGTCGGGGTGTTGACCTATTTTTATTGATTTTGAGAGGGGTTCTCTGTGCTTCCTGGATTTTGATGCCTGTTTCTTTCCCCAAATTAGGGAAGTTCTCTGCTATAATTTGCTCCATTATACCTTCTGCCCCTCTCTCTCTTTCTTCTTCTTCTGGGATCCCAATTATTCTAATGTTGTTTCGTCTTATGGTATCGCTTATCTCTCGAATTCTGCCCTCGTGATCCAGGAGTTGTTTATCTCTCTTTTTCTCAGCTTCTTTATTTTCCATCATTTGGTCTTCTATATTACTGATTCTCTCTTCTGCCTCATTTATCCTAGCAGTTAGCACCCCCATTTTTGATTGCACCTCATTATTAGCCTTTTTGATTTCTACTTGTTTAGATTTTAGTTCTTTTACTTCTCCAGAAAGGGCTTCTCTAATAACTTCCATGCTTTTTTCAAGCCCAGTTAGTATCTTTAAAGTGATGATTCTGAACTCTAGATCTGACATCGTACTAATGTCCGTATTGAGTAGGTCCCTGGCAGTCGGTACTACCTCTTGTTCTTTTTCTTGAGGTGATTTTTTCCGTCTTGTCATTTTGTGTAGAGGAGAATAGATTAATGAGAGAACAAAATGCTAGCAGAGTAACAACGTCCCCAGAAAATATACTCTAAAGAAATCAGAAAAGACCTGAAGCAGTGGGGAAAAAAAGGGAAAGAGAGAAAAAAGAAAAAGACAAAAAAGAAAAAGAAAAAGAAAAAGAAAAAGATAAAGATAAAAACAAACAGAAACAGAACAAAACAGAACAACAACAAAAAAAACCAGAATGTGATCAAATATGATCAGGCTGGTATATAGATCAGTGCCACACACTAGATTTGGGGTGTATTTTGGTCTTTTAGAAGAAAGTGCCTCCCCAAATTTTAAAGAAAGAAAAACTTATATATGTACAAAAATAAGGGTTGATATGATGAAGGGATTGAATATGACTGTAAAGATGGAAATTATAAAAAAAATTTATAAAAGGAATTGATAAGAAGTTGTTTGAAAAAAGAAAGAAGAGGATTTAAAAAAAGAAAAAAAAAAGGGAGAGAATGTGATCAGGCAGGGGAGTAGAAAAAAACATATACTAGAGATTTAGGGTATATTTTGATCTGCTAGAAGAAACGATCTCAAAATTTTAAAGAGAGAACAACTTATATATATATGCCAAAAATACAGGTAACTACTATGAAGGGATAGAGTATGACTCTTAAAAATGAAAAATAAAAATGTTTTTTTTAAAAAAAGTGATTGGTAAGATGTTGGTTGAAAAAGGGAAAAAGAAAAACTCAAAAAAAAATAAAAAGAGAAAAAGAGAGTTAAAAAAAAATTAACTTTGAAAGACTAAAGAATCATGGTAAAAAAGCCATGAATTCTATGTGTAGTATTCCCCTAGCGTTGGAGTTCTGCTGTTCTCATTGATCGGTAGACTTGGTCTTGGCTGGCTGTTCTCGCTGATCTTCTGGGGAGGGGCCTGTTGCCAGGGTTTCCAAATGTCTTTGCCGGAGGCAGAATTGCCCCGCCCTTGCCCTCTCCCAGCTAAGTAATCTGTTTGGGTTTGCTCTCCGGGGCTTTTGTTCCCTGCGAGCTTTCTGTACAGCTTTGGAGGCAGAGAGTGAAAATGGCGGCCCCCCAATCTCCGCCCCGAAGGAGCCGAGAACTCAGGGCCCCGCTCCTCAGTGAGCCCCCAGAGAAAAGCCGTCAGTCACTCCCGTCTCCCCGGTCTCCGGCCGCACTCTGTGCTCACCCGGCCTGTGACCGCGCGTTTCTATCTCTGGCACCCGACGCCGGGTGGAGTCTCCAAACCCAGCAGATCCCTGTGATGCACTCCCACGCAGTTCCTCCCGGGGGAGGAAGGTGAGTCTCCCCAGATCTGCCGCTTGTTGGGTCCCTGCTGGAGGAGCAGTGGCCCGACTGTGCCGCAGATCGCTGTTTATGGCAACCCCAAGCTGAGAGCCCATGCCTGGGCTCTGCCTCTGCAGCCAGCTTCCCTGCTCCGTTACCTGGGAGCTCTGTCACACTCAGGCACCCCCGGTCTTTCTGTGACCCCGAGGGTCCTGAGACCACACTCTCCCGGAGGGTTCCACCCCCGCTTAGCCACCAGAGTGACGTCCCTCAGCGGAGTAGACTTCTAAACGTTCTGATTTTGTGCTCCGTGGTTTTATCACTTGCCAGAAGTGGCCGATGGAGGCCCCTCCCCCGCTGTCTATCCTCCCGAATATCGCCTCGGATTCACTTCTCCGCACGTCCTACCTTCCAGAAAGTGGTCGCTTTTCTGTTCAGAGAGTTGTTGCTATTCTTTTCTTCGATCTCCTGTTGAGTTTGTAGGTGTTCAGAATGGTTTGATCCCTATCCAGCTGAATTCCTGAGAGGAGACGAAATCCAGGTCTCCTATTCCTCCACTATCTTGCTCCGCCCCCCACCTCAGCTTTAAGACGGGCTCTGTAGCTACTTAAATTCTCTGGTTATGTTTCCTTGTCAAGTGGAACTGGAAGCTATATTTAGCAGTTTAGTGGGACTTCAATTTTGCTTCCCTACCTGTGCAGGGCTGTAGAGTGAGCTTCAAGGCCAGTATATCTTGTTAACTGGGGACTCAAATCAGGTAAAACCACTCTCCAAGCTCTCTGGCCAGACAGGGTCACTGTCTTGGTTCTACAGATAGGCAGAGTTGTTGGCTCGGCTCCCTGCTGGAGTGTCACCATAAGCTTAACTGCTGGGTTCCTTGGTTAGGCTTTCTGGTCAGATGGGACTAGGTGCTATATTCAGCATGAGTGGGGCTTTGAATTTGCTTCCCTTCCAGGCTGGGCTGTAGAATGGACTCCAAGGCTCTTATGACTCATTGGCCATTGACCGAGTCAGGGAGAACTACCTGCTCCTCTCCTCACCAGGGAGAGCCACTGGCTCAGTTCTATAGATGGACAAACTACTGGCTGGGCTCTCTGTTCTGGTGCAGTTGTAAGGAGATATAAGGTCTATCAAGATCTGATTGCTGGCTGCTGTAAGCCCAACACTCTTTCTCAGTTTCTATCCCTTCCTTGTTTGATCAAGTCCCCTAGAGTTCCCTGTGATTTATGTGAAGTAAGACCTAAATGGGCCTCCAGGGAGATGCCCACACCACTGAGGGTCTTGGATATCCCCCTTGGCCTCTTTTTTTTCCCCACTAAAGAAACCATATGCATAGCAGAAGACATCTGGGTGTCACACTTTGCTGGACTGGGGAAGAGGCAATATGGTCAGAGTGTGGCTGTCCCTTTTACCATTCTAATGTAGTCCTTCTCAATCTCTGTGGTCCAGGGAGAAGTTTCTGCCTCACTATTAGGTCCTGGGATTTTCACAATGATGTCTATGGATATTTCTAGTTGGTCTTCTTATGAGGGGGACTGAAGTAGGAATGACCTATATCCCCATCTTGATGATAGCACTTCCTCCTTTCACTTTCTTGTCAGTATCATTTGCAGAAAAAAAGTTTTTACTTTTGATGTAATCCAAATTATCTATTTTTTTTTTCTTTTGTCACTTATGTTTTGGTACTATATTTAAGAAATTATTTCCTGCCACCAACTCCCCAAAATTTAAGCTTACGTGTAAGAGTTTTATAGATCTTACATTTAAGTCTCTGATCCATTCTAAATTAATTTTTTGTATAATGTGAGGTAGTTATCCAACATCATTCTTTTGCATGTGAATGTTCAAACACCATTTACTGAAAAGAATATTCTTTCTTCTTTGTATCTTATTGGCATCTTGTGAAATTTACCATAAATATATAGGTTCATTTCTGTACTCTCAGTTCTATTCTTTTATACCAATAACACACAGTATTGTTTACTGTAACTTTGTGGTATGTTTTGAAATCATAAAGTGTTAGTCCGCCAAACTTCCCTTTATGAAGATAATTTTGGCTTTTCTAGGTCATGCATGAGGTTTGAGATCTCCTTGTCAATTATTTTTAAAAAAAGTAACTGGGATTTTGGTACAGATTCTATTTAATCTGTACATGAATTTGGGGATATCGGCTTTTTAATGCTATCATATCTTCTGATTCATGAACATGGGATGTCTTTCCACTAATTAGGTATTTTAAAACTTATTTCAATATTTTGTAGTTTTTAGTGTTCAAGTCTTTCACTATGCTAATTTATTCATTTTTTATGCTATTACAAGTGAAGCTGTTTTCTTTTTTTTAAAGATTTTATTTATTTATTTGACAGAGAAAGAGAGAACACAAGTAGGCAGAGTGGCAGGCAGAGGGAGAGGGAGAAGCAGGCTCCTCGCTGAGCAGAGAGCCCGGGGCTCAATCTCAGGACCCTGGGATCATGACCTGAGCTGAAGGCACACTTAACCGATGGAGCCCCCCAGGTGCCCCTGAAGCTATTTTCTTAATTTCATTTTTGGATTGTTTTATTTTTGTTGTTTATTACTACTGCATAAAAATATAAGTGATTTTGTGTATTGATGTGTGTCCACCAATTTTGTTGTATTCATTTATTGTTTCTAATAAGCTTTTAGTGGGTTCTTTAGGGTTAAAAATAATTTTATTTTCTTTCAAAATCTGGACGCCTTTTATTTCTTTTTATTGCTGAATTGTCCTGGCTATAGCCTCTAGCCAATGTTGGATTGAAATGATTGGAGCAAACATCTTTATTTCTGATCTTCATAGGAAAGGATTTAGTCTTTTGCTACTCAGTATGGTGTTAGCTATAAGTTTGTATAGATGTCTTTTATCAGGCTGAAGATATTTCTGTTTCTATTTATTAAGTATTTTTATCATGAAAAGCTTTTAGAGTCTGTCAAATCATTTTCTTAAATAAATTTTGATCACCATGTAGATTTGTCTTTGATTCTATTACTGTGGTACATTACATTAATCAATTATTGGTATTAGTCAAACTTTGCATTCTTGGGATGAATCCTACTTGATCAAAATGTATCACTTTTAATACTTTGATAAATTTATTTACTAATATTTTGTTGAAGTTTTTTTTTTTTTTTTTTTTTTTGTCTTTTGACATCTGTGTTCACTGGAAAAACCAATTTTTAGTTTTTCTTTTTTGTGATATCTTTATCTGTTTTTGTTGTTAGGATATTACTGGCCTCATAAAATGAGTTAAAAAGTGTTCCTTCTGCTTGTAGTTTGTCAAGGAGATGGTAGAGAATTAGCACCATTCCTTTCTGAAATGTTTAGTAGGATTTACCACTGAAACCATTAGAGCCTGGGGCTTTCTTTTTTGGAAAGTCATTATTATTGATTAAATTTCTTTAATATGTATAATCCTATTTAGATAATCTATTTCACTTCCTGTCTTCATAGTTTTAATATTCCAAGGTATTGGTCCATTTCATCTAAATTATCAAATATTGGGGCACCTGGGTGGCTGAGTCAGTTGGGCTCAATTAGTTAAGCATCTACCTTGAGCTCAGGTAATGATCCCAGGGGCCTGGGATCCAGTCCCACATTGGGCTCCCTCCTCAGTGGGGAGCCTGCTTTTCCTTCTCCCTTGGCCTGCCGCTCCCCCTGCTTGTGCTCTCTCTCTATTTCTCTCTCTGGTCAAATAAATAAATGAATAACTAAAATCTTTAAAAATAAATAAATAAATAAATAAATAAATAAATAAATAAATATCAAACATTGAGGTAAGAGTTGTTCACAGTATTCCTTTGTTATCTTTTTTATGTCCCTGGGATCAGCTGTGTTGACCTTTATTTCATTTCTCATACTGGTAATTGGTGTCTTCTGTCTTTTTCTTTACTAGCCTGGCTAGAGGTCTATGCAGTTCATTGATCTTTAATTAAAAAAAAAAAAAAAGCTTCCATTTTCATTGGTTTTCTTTATTGTTTTCCTGATTTCAATTTCACTGATTTCTCCTCTATTTTTTACTATTTATTTTCTTTTGTATGCTTAGGTTTAAATTGTTTTTTTCTTCCCCTATTCTCTAAGTAAGAATCTTAGGTTACTGATTTTAAATTTTTGCTTTTATTCTAATGTATGTATTCAATGTTATAAACTTTCCTCTCAGCATTGCTTTTGTTGCATCCTATACATTTTGATAAATTGTACTTTTATTTTCATTTACTTCAAAATATTTTTGAATTTTTCTTGAGACTTCTTCTTTGCCCCATGTGTCATTTACAAAGGTGTTGTTAAATCTCCAAATATTGGGGGATTTTCCAACTACCTTTCTGTTACTGATTTCTACCTTATTTCTTTGTGGTCTGAAAAATTATGCTTTGTATGATTTCTATTCTTTTAATTTTGTGAAGGTGTGTTTTATAGCTCAGGATGTTGTTTATCTTGGTGAATGTTCCATGAAAACTTGAGATGATTGGTGTATTCTGCTGTTGTTTTATGAATTAGTCTATAAAAGTCATTTAGATTACATTGCTTGATAGGGCTATTCAGGTCAATTATCCTTAATCATTTTCTGCCTGCTTAATTTTTTAGTTGCTGAAAGAGAGATCTTCAAGTATAACAGTGGATTTGTCTATTCCTTTTTTTCAGTTCTATTAGGCTTTGCTTCACATATTTTAATGCTCTGCTGTTAGGCACATACACATTAGAGATTATTGTGGGTCTTTTTTTTTTTTTTTTTTTGGAGAATTGATCTTTTTATCATTATGTAATGCACCCATGTATCTCTCCTAATTCTCCTTGCTCTGAAATCTATTCTGTATGAAATTAAAGTCCTTTTTAAGCTTCCTTGTATTTAGTGTTAGTGTGCAATAACTTTCATTCCCTTTCTTTTTAGTCTGTGTTATTATATTTAATATAGGCTTTTTGTGTACAAAATACAGTTGGGTCTTGTTTTTTTCCATTCATTCTGACAATCTCTGTCTTTTAATGTATTTACATCATTCACATGCAAATTTGATATAGTTAAATTAATATCTACCATATTTATAACTCTTCTTTATTCACTGCATCTCTGTTCTGTTTCTCCCTCTCTCTTTTTACTACTTGCTGAGGTTTTATTTTATTTTTTTCTAAGGTTTTAATTGAACATTTCATATGGTTTCATTTTATCTCCTTCCTTAGCATATCATTATATTTCCTTAAAAAAAATTTAGTGACTGCCCTAGAATTTTTCAATATACATTTTAAAATAATCTAATTGTAACTTCAAATCACACTATATTTTTTCATGTGTAGTAAAGGCACATTATCAAAGTGTTCCCAATTCATCCCTCTTAGCCCTCATGATATTTGTGTCATTCATTTTACATTCATCAAGAGCTCAGCTGAGCTGGGAGAGAACTGAGATGCCAGATGTTGGAGTAACCAATTAAAGCAACAAGCTAAAGATAAATGAGTTAAGCCTTTAATAACTTACTAAAGATGGTATAAGCAAGACTCTAAAAATGGAGAAATCTCCAGCACCCTCTGTTCCATTTTCCCCCATGGAACTGCAAACAGTCAGAGGTCAGGTGGATCGGCACATCTCACTCTTGAGGGAGTATGAAGGGAAAACAGCCATTTTGAGTTGCTTATTAGCCATTTTACAGCATGGCAACCCTGCTATACCCAGAGTCTGGACATTTAGATAAAGAGTTGAACTTAGGATTCCTGCTACAAATCTCTGGTTTACTTTTCCCAGAACATCTTTTAAAATAATCAGAGTTGAGCCTGGGAAAAATTAATGACCACCACCCTAAGCACTTTATAAATAGCAAGTGCTGGCTACCCTGCTATCTGTTTCCTGCTCACTCATGACCTGGGACAGAAGACTGCCTTTATCATGGCTCATTGCACACCTCCATCCTATTTCTAGGATTCCTAAGCAATAAATCTTATGATTTTATTTCCTTTTGTAAGTTTATTGAAACTGTGCTTTCAATCCCAACTGCCTTGGGGTTTTCACTTACCCAAAATGGGAGTTCAGATGCTGAGGGAGCCATGCTAACCCTCTGTCAGTGGCTTGTGCCTCCTTATAAAGCAGGTTATAATCTGCATATTCTTAATTTACCACACGAGCTATGGGGGTGGGGGGGAAGGGTGAGGGGGCAGCACAGGGCGCCTTGAACAAAAGTCTGTGGTAGTTTTACAGATCCAGGGGTGGAGGAAGGATGAGGGGAATGTCTAGAGTAGTAAAATACTGAGTCAGAGTGGGGAAAATTGTCTTCAAATTTTTCCCCTCCTTCCCTGTCTCATAAAGATGCCTCAGTAGAGTGCCTGAAGAAAATCTCTGTCCAAGACTCAGATAAAAAAATATCTATTTGAAAGCTTCTGGACTAGGAAAGCAAATATGCAAACCATGACCAGCCAGAGAGGCCTGAGCTCCTGACTCTAGCTATCCTCAGAGATTGTGATGCATGGCTGTGCACCAAGTCTGGTGTAGGGAGGACCATTTTCCCCTGTGAGGCCTGCCAGGTAAAGCCTCTGTGATTTACTGTGGTCAAGCCTGAGGAATTACACATAAGTTTTTAAACATATCCAGATTCCTCAATACCCAATTTGCTATAATCACCCACTACATTGTAGTGTTATTACTGTAAACAGTTATCTGGCATATCAAGTAATAATAAAAATATTTAATTTTAGCTTCACTTACTCATTTTCCAACACTTCTTTTCTTTATGTAACCCTGAGTTTTTGACCTATATCATTTTCCTTCTCCTTGAATAACTTCTTTTTTTTTTTTTTAAGATTTATTTATTTATTTATTTGTTTGTCAGAGAGAGAGACAGAACACAAGCAGGGGGAGAGGCAGGCAGCGGGAGAAGCAGGCTCCCCGCCGAGCAAGGAGCCTGATGCGGGACTTGATCCCAGGACCCGGGATCATGACCTGAGCCGAAGGCAGCCACTTAACCGACTGAGCCACCCAGGCGTCCCTCCCTGAATAACTTCTTTCAACATTTCTTACAGAGAATTTCTGCTGAAGATAAAAATTCCCCCAAGTTTTGTTTCTCTGAAAAAGACTTTATTTCTTTATTTTGAAGGATAATTTGGCTGGATATATAAATCCAAGTTTATGTGTTTTGTTTTGTTTTTTCCTTTCAACATCTTAATTATTTCACCTCACTTGCTTCTTCCTTGCATGATTTCTGATGAGAAGTCTGCTGTTGTTGTTGTTGTTGTTGTTGTTGTTGTTGTTGTTGTTGTTGTTGTTTTCTTTTACTTGTTCCTCTACAGGTAAGGTGAATTTTTCCCTTGGCTTCTTTCAAAATTTTCTCTTTGTCTTTTGTTCTCTATAATTTAATATGAAATGTCTAAATGTAGTTTTTGACATTTATTCTGCTGGTTGCCCTTTGATCTTTTTGGATCTGTACTTTGGTGTCTATCAGTAATTATGGACAATTCTTTGTCATTTTTACATAAAATATTTTTTCTGCTCTCCCATTTTTCTTCTCTTTGTAGCACTTCCTTTTGATTCTCAGAGTTTAGATATTTCTGACTGCATTACACATCTGTTTATGCATGTTGTCCACTTTTTCCATTAACTCCCTTAATACAATAATCATAATTATTTTAAATTCCTTGTATGATAATTTCAAAATATGTGTCAAATCTGGATCTGGTTCTGATGTTTACTTTGTCTCATCAATGTGTGTGTGTGTGTTTTCCCTTGCCTTTAATATGCTTTGTAATTTTTTTTTTTTTTTTTTTAGCTAGAAATGACACATCAAGTAATAAGAAAGAAGAGAAATAGGGCTTTAGTGTGAAGTTGCATGTTCATCTGGCTAGGAGCTGGGCTGTCTTTAATGTTTCTATAACTAACTGTAGGGGGCAGAGGTTCCAAATTTTTCTGGTATCCTTGTTCTGTCACTGCCATTGCTTTTGGCTTCTCTAAGTACTCCCACTCAGGTCAAGTCTGTGTCTTCTAGCTCTTTCCCCTGCAATGCAATGTTATACTGAAGTACTATTGATATGGTGGGAAGTGTGGAGGCATTCTATAATCTGATGACCAAATCTCAGTCTTTTAGTGGGCCTATGTTCCTGGCTGTACCCTTTATTCATTCCACCATTAGCTATTCTTCCTTTAGTTGACACAGGAAGAATAGAAGGGACTGGAGTCACAGAGATGCTTTTCCTCCAGGTGGAATGTGGCTCAGGTAAAGATGTTCTCTCTGGCAAGTAGGTCTTTGTTATAGACAATACTCTGGGCATGTTTCACAAAGTTTACATTCCCTCCTCCTTCCAGAGTGATCAGAATATTTTTCTTGGATCTTTAGTGTGAGGATTTGGTAGGATTTCTTGAGGTCCAACCACAAAAGCGTTTAGGTCCCCCTAAGACTGCAGTCCTCAGGAATTCCTCACTCCCCAGTGAATCCAAATTTGGTCCCCAGCAATTTGTAAAAATTACCAGGTCACTGTTTCCACCTGCTTATAACTCCAGTGATTTCTCTTCCAGGTAAGCCCATCTTGGCTGTGATGCTTGTGCTTCACTAACATATCTCTCTTGATTTTAGGGTGGCAGTTTTCCCTGTGTCGTGGTTCTCAGATGGAAGTTAGTGATTTTCACTGATTATAGCTTTTTCTTGTTGTAAGGACATGAATAATGACTTCCAAGCTTTTTTACATGTTAGAACTGAAACCAGAAATACAACTCATGCCTTTTTTTACTCCTCTAATTCGAAACTCCAATTATTTGCATGTTAGACTCCTTGCTGTTATCCCAAAGAACTTGGGTAAATGTGTTTTCATTTTACTTTTATGTTTATATTTTTATTTCACTTTCATCTTTATAATTTTATTTCACTTTTTTTTCTCTTTTTACATCAAGTTGGTTATTTTTTATTGACATACTTTTAAGTTCACTAATTCTTGCCAATAGAATTTGGCAAGTCTGTAAGAGGAATTGTTTATTTTTAATGTTTTATTTTTCATTTCTTGAATTTCCATTTGGGTCTCTTGTTGTATAATTTTCAGGTCCCTGTGAAATTTCCTATCTTGTCATAAGCATTCTTATATATTAGGTTTAGTGTGAAACTTACCTGAAGCTAAGTGCATTGTCAAAAAGGATAATTAACATTTGTTAAAGAGTTCATACTATGTGTAGCTTATTTCTTACAAAAATAGTATAATTCAATATTTAGTCTTTTAATTGTTAATTTACCAGTAATATTTCTTAAAACTGAGTAATAATTATAAAGAAAATCAACAGTAGACTTAACTTGTAAAATTGGTAGAAGATATTTTATAAAGCCTTTGGATAAGCAAAAACTATTAATGTATCTGCTTTAACATTTTTTCAAAGATAACTGCTTATTTCTGTTCAGTAGAGACAGATTTTTATAGCCAAAGGAATGTTGAAAATTTTCTGCCTTAGAGGCAATTGTAAAAATGTTTTAGTGTACCTCAGCTGGAAATTTCTATGGTTTGCCAAATTAAATAATCACTTTCTCCTTGAAAAAAATGTCTTTCATCTTGGAAAGGGTTTGAGAATAGTGTATATTTGAAAACTACGCAAATATTTAAAATTTTTTAGTGTTTGGCATGAAAATGCCAATTTTTAATCTCTGCCTTAATTACCAATGTGAGAATTCATGTAAATGAAGAAAAATGTAATAAAAAAAAAATATGTGCCGGAGGTTATAAGAGGGAACTTTCAAGATAATATACTTTGGTAGTAGAGAATGGTTGGTTGATTATGCTTTATTCCTGAAAATGTTTAAAGCAAGTTTTATTTCCCTCCCTTTTCTGGTGAAATAAAAAAAAAAAAAAAAGATTTCTATAATACTATTTATTAAAGATTTAATTTAGCTAGATTTTAATTATGGTTTATTTTCTATTTAATTAAATAATAGCAAACTCACTATTAAATGTCAAGTGGATTTATACATGGTGGCATTCTTTTACAGATATTTTTCTGATTTATTCTAAAATTAATAATCTACTATCTTAAAAGTAATTACCAGACTTATGGTTATGGGGAGGTACTATTATAATCTAATAATAGGCATTAGAAAAAACTTTGTAAGATTGTATCCTGACCACAACATACTTATTAGAATGGCCAAAATTTGAAACACTGACTCCACCAAATGATGAAAAGGAATTGGAGCAACAGAAACTCTCATTCATTGTTGGTAATACAAAATGGTATGGCCACCTAGCCAGACAGTTTGACACTTTCTTACAAAACTAAACATACTCGTACTACACAATCCAGCAATCATAGTCCTTGGTATTTCCCCCAAAGAAGTTGAAAATATATCCATACCCAAAGCTGTACATGGATGTTTATAGCAGCTTTATTCATAATTGCCAAAACTTGGAAGCAAACAAGATACCCTTCAGTAGGAGAATGGGTAAATAAACTGTGGCACATCCAAGCAATGAAATATTATTCAATGTTATAAAGAAATGAACTATAAAGCCATGAAAAGACATGAAGGAAACTTAAATGTATATTAGTAAGAGGAAGAAGTTAATCTGTAAATGTTGCATACTGTTGATTCCAACCAAATGACATTTTGGAAAAGACAAAACTATAGAGACATTAAAAAAAAAAAAGAGAAGAAAATGGTAGTTGCCAGGGGTTGGGGTAGGGTGGGGTGAGGGAGATGAGAAGGCTGAGCACAGAGGATTTTTAGGAGAGTGAAAATGCTCTTTATAATACTTTAATGGTGGATACATACCATTATATATGTGTTCAAACCCGTAGAATGTACAACACCAAGTGTGAATCATAATGACTTTGAGTGATTATGATGTATCAATGTAGGTTCACTAATCATAAGAAATGTACCACTCTGGTGGAGGATGTTAATGAGAAGTCTAAATGTTTAAGTGCAGAGGTCAGGGGTTTAGGAAAATCTCAGTAACTTCTGCTCAGTATCTCTGTGAACCTAAAACTGCTCTAAAAATTAATAAAGTTGAAATAAAAGATTGTATCTTGCTCTTATATAAATAGTTTTCAGTGGCATATTCAGTGTTTTTGAAGGTGGTCATTTCCATTCGGTAGAGACAGACTTTTACGGTTAAAAACATGAAAAATGCTGACTTCAATAAGGGAAATCACTACATTGTACGTCTTAATAATGTCTCTTAGGGAGAAGGGCAAAGGAAGAAATGTCATGGGTTTGGGCCTTGTAAAGGTAAGTTTTTGGTGTGTAAGCCTGATTATGATTGAATGAGGTTTATGACATAATAAATTAGGGTGGTGGACATAGAGATTAGAGGATACGGAGGTGAGAGAATAAAACCAGTCTTGAACAGTAAATGGTGTCTTGTTTTTCTTTTTCTTTTTTTTTTTTTAAGATTCATTATTTATTTTAGAGATGGGGGAGGGGCAGAAGGAGAGAATCTCAAACAGACTCTTCACTGACAAAGGAGCCTGACATGGGACTCCATCCCAGGACCTGGAGATCATGACCTGAGCCAAAACCAAGAGTCAGACACTCAATGGACTGAGCTACCCAGGTACTCCTTGTTTTTCCCTTTGTTTTTAAAGAACATTTTCTCTTAACCCTACCAGAAAAGAAGATGCAAATAAATTAAGAAGCTTATTATACATTATATTAGGATCTTTCATTAATCATATTTTAAACAAATGGAATCTACTATCATGAAGAAACTAAAAAAAAGTACTAGTGACCTAAAATTTACATTTTACACTTTTTAATTCTATTTTTATTTTTATTCCTAAAGTGTATTTATTTATGTAATCAATCCCTATACCCAAAGTGGGCCTCCAATTCATGATCCTGAGATCAAGAGTCACATGCTCCCCAGAATGAATCATCTAGGAGTCCCTATATCTTACACTTTTTAAAGTACCACATATATATCTTTATTTATCATGCAGTTAAGGACCTCACAATAATAGAAAAAAATCAAAATATTTCCAGAAGTAATGAGATACCTACTCATGGCTCTTAAAGAAAGAGACAAAACACCTCTCTGCCCCTCGATAACTCTACCTTGTACCTTGATTTAATACCAAAAACCCATTATCTTGAATACCTTACTAGGTAAATTGTCTGTATTTTATTATTGGCTTTATTTTCCTGGGTAGAAAAAGAAAGCAAAAAACTCTAAATGGGCAAAAATAACTGAGCTTCTTAGCCTTTAGGGGGAAATTCTTTATTGGATACCACTTTAAATGTCCTTCTGATATCCCTCTTTCACAAAAAAGAAGTCCATATATGACATAGGCATATTCATTTAAAGCCTTAATCGTAGCATTCGTATTAGTAACATAAAAGAAAACCTTCAGCCTTTACTTTTAAGGGATTCATTTTAGGCTTCTGATATTAATAAGGAATGGGGACACTGATAGCTCAATTTTTTCATATTAAAGGGCTCATTTGCAAAAAAACAAAATAAATGGAAGAAAAATAATTTATGCAAGGGCTGCTAATCCAGCTGTTTTGCTTCTGGGCTTAATTGGATTTACCTAGAATTGATATTTGGAGTCAGCATGTGTTATATCAACAACATAAGCAATAGTTACCCAACATAAAAGAGGCTATGCAGAGTAGTAAACTCCCAGATTAAAAACCTCAAACCAAAGACAAAATATTAATTTATTTGACTTAATCTTAGCATAGATGTTTTTCTTAGTCATGTATATTGTAGACTTTTTATACCAGCTTGATGCTATATTTCTACATTTCTATCCTTTGCATGTATCTGCTAGACAGAGACGGTGAAAGGCACGAGAGTCCAAAAAAATGAATTTGAAAATGATTACACATTTCTTCTTCTGTCTGGCAGGCAGCCAGTTGACTATTGTCTCTTCAGAAAGGGTTGTAGCATCTACAGTTTCAAAGTCGGGTACAAATCATCAGTTATGAGGCCTTTCCCATATGCATGTAGAAAAATAAATTTCTTCTTTAAAATTTAGCCACATAAGCCACGTTCAGGGAAGAATTTGCACATGTATTTATTTATGTATATTTTAATCCATTTATCTATGGGAAGTTAATATTAGATGTTTTCAAGTGAATGTCAGAAATATTTTATTTATTCAAAATATTAGAGATTACCAGTGCTTAAAGGAAATACATTTTCCAATACAAATGATGAATATATGTATATATGTCAACCTGGAATGCAAATGTATTTTATATATAAATGCATATCCATATCACATAAAATGGCAATACATTCAATATTTTTAGCTGCATAATTCATACTCTGACATCCGTCACTACCCTCTCCACCCTGTTTGCAAGTACCCCTCTCATTCATATCAGCACACCTGATCTTCCTTTTCTGCTCAACTTTTCCTTTTTTATTGCAGTTATCACCTAAAATGCTAAATAATGTATTTGTTTATTATGTCTCTTGATCGCTATTTCCCCCTGCTCTAATGTATGCTGCATGAGAGCAAGGATTGTTTTGTTCCCTGATACATCCCAATTGTCTATAACAAGCATGTCACAAGTAGGGTAGGTGCTTAGTAAATGAATGAATGAGCATGTTGCAAATATTATGTATGTGTACATATTTTTATGTACTACTGTATGTGGAGATAGATGATAGATGATAGATAATGTTCTCAGACTTTTAAATTCTACTTTCCACATTTTTTGTCTAAGCCATTTTTCTCTCTAAATAGACTATGAAATGCATAATGTCTAAAAGTTTAAATCAAAAAGTCCAGTTTTACTTTCCTAATATTCTGACTTCAGAGTTCTGAGATATTTACTTACCCAACAAAATGCTTGACAGAATAGTCTTTCATTTTCTTAACTAAATGAATTGCTATCATACTGTTCTGAGTTTCATTGACCAATATTTCTTCCAAATGAAATGAAATGAAAAGCCACTCCTGAACTAAATGAAACAGTCTGGGTTACATCCAAATCTTCCAATGAAATGGGCACTGGAGCTCAGCAGCATCATCCGAGCCAACTTAGCTCAGATGAGTTTGAGTTAAGTGCAAACATTTCCACCCCATAGCAAAATAGAAAAATTTTCTGCACAATCATGTCATAACCTAGCAAATTTAAGGTCCAGAAGCTTCACACTAGAATATTTCCATCACTAATGGCAAACCAATTGGGCTGTCACAACTTACTAAGTAAGCCATGCAGGTGTATTCAACTGTATTGCGAGTTGTTTTATGAGAAAATATCTTTAATTTCTGCTCAAATATTCAGATCTCCGCTCAAAGTGTCTCCTTAGTGATATCTAAATAGTACACTCTTCACATTTTTACAGCCTATTATAATTTTTATGCATTTTTCTTATTTGGTTGTTGTCTGTCTTTCACACTAGAAGTTCTATGAAGGCAAGAACTTTGTATGCTTTGTTCATCCCTGCCTCCCCAGTGTCAAGAAAAATATAGCTTATAAAGTTGAGGTGCTCAAATAATAGCTGTTAAGTCAACAAATGAATGAAAATAAACAGCACAAGGAGGGGATGTTTCTTCCACTGGGCGTTTAGTTGCTTCCAAAGCCTCTGTACTGAACATTTAAAATAATAAATATCTTCTTTTAAAAGATTTTATTTATTTATTTGATAGACACACAGTGAAAGAGGGAACACAAGCAGGGGGAATGGGAGAGGAAGAAGCAGGCTTCCCACCGAGCAGGGAGCCCGATGTAGGGCTCGATCCCAGGACCCTGGGATCATGACCTGAGCCAAAGGCAGATGCTTAATGACTGAGCCACCCAGGTGCCCCAATAATAAATATCTTCTTGTGAAAAGAGTTTTTATCTTTCCTAGAAACATCTCTATGATGTGAGTTAATATTCTAGTGTCATGTTTATTACAAGTCACATTAGAGGATTCAATAACTATGATCTCATAACTACATGCTAAGTCCTTAGAAATTACCTGATTTTTAAATTATTTTGTTTTTGATTCACTAGGTTGAGTGTTAATATGAAAAACAAACAGATGAAAAAAAAGTAAATAAATATGCTACTTGTGAAAATAGACAAATGGAGAAGACTTCAAGAGATTCAGAGCTTCAATGGTGGAACAGGAGAAGGTCAATGTTTGAACTGCAGGCATTTTTGTTAAATCCAAGGTGTCTTTCCTAGATTTAAGATCTGATGAGTACAGGGTTGAATATATAGGCCAGAGTTAGGGGAGAGGTCTTAGCTGAATATATAAATTTGGGATTTATTTTCAAATACATATTTAAGGCCATAGGAAAGGAAGTGAATGTATATAGAAAGAAGAAGAGGTCTGAAGATTGATCTCTGAGATACTCCAATATTAAGTGATTGCAATGATTGGATTTACCAAGTAAGGCCTATGAGAAGTGATCAAACAGGTAGAAGGAAGAAACATGTAGGCAATATGGTGTCCCACCTATCGAATAAAGAAAAAAAAATCTGAAATGTGAGATTGAAAGGCTGGAATCAAAATATATTGTTCTTCATGGTTTTTGAAATTGTTCCAGTTCTGTTAGTTTTTCATTATAAAAGTGACAGGCACATAACAGAAGTGTTAGAAAAGAGAAGAAAAATTAATTCATAGTCATGTTTAGTAAAACATGAACAGGTATTTGTTGGAAGACCTCAAAGCCACTATTAGTAAATTTAATTCCTTTTAATTTTTTCATTTTATGCATATTCTTAAATACTGAACTAATATTATATGTATAGATTTTTATCAAATGTTCATTTTACTTAAACTGTAAGCATTTAGGGACACCTGAGTAGCTCAGTTGGTTAAGCATCTGCCTTCAGCTCAGGTCATGATCCCAGGATTCTGGGATAGAGTCCTGCATCAGGCTCCTCACTCAGCGAGGATTCTTTCTCCCTCTACCTGCCACTCCCCCTGCTTGTGCTCTCTCTCTCTCTGGAAAATAAATAAATTAAAAAAAAATAAACTGTAAGCATTTAAAATATTAATGTTTGCTGATTACCAAGTTCTTTTACAGTTTTTATTGAGATATAATTGACATATAACATTATATTAGTTCCAGATGTAGACTACTATTTTTTAAAATAAAGAAATAATCATCCATAAGGGGTTAAACTGTATTTCTTAATCTCTTGTTAATAAATATTCATATTTTATCTCTCAATCAACAAATATTTTTGAGAGCCAATTTGTGCCAGGTACAATATAGAGATGAAAAATATTCTAGAGAAAAATATATACAGGTTAATAAACAATTACAAAATAATACAAAAATTTAGAAATTGATATTTATTACACACCAGGTACTGTTCTGAGTCTTTTACATGTATTATCATATTTAATCTTAAACAAATCTTATAAAACAGGTGTTATTTTGAGGGATGAGTATGTGCACAAGAGTGGAAGAGCTTGGAGTTGATAGAAAATGTCAACTCATTTGTGTAAATATGATGGGGGGCTAGCTTATGGCAAGCCAATGACTCCCAGGAGATTGCCTTGAGGGGACAGCCAGGATTGCCTGGAGAAAAAGCCTTGGGCTCAGTCTACAAAGTACCCATGTGATGTCTGAAAGAGATCCTGGAGATTGTGGAAACTGTGTAAAATCTTTAGAAATTGAAATGGCATGAAGAGATTTATGGTTTATAAAAAACATTCCATAAGTGAGACTAGAACCATGTGAGCCTCTAAAGAGGTGATTGTGGTGATGGATGTACAGCATGAAGCAGTTCTGATCAAAGCATTCTTTTCTGTGTTTGGGAATATTTCTTAGAAGTCTAGTAACTGGGTAAAAAAAATATATATATATACACACACACATATATGAGTTTTGGAAAGGAATATAACTATTTGGGAAATTTTCCCCAAAAGATTTTATAAGCTTAGAGTATGTATACATGATTTTATTTTGGTACTTTTTACTTTATTTTTTTTCCATCATTATTATCAGCTGGCCAGGTTCATAGTAATTGCCAATTGTCATTCATGTTTTCTCTTTGTCTCTGATTTGAGCATTTTGATTATAAGGTGTCTATGTACATGGGTATTTGTTTTCTAGATTCCCATTCTAAATATCTTCCTGAGATTTCAAATTTTTGTTACTATTTTCATTATTATCATAATCATCATGTTTACTTATAAGGTAATGTGATTATGGTTGTCATCTCATATATCAATGATTTCAATATAAATTTATAAATACTGCAGATTTTTTAAGAACATTTTCATTTCCCATTGCCAACTATCTATACTACAGCATTAAGATGGTCATCGAATCTTGATTTTTTGACATTTCCAGGGGTCTTCATTTCTTTGTGAGGTTCAAGTTTCCGTCTGATATATGCTTGATGCCTGAAGAACTTACAACATTACTTGAGAAGCAGGTCTAATAACAATGAATTCTCTCAGCTTTTGTCGGCAAAAGTCTTTATCTACCTCCATTTTTGAAAGCTACATTCCCTATAGAATTCCATCAACAGGATTTTTTTGTTTTTTCCTTAGTCTTTTAAAATTGTCACTACATTGTCTTCCTGGCTTGCATTATTTCTGAGAAAATGTTTGCTGTAGTTCTTATCTTTATTCTCTTATGTGTAATATTTCTTTTTTCTCTTACTGCCTTCAAGATGTTCTCTTCATCTTTCTATTTCAGTTTGACTATGATGTGTCTTATTTTTTGTTTAGTTTGAAGTCTTCTGAGTTTCTTTGATATGTGATCTGATGTTTTTCATTATTTTTATAAAATTATCAACTATTCTTGGGCGCCTGGGTGGCTCAGTCGTTAAGCGTCTGCCTTCGGCTCAGGTCATGATCCTGGAGTCCCTGGATCGAGTCCCGCATCGGGCTCCCTGCTCAGCAGGGAGTCTGCTTCTCCCTCTGACCCTCCCCCCTCTCATGTGCTCTCTCTCATTCTCTCTCTCTCAAATAAATAAATAAAATCTTTAAAAAAAAAATTATCAACTATTCTTTCTTCAAAATTTTTTTTCTGCCTTGTTACATCTCTCTTCTCCTTGTGAGATTCCAATTTCATGTATATACCACTGGATGTTGTGCTGAAGATCTTGGATGTTCTGTTATTCATTATTTAACACTTTTTAAAACTCTTTGTGTTTCAGTTTGAATAATTTTTGTTGACCTAACTTCAAACTCACTGAGTCTTTCTTCACTTGTGTCCCTTCTACTCATGATCCTGCTGAGGATTTACCTCTTTATCTCTTTTATGACTTTTTATTTATTTATTTTCCAATTTATAGCATTTCAATCTTGCTATTTCTGGCTGCTGAAATTTCCCATTTTTTCACTCATTGTCCACCTTTCTTACTAGATCCTGTAATATCTAGTGATAATTGCTTTAAAACTTCTTCCAGTGAACTCTAATATCTGAATCATCTCTGCTTATTGTTATGTTGATTGCTTTATCTCTTGAAAATGGTTTTTTTTTTTCTGAATTCTTTTTTGTGTATGTATTTCATAATTTTTTATTGAATGCCAGATAGCACATACAGAACAGTATAAGTAGATAAAAATAGTATTTAAGCCTAGTAATGGTTCTGCATTTTCCTTTCTGAGGGAGTTAGTGTGTGAAGTTGAGCCAATCTGGGCTGAGCCTGTTTTTGCTATGGTTAGTTTCAATGCACGAGAGACTGTAAATTCCTTCAGCTGCTTAGCAGGGAGTCTGTGGTCCCCAAATATTTTCCCAGTGCCCATTTTACCCCATCAGCTTTTGGCCATCCCTGCATACCTGTACCACAGAGAAGAGTCTCTCTCCATGTTCTTGCCACTCTCCCAGTTGTAGAGTGCTGTGCCGGGTACTCAGTGCTAGGTGGAGTTAAAAGGGTTCTTTGTTGTCCTGGTTCAGCATTAATCTTAGGCAGGACGTACATATGTGTCCTGGCCTCTAGGATGGGACATGTTGTGTTCTTGTCCCTTTTCCCCATGACAGCAACCTTTGTCTTCTTATCTGTGGCTAGTGTTTTTTAAGAGACAATTGCCCATCAGCCTCTTGTGCTTCTGAATAATAAACCAGCAGAGACACTAACTACATTTTTTTTTTTTTTGAACTATCTTTTCAACAATTTTGTATAGTGCACAAGTTTGTCAGAAAAAGATAATATCTCTCTGGAGCACAGAGCAGATTTGTTTGCTAGTCACTAAAATAAAGATCAAATCTCCTTCTGGGACAAAAGTCAGATAGGTTTGTTTGCCGTCCATTATAAAAGATTGAAACACCCTCAGTTGGAGCTCCTCTTCTGTAAGGCAACCCACTATGTGTACAGGCATCATCTAACCTTCATGATGTCACCCTATGGAAAACGGGGCTCAGGGATCTGGATAAGAAAATGGTAATATTCTGACTACCACTATTGCTGTGAGTGTTAAACCGTTGTCTATGCCCTAGGAACCTCGTGCTATTTTGCCAGCATCTATGAAATTGTGTCAAGTTAACTCGTTAGCTTGTAAGTAGGGTAAAATCTCAGACCCTTCACAGTTCTTGACAGTCTTGGGTGGGATTTCCTGCTCCTTTGCTAGCAATATCAGGCCTTCATTTTGCATCAATGTAGGATCCTAGGTCTAAGACTGTTTTGTATCTCTCCTCCCTAAGGGTATAGGTTTCAACCCTTTTCCTAATAGTAATGAACTTTTATCTGTATCCTGAAGGGTCCCCTTCCACTCCCCACAGTCTGAATGTATTTTCTTCTACTCAACCCCCAGAAACTAAGGCAATCACTTTGTAGGAGAGTTCCAGAAAAGTGGGCAGGGCCTCTGCCTGTATTCTCACCGAAGATCATCATCTGCTTGCCCTGTGCTATGGAGAGATTTCTCTGGCCTCCTGTCCAACCCTCATCTTTCTCCTGAGCATCTGGCAGGGCCCTGTGAAAAGCATTTTGCAAGTAAGTGCAAACTTTCCTTATGCCTAGGGCCCTTACCTATTCCAAACTAGCATACTAGTCTGCTCTTGGTCTTTAAGGATTAATTAAAAAGTTTGCTTATCTCTTGGGGCACCTGGGTGGCTCAGTCAGTTAAGTGGCTGACTCTTGATTTTGGCTCAGGTCATGATTTTGGGGTCCTGGGATCGAGCCCCACATCGGACCTGTGCTCAGCAGGGCGTCTTCTTGGGGTTCTCTCTCTCCTTCTCCCTCTGCCCCTCACCCTGCTCTCTCACTCTCACTCTCTCTCTCAAATAAATATATTAATTTTTTTTAAAGTTTGCTTATTTATTTTGTACCCACTTCCATGGCTTTCTCTCCTGTCCCAACTAAGGTGATACCATTTGTGTGTCCTGTCTTTTCTTGGATGGGTTTATTCATCCTTGGATTTGGTTCACTTACTGCTTTGAGGAATCAGCTCTCTAAGGAATTCAAGAAAAGCTATGATATCATAAATAATCTAGCTTTTTTCTCCTTACTAGGTTTGAAGCAATGTCCTTTGCAGTTGTCCATTCTTAGACAGAAATGGAATAGTGTTTCATTCACTTGAACACTATTTTCCAAACTCTACTAACAACAAAGTCATTATACTCAGCCATGTCAGGGGCATCCAAAGATGGATAAATAATGGTGAAAAAGTAATATATTCTCCTCACTATCAAGGTAGTAGTTTGGAGGAATGCCTGTTCATTTATCTCATTGGCAAACTTGTTATCCCATTTGAGGTCCAGCTTCCTGGACTCTAAGCTTTCTCAAGTCTACAACTCAAAATACCTCATAATTCTACAGAGTCCTTGTTCCTTCCTAGTCTATATCAGATGAGTAACCACTACAATATTACCATTTTGCCTATTGAAGTCACTCAAGGTCCCTTTTTGTTCTGTTTTTTTTTTTTTTCACCTGGCTGGCTAAGTGAGAACCAAAGGGCCTAGAACAAACTGAAATTGAGCCCCTTAAGGGTATTGGTGCATAGAGAGTTAATTCTTCCAAGGATACTGCCTCTTAGTTAACTGATTTTTTTTTTTCACAAGCCTAGCTCCTTTTTGTTTATGAGATAATTGAATTTTAAAGAAACTTCAGAGTTCTATTCATATGAAACTCTGTGACTCTTTAATGTTGTCTTCAACAAGGAAGATGAATTATATGATTTCGAGTTGGAAAGCAACATAGGAACATATACCCTAAACTTTTTTTCATAAAAATAAGAAAACTGAGACAAAGCAAAGTTAAATGGTTTGCCCAAAGCCATATAGATGTAAAATGAAAGCAGAAAACAAAGAACAAGTTTTAAATCATCCTTCTTTGACCACAGGGAAGGCTTAAGAAAGAGAGACTGTGTTCAAATCCTGGGTCTATTGCTTACTTATCTGTAAAACAGAAGCAAAGTAACTCAAACTTTCTAGCTTTCTGGGGAGGTTCACCCTTTTGGGACATAGAGGCAATAATGACAATATTGCTTCCTAGGGTTGAAGTGACTAAGAAATGACATTATTGTTGAAAGTGCTTCTCCAATGTTTTCAATAAACACACAAGGGCCTTTCAAACAGTAAAATGTATTTTATATTAATGTATGAACTTTCAATAAATGAGCAGGAGGAGAAACTGTCAAATCAGTATTTTTTTGCAGTTTTTTTTTTTTTTTTTAAGATTTTATTTATTTATTTGACACAGAGAGACACAGCGAGAGAGGGAACACAAGCAGGGGGAGGGTCAGAGGGAGAAGCAGGCTTCCCGCGGAGCAGGGACCCTGATGAGGGGCTCGATCCCAGGACTCCAGGGAGTCCGACTGAGCCACCCAGGCACCCCTTTTGCCGTCTTTTGAATGGAAATATGTCATATTGTATCAGAGGCCTCGGCTGCATACAGGAAGGTCGGGAGTAGGTTGCAAATGTGGTTTCTGTTACGATTCAGACTGGACAGGGTTTTCTTTTTTTAATGTTTAATTAACCTAATTAGTGTATCTGTTGCAAGTGTGAGGAAGGTGGTAGTGTTCTAGTAACACTGCAACACTTTAGGCAAAGGTATAGATGTGGGTGTGCACGGGTTTGGGGGAAAAATGGAGAAACAGGTTTGGATGAAAGCTACAAGAGTAACTACCATAGAAATCATCCCCCCGCCCTTCCCAAGGAATAGCTGTGGCAGCGAGTGGTGCCGGCTTGGCGTTTCTAACATTTATTTTCTAGCCAATGCTATAATTTTTATTCCTGTTTATTGACCAAGAACTGCTTCATTTACTGAACTAACCACCTTGTAGAACAGTGGTCCTGCCCTCTGGTTTCTCCGCGTTGGCCCTACAGGTAATGCCCACCTTTCTCCCATAGATGGCAGCATTTCACAAACAACGCCAGCACGCAGACTGGGGCTCTCCACACTCTCAAAGAGAAAACAGCTCCTTAATCTGTTGACAGGATTAAGGACCCCTGTTGTTTTACAGGAAGTAAATAAATCCTTATGGTATTCTGGAAACCTCAGAAGTATATGAGAGTGGTAAGTAATTGTTTATTCTATGGTAGAGGTATCAAATGAATATTTACAGCATTTAAAACAATTACCTTAGATTGATGTGGACTAGTGTTAAAACCCAGCCTGTTCGCATTATCTAGTTTAGAATATTTGTTAAACTCTAGCACAGTGGGTTTACTTTCTGAGTACAGAATTTCTTGCTAGCACGATTTGATAGTGAACACTAAAGCTGAGAAGACAGTGACATTTTCTTTCTCAATTCAGATGAGGCATTTAGAAATTAAAATATTATCTATACGCAAAGCATTGGGTAAAACATATGCCACATGATATGATAAACTAGAGGAACACAAGCAAAATAAAAGAGACAGTAATAGAGGAAAACTAGTATTATAGTGGATGTGTTTAAGCAAAAGGTTATCTTAGACTTTAAAATCCATTGGAATTCTCAATGTTGGGTAACATTCTCAATGTTACCCAACATTGTTTAAAGTAGACAGAAAAGTACTCTCGCCTTAAGTCTAGAACACCGATGTGTTCTTACATTAAAAGGTTTTAGTTGGGATTCTTAAGTATGTTTCTTAAATAATTCAAAAATGACAAAGGGCAATAATCTAAGTCCATCAGTGAGATTTACCCAGGGGTCAATTAAATGTTCCTACGATTTAAGATTTCCACTGCCTTAGGGTGCACTATTTTTCTTTTTTTTTTTTTTTTTACTCCTATTTTTTTCTGCAACTTCCTTTACTCTGTACATTTCAAGAAGTTGATGCTTTTTTTAAAAGTACATTTGATCTGTGGTTCTAACTAAATAAATGATTGTCATTTTGAGTTACGATACAAACCTTTTCATATATTTAAGATCCAGATTTCCAATAAGAAAATTAAAAATGGTTTTGTAAGTGATAATCTCTAAAATGTCTGGTCTTTGACAGTACAACTAGTCTGTAAAGACTTAACCAGACACTCGGGTCATGATCCCAGCTGTCCTAGGATCGAGCCCCACATCGGGCTCCCTGCTCAGCGGGAAGCCTGCTTCTCCCTCTTCCACTCCCCCTGCTTATGTTCCCTTTCTGGCTGTCTCTCTCTGTCGAATGAATAAATAAAATCTTAAAAAAAAAAAAAAAAAAAAAAGACTTAACCAGGCACTAAATACAATTTTTCTTTTAAATTCAAGTATTAAATTAGAACGTTTTCTCTCACTGTCACTCGTATTTTATTTTTATGAAGAATTAATTAGATAATTGGCTTTAATAATCCATGAAACTCTTGCTCGAGTACCAGATATAGTATTAACTCTGCCTTAGTTGAACTTCTTAACCATTCTGGTCTTCAGTTGCCATATTGATAAAATGGGAAAATAATTATTTTATGTAAAACACATAGTGTTAATTTAGTAAGTGGTAGAAAGTATTATTGTTTGTGTAAATCAAATACTGAATCTTTGAGTAATGATCCAGGAAAGGCTCTAGGAATTGGATACAAATGGCAGATTCCTGTTGCTTGCTCCCCCCTACACACTGTCTTACATCACATGATTGTGAGTTTCACAGTGCAATTGACATTATCAATAACCAGTCAGTGCTTATGGGCCAATCTAGATGTTGCCCATCAAGTATAGTAAGCTTGAGAGAATTCATTTAGCAGCCAAGCGTGATGAGAGCAATGCACATTTACATAGCATTGGTAACATGATTCAATAATATGCAATAAGAGTGATAAGAAGGTGATGAAAACCTGACCAGTAATTGCTCTTTTTTTTTTTTAAGCTTCTGATAAATACTTTTGATGCTTTAGATCCTGCTCAAGGAAATTATAGAAAATCTTCAAATGCCAGTCTAAAATTAAACACCCTGCCATGCATTTTTTTATTGTGGTAAGAGCACATATCATTAGATCTATCTACCTGCTTCACACATTTTTAAGTGTACAGAACAGTTTTGTTAAATGTAGTCACCATGTTGTACAGCAGATCTCTAGCACTTTTTCATCTTGCTGTAACTGAAACTTTATACGCATTGAACAGCAACTCCTCATTTCCCTCTCCCCACCACCTCCCCACAGACCACATTTTCCTTATCCATTCATCCATCAATGGACCTTTAGGTTGTTTCCACGTCTTGGCTATTATGAATAATACTACAGTGAATATGGGAGTGCAAGTACCTGTTTGAGACCCTGACTTCAATTATTTTGGATAAAAGCCCAGAAGTGAGATTGCTGCATTATAGGGTGGTTCGATTTTTAACTTCTTGAGGAACATCTATGCTGTTTTCCAGAGTGGCTGCACCATTTTACATTCCCACCCACAGTGTTCAAGGATTCCAGTTTCTCTGCAACCTTACCAGCACTTGTTGTTGTTGTTGTTGTTTATAAATGGCCATCTTTACAGGTAGGAAGTGGTATCTTATTGAGGTTTTGATTGGCATTTCCCTGATGATGAGTGATTTAGAGCATTTTTTCATATCCCTGTTGGCTACCTGTATATCTTCTTGGAAAGACATGTCTATTGAAGTCCTTTGATAATTTTTAATCAAGTATTTGGTGTTTCTTTGCTATCAAATGTAAGAGTTTTAATACATTTTGGATATTATATATATAGGTACCTAAATATAATATAAATACTATATAAATATATAAGTACATATAATATAATACATGAAAATATATAAATATAAATAAATATATACATAAACATAAATATAATATAGGATATAAATATATATAGAATATTGTAACCCCTTTTCAGATACATGGTTGGCAAACATTTTCTCCTATTCATTCTATTGATTGTTTTCTTTGCTGTGCAGAAGCTTTTTAGTTTGATGTAGTCCCACTTGTCTATATTTGCTTTTTTTCCTGTGTTTTGGGGGTCATTGCAAAAAAAAAATTATTGCCAAGGCCAATGTCATGAACCTTTTTCTTTAGGTTTTATTCTAAGAGTTTTATAGTCTTGGGTCTTATGTTGAAGTCTTGAATCCATTTGGAATTGATTTTGTTTGTACAATGCATTTTCTAAAGTCACCATTTTGTAAAAAAAAATAAAGTCGCCATTTTGTTTTAAACTTTATGTAGTAATCATTCTTATATGTGCAACAAATGAACCACCCTATAATGCAGCAATCTCACTTCTGGGCTTTTATCCAAAATAATTGAAGTCAGGGTCTCAAACAGGTACTTGCACTCCCATATTCACTGTAGTATTATTCACAATGGCCAAGACGTGAAAACAACCTAAAGGTCCACTGATGGATGAATGGATAAGGAAAATGTGGTCTGTGGGGAGGTGGTGGGGAGAGGGAAATGAGGAGTTGCTGTTCAATGCATATAAAGTTTCAGTTACGGCAAGATGAAAAAGTGCTAGAGATCTGCTGTACAACATGGTGACTATATTTAACAAAACTGTTCTGTACACTTAAAAATACTCATACCCTCCTTTTAAAGTTATCTCTCTTGATTTTGAAATACAATTGAAAATTTGTTTCAGTAGCTCTAAATCATCTTGATTGTTTTTAAAACCATTTCATCCATGCTTTGAATTAATTGCTTCTTTGAAATCATGTGATTACATATAAATACGAGATATGGGCCAATATTTTTGAAGGAGTAGCAAATTTTTACAAAAGCAGGAAATAAATAAAAACATTTGTCAAAAGTTTAATAAGATACCAAAGATACACTTTCCATATATCATGTAATTTCTAGAACAAATCAAATTAAAATATGATATAATAATAATAATAATAACACAGACCATTAACAAACATTTGACTGAATGTGATTTAGATTTTCACCTTTGCATGGGTCTTTGTGTAACTGTATTAAAAAATAAAAAGACAAAATCCCCCTGCAGTTCTGGAAATAAGGTCACCATCGCCAACTGTCTGTACTCCTGAATTCCTGTCTTGGGTTAGACTCTCTGACCATTGGGCCTGGGGAAGGCATTTTTCTCCACATGCTCTCCAGCAGGCTTCCAGGTCAGCCTCCTCTTTAGAAACATTGCTGGTCCTGTCCTCCTTTCTAGAATAAATTAGACACTTAGGCTGCTTCATTACTTCAGGTACATAGGTAGATTTTTGCTTTGGTAATAAACATAGCGGGATATCATATATTTCTTATTTAACACTGGTGGCATCTACCCCTTCCTCTGGTTCCCACTCAACCATCTCACATTAGGATACACCTCATAACAAACCAGCTCTGTTTCTGGTCTTGCTACCTTTTAATGTCACCAGAAAATTCTTCCTAAAAAACTCCCCTTAGGAACCATCAGTCGCCCATCCCATCAAAATCCTCTGCCTGATTTTCAAGATGGTAAGATAACCATGTCTTGTCAGATTTTCCACTCCTTCCCCACAGGAGCCCTGCAGATTAGCCTGACTCCTCGCAATCCCAGATTATGTCATTCTTAACTCGGTGACTAGTCTTCCTTTCCCCACATCTTCCCTGCAAATTCTCTACCCTTTCCACTGACTGTATCCAGATCCTGTCCCTCCTCTAAGTGCCTACCCTGATTTATTCACTATTGTATTTCTGGGGGGGACATAGCCTGGAATGTGGTAGAGACTCAGTAACCTCAGAGACTGAGAGAACCCAAGACCACTTTGCCTGTGATGTTGTCTTTGACTAGTCCAGGTCACAGAAGCCCCTCCTTTCCCTGAAACCTTATCATACATCTGACCTGGAACTACCCTTCTATTTATTGGCTTATTTTTATTGGTAGATTGATCAACCAGTATTCTTTCTTGTAGGATTGTTCACTCATAAATTGCTTAATAAACACTACGAGTAATAGTAACTTGTTGGTCCATGCTTGCTTCCTTCTACATTTGGGCAACTGTCACATGACTTAGGACTTGTCCTGCAAAGTGAGTTCCCCAGGGAGGAGGTGTAGCGTGGTAAGTAAGCACGCCCCTATTAAATTCAGAACAATGTGAGTTTAAATTGTCTCTATCAAAAACTAGTTCTCTGACTTTAACTATTCTAAGATCTTCATTTATGATACAGGGGTGGGGGTGGTCTGTCTCACATAGTTAGCACAAAGATTAAATAAAATCAAGTACGAGGGCACCTGGGTGGCTCAGTCAGTTAAGTGTCTGCCTTCGGCTCAGGTCATGATCCCGGGGTCCTGGGATCGAGCCCCGCTTCGGGCGCCCCTCCGCAGTGAGGAGCCTGCTTCTCCCTCTCGCTCTGCCTGCTGCTCCCCCTGCTTGTGCTTTCTCTTTTTCTCTCTGTCAAATAAATAAATAAAATCTTAAAAAAAAATCAAGTACGTAAAAATGTGGAATATTACTTGCCACCTTGTAAGCCTTCAAACATGACGACTTTTACTACTTTTGTTGGTGGTGGTATTTCATTGAACTCCCCCCTGGGATCACTGGTTTTACTACAACCTAGTGACAATGTGAGTTTTAATATTTCTCATGTATTTTGAGACATGCCTCAACCATTCAGAGAATAGGGTTAGGGAGTAGTAATTTCAAAATTATTTTTAAGTCTGTTGTCTTTGAGGATAGGGTTTGTTCTCTTTTGGTTTTAGTTTCAGTATCAGCCAAATAAAAATCAAAATGCTTACATCATAGAGCTAATGCAGGAATCTAATGAATTTTGATTTTTAAAATGTTTTGATAATACAGAGTGCTATAACTGAGTATTAGATATTTTAATAAAAGTCACCAATGTAGCATTACTTAAAACATGAGACTTAGTTGGGGTCTCCTAGTGGAGGCTGTTCACAACTTTCACATCAGACTAACCTGTGTTTGAATCTAGGCTGTGTACTTGAGCTGGGGTAACGTACCTACTAAATTCTGCATTCGTTTTCTCACCTATACAATTGGAAAATAAACTCCATCCTGTAGGTTCGTTTTCAGGATGAAATGGGAGTGTGCCTGTATATTTAATGCTCAGTAAATAATGATGCATAAGATAGAGTCAAGTCAACATGTTGAGTCAACAATGACTTATAGATCACATGGACTTTGCTATGGGTTTGGCTCAGACTTAGGCACAGTGAGAGCAAGTTTTGTGGAAGATTATCAATTTTATTGAATGTGTAGTATGTGTCTATGAGCTGTCAGGCATTCCTCAGGCATCCTGGCAGAGTGAACAAAACACAACTCCTTCTGTCCTTTTATCCCATTGGTTGCAAAAATATGTGCAAGAAATACACAAAAAATGTCCCAATTTCCTTCAAGAATCAAGTTACAAAAACTTGAAACTAAAAAAAAAAAAAAAAAAAAAAAAAGCAACGAACAGAAAATTTAAATAAAGGTCCAAGGTAGCAATTACAAATATATCCTAAGGGAACAGACGATTAATTGCCAAGTGAATGTTATGAACATGTGTCCAAGAAGTTCTAAGGCAGAGAAATCACTTTGTATAAACTATATAAATAATAAACATGTTTATGAGAAGTTTTCCCCCAAATTAACTTCACTCTGAATTCAGTGGGGGTGCTGAATGAGCGCCGGCTGTTGTATGTCATTTGAGTGCAAAGGAGGGGGCCTGCCCCTAGTACAGTGTCAGTAAGATGTTTTTCTTTTTGCCACCTAATAAAATATCAATGCTTTGTTCTGCTTTATTAATTTAGCTAATTTTTAAAAACACACTGACACTACAATTTCCAAAGCTCTAGGAAGTATGACTCTCAGACTTTGAAATCAAACTGAAGGTCTCTAAGGTAAAACAAAAGGTTTGGCGGCTTTCCTGACTTTGCCATAGAGGACTTTGATCACTTATCTCACGATGGAGAGCGCCGAGTCCAGTGGTGTTCTGCTGACATCAGACAGGGTTTCTGCTTGTCACTGAGTGAAAGCTTATGATCAGGAAGGAGGGTATTTTTCCTTTTTTCTAGGTGTCTTTTTTGGAGCTTCCTATCTTCGCCTTTCATCTATAATGAAACAGCATTGAAAAGAAGGTGGCATGTGAGATGAGACCAGGAGAAGAGATTCTTTCTTTCTCAGGAATAGAGAGCTGCCAGAGCTAGTTAACTCTTGCCTTTTATTCTGTTTTGACACAATTGTCAAAACGTTTAACTCTTCCTTTCCCAGAACTTGTCATTTTTGGAAAGAGAACAGTGACTGGCAAAGGAATTCCACTGATCTTATTGAATGCAGATCTGATTAAGCAAAGTCAGTGTTATTTTGAGATAAGAAAGTCTTGCAGAAATAAACAACTTGACATTTTACTTCCTTTTTACAGTGTAGCTCAGACACAAACCGCATGAGTTCGGCCTATCGATTTAGAAATATGAAACATGACAAATCGCTGTTTTTCTAAACTTGAAACCAAAGAAATTGTACACTTCCTCAAGAATTACACCCTTGAGCTATTCTAGGTAACCTCTGGATCTTCAGAACCCATTTTATGGCTTCAAAGGGTGCTAAAACGGGGCTTGGCAAGTGTTTATTGGGCCAAGGTATATGGTTCAAAGAAAACAGAACTGCATGGGCTTGCTTGTGTAACGGTGTGAAGCGACTACATTAAACTAAGCCAGATTACTCCGAAGGGGAAAAGGGTGTTAGGAAAACCTTCTGTGAGTAAGAGCAGATAGGTTGCCATAGAGTGAAAGAACAGTGTCTTAGAAATCGAGTAATGGGGACACACACAATAATTGTCCTGCTTTCTCTTAAATATATGGACATCAGCAAAAGGAATAGCAGGTTTGGGAAGAGGAAATCACAAAGAATATAGAGTGTCAATGCATTTCTTCTGTGCTTAGGTGAGTTCAGAGAAAGACAAAACTAATTCTCAGGGGAGAATGAGGGAGCGAAAACCAGGAATGTTCTATGGGAAGGAGACCTAAAGGAGCAGGTAAAAAAGGCCTGAAGATTGCTACTTCAAGACACCACTGAGTGTAGAAGAACATTCCAAAGGTTAGGTCTGTCATGACAGCCTTCTGGGCTGCTACCTATTCTCTATTAGCTTCTGATCGTCAGACGAGTGACAAGTGTGTGAAAGGGGAAAGAGTAGGTAGTGGTCATCTTGCTGACCGAGTGGAGCTAAGGAAGGCCATTGGGTGACCATGTCCAGCAAAGTATTTCTCGACATCAGATTGCAATGACGTGAATGTTCAATGGCATCCTTGGTCTTTCCATTTTTGCCACCAACTATTTGCACTCTTACCCGTCTTTTGGTAGCACATGGTTGCTGCATGTTTTCTGTTTATTACTCTTTTTTCCTTTATACACTTTTGACATTCTAAATGCTTTCTCTGGTGCAGGATCTCTCAGCCTCAGCCCTATTGATATGTTGGGCCAGAAAATTCTTTGTCATGGGAGAGTTGCCTGTGAATCGTAGGATGCTTAGCAGTATCCTTGGCCTCTACCTGCGAGACCAGTAGCATCCCCTCAACCAGTGGGGACAATGAGAATTGTCTCCAGATAATGCTAACTGATGTCCCCAGGGGAGAAAAATCGCCCCAGCTGAGAATGACTGGTCTAGTTTGTGCTTATTGTGTAGTGTGAAAAATTTCACATTAAAAAATAAATGTGATTCCCTAGAAATATTGTTCCAGTGGTTGCCAAGTGGGACGAAAATTTAAGCTGCCTCTTTACTAAACATTAGTTAATTGCTCTGAACTGACACTTGGTGTCACATTTCAAAACTTTTTGTCTCAGTGCTTTGATGGATGCACTTAGGTGTTTTTGGAAGTAAAATTCTGTTTTTATCTATCTATCTATCTATCTATCATCTATCTATCTATCTATCTATCTATCTATCTATCTATCTATCTATCTATCATCTATCTATCATCATCTATCCTTCTACCTATCATCTAACTAATTTATATGTATGTTGCCTTATAAATATCATTGTTTTGAGTTAAAACATTTGAAAAATATGATTTTCCCAATCAGGACAGGTTATCAGGAGCTCACAGAAGGTGACTCAGGAAGAATGCACGTTCAAAACATATTGTGTGGGGCGCCTGGGTGGCTCAGTTGGTTAAGCGACTGCCTTCGGCTCAGGTCATGATCCTGGAGTCCCCGGATCGAGTCCCGCATCGGGCTCCCTGCTCAGGGGGGAGTCTGCTTCTCCCTCTGACCCTCCCCCCCTCATGTGCTCTCTCTCTGTCAAATAATAAATGAAATCTTTATTAAAAAAATAATAAATAAATAAAGTGTCATTGGGCACCTGGGTGGCTAAATAAATAAAATCTCTAAAAAAACAAACAAACAAACATATTGTGTGTGGGGGAGACAACTCTCTCCATCAATGCTAATGGTTACTGGCCTGAATTCAGAAGTGGAATAAACTTGGTACATCACTACGAGGGTGATGACAAATAAGCACATTGAATGATTCTGAAGAGATAGTTATAGCCATTTCTTGACCTACCTCTGATGTAATTTCTAGGGCTTTTTTTTTTGTTTAAGTCCCAATTGTTAACGACACGAAGCAACTGTAATGGAATGGAAAGTGCGCTGGGCTAGGAGTTAAACGACTGGGTCCAAGTCTCCACCTGTCCATGGAGTCACTTAGAGTGGAGAGCCTGAGATCCTTATCCCCAAAATGGCGAGAAAAATTCCACAGAAGGCTGCTGTATCAATGAGGTGGTATAAATCAGAGGCTAAAATGTCTGATCAGTGGAAAAGTGCTATGAAACTGGATTCGGTTACTGCTTCTTTAAATATTACTAACAGTATAGAGTATAAAGGTATTTTAAAGTTGCCCTAAGGAGTTCCTGCGACACAGTTTTCCTGGACAAGTAGCTGAACCAAACTTCAGGTCTGCCATGCCTGGGAGGATCTGTGGGCCACTGTGATATTGCACATACATGGAGTTTTACAAATCAAATCACGTTTCGTATACATTAGGGGGAATGGGTATAGAAAAGAATGGGAGGGATAACTATTTCGTTGTTTTTTTTTTTTTAAGATTTTATTTATTTGAGAGAGAGAGAATGAGAGACAGAGAGCATGAGAGGGAGGAGGGTCAGAGGGAGAGGCAGACTCCCTGCTGAGCAGGGAGCCCGATGCGGGACTGGATCCCGGGACTCCAGGATCATGACCTGAGCCGAAGGCAGTCGCTTAACCGACTGAGCCACCCAGGCGCCCGGGGTAACTATTTTGTAAAGTGAAAAATTCCCACTGCTTTTCTCGGCAGTAGAAGTTATCATTCCATTTTTACCTGTTTTAGGAATTTATTTTTAATACCCGGAATTTATGATGACTGTGTAATACAAGTACCTCCAGATACTATATTTTCTTGACTTAAAATCTACGGTCTTTTTATTGATCACTCACATCTGCACCCTGCCACTGAGGTCGATATTTTGATTAAACTCACCCAAAAAAAGTACTGACAACCCAGAGTTGATAATTTACTCCATTACAGTTCACGAAAAGAGATTTTGAAAAGGAAAAACAGAGCAACACAAAAATATACCATTGTCAAAATGGAATACGTTTAAGTGGTATTATTACAGCAAGGAGGAAAAATATAAGTGACATATTTAATTTTAATTATGGCCTTCAAACAACCAGTTTTTTCATCTGCTAAAAAGTTTCTAAAATGGCTAGTTGTTGGGAATTAAATAGTGCCAGAGAACAGAATAAGAGATTCTGCTGGAGGATACCTGACTCACGTTTCCTAGGAGATTAAGTAAAGTGAAGAATGGCACATAGTCACCAAAATATTTCCTCAGGAATAACCTAGATCCAAATGACAAGTGAAGGAAAGAGCACCATTTGCGTTAAGAAAATAATGATTTACTTTTTCAGTTTTCCTTTTTCTAATCTCATATGGAAAAGAGTCATTTTACAATATAGTTCATACTAGCTTATCAGTTACAGAGTAGGTTCTATGTTAGTTTATTAATATACACGACCAAGAACTTTACTTACTTTTTGAGAGAGAGAGTGAGCAGGGGGAGGGTGGAGGGGCAGAGCAAGAAGGAGAGAGAATCTCAAGCAGACTCCCTAATGAGTATGGACCCCAATTTGAGACTCCATCTCAAGACCCCGAGATAATGACCTGAGCCAAAATCAAGAGTCAGATGTTTAACCGACTGAGCCACTCAGGCACCTCAAGAACTTTAAATAAATATTCAAATAGCAACTTCGAGACAAGAACTGTCAAGTACTAACACAGCTAAAGTGCTCATGTTAAAATTAATCCATTTCCATTCTACACTTCAGACCTCTGGTGGATGAGTTTGTCAACTTTAACTGTAATATATTCATCGTTTCAGATATATGCTTTCAAATGCTGTCATGGAACACACCACAATCTTACTTAAAAAAAAAAAAAAAAAAGAAACCAAAAACGTTCTGATCTAATTGGACAGGAGCACAGAGAATTTATCCTCTTCTGCAGTGTTGTTGTTGAACAAGGAGAAGGAGGGGGAAAGGAGAAAAACCTGGAGATGTTTTCTTTAAATTGTGGACCTCCTGTGGTGCCTGGCTGACTCCGTGAGTGGAGCATGCGACTCTTGATCTCGGGGTTGTGAGTTCAAGCCCCACGTTGGGTGTAGAGATCGCTTAAAATGAAAATAAAATAAAATGTGGACCTCCTATGGCCTGTGTACTTGCTGGATGAAGTATGTCTCCAGCCTGTCTCTGTCTAGGACTTTTGAGGGCTCAAATTCCTCCAGGTAAGTTTCCTCATACGGGACAACAAAGGCAAAAAAGGGAACCCTTCTCAGGTCACAGATGACCTCACTAGAAGATATCAAATGCCTTATTGATAAAGATCAGCCCTTGGCATTTTACAAAGACATTTTACAATGTCTAATTTCAAAGTTGCAGTTTGAATACCCATTTAAAGTTCTTGGTTGTATGTATTAATAACTAACATGGAATCTACTCTATAATTGATAAGCTAGTACAAGCTATATTATAAAATGGTGTCATTCTCTGCTTTTATGGTATTGTGGATGAAATACTACTGATTAAAATGCTCTAGAATGCAGTTTTAAATCTTTCATTTGAACATCATTATGTCTGATGCCCAGGAATTCTCAAATTCTAAACAAAATGAGAAACCGGTAGTGTGAAGACTGAATTTTAGAGCTGGCGAAGAGGCTAGTTTCTTCATTCTGTCTCTTGCTCTTTGTGTGATGGAAATGAAAGTTACTTTTAATGAGCTAGGTGCAAGAAATTGAGATTTCTCTCAGACTGGTCTGGTCTTTCCTTCCTTCCTTCCTTCCTTCCTTCCTTCCTTCCTTCCTTCCTTCCTTCCTTCCTTCTTTCCTTCCTTCCTTTTCTCTTCCTTCTTTCTGTCTTTTCTTCTGTCTGTCCTTCCTTCCTTTTATTTATTCCACTGACAGGGAGCACCACAGTGGACCATTATGTGACTAGACACTGTACCAGGCAAATGCGACAGAGAAAGGAACAAGTTAAACAAAAGCCCTGCAAAATGAATGAGCCAGTCAAGTGAACCAGCTGTGGAAGATCAGAGGGAAATGATAGAATAATAAAGATCACATGGGAGAAACATCTAGTCTGGGCTACCATGAGCTCTCACTTCCTCTCCCAACCCTCAGCCCCCTTCTTACTTTTTGGGGGTTTCCAGGAGCTATAGGACTTAATATGCAAAAAGAATGAACAGAAGATAGGAATGCTAAACAGGAATGAAGCTATTTCTCAATTATTCTGCAAAGTTGATCGTTCCTTTCTGCATGGAAAATTGGTTACATATGGTTTTACTTTTCTAATGGCAATATTTTGACAAGTGACTTCTCAGCATTTTGCTTTCTTCAATGATACAACATAAATGATGTAACATAAAAATTTCTGTTGTCTTACCTCTTCAAGCAAATGATGCACTTCCCAGCCAATTCTTGCTACAATTCATCCATACATTCTTGATTGAGACCTGTAAAACATCCTTAAAACTATTAATATTGATTTATATCCTCTCTTAAAGAAATAATTAATATTGATTAATTTGAGGCTTGAAAATAATTGGACCCAGTTCACAACAAAAGCAAGTCAGTTATGGTGCTTAGAAATTTTGAATAGTGGTTGCCTTTTTCTTTTATTCTTAGGTCTAGATGAGAGTTAACCTTGGATAAAATTCATTTGACAAATTCAAATTAGACAAAGCCAAAATATTGATATGGATGGGCAGGTTTGAAATCAATTGAAGCCTCTAAAAATAATGTTGGAAAAGTTGGCATAATAGAGAAAATTATTAAATATGACATATTCAAAAATGATTTGAAAATGGTACGATTTGTGATATAATACGCTAAATAATTTTAAGTAAGTACAATGATATGTGCAAATCTAATGCATGAATATCTGAATTAATCAAGGCAATGTAAAGATTCTTTTCTACTAAAGAAAATCTGTTAAAGATTCTTTTCTATTAAAGAAAAAATTTTCATCCTGTATTCTGCATAGTGAATATAAATGATCACATATTTAATTTAAGAAACATTTCTTTATAGATGCCAGAGATATTTAAAAATGGAAAATAAGAATTAAGATTTTTATATCTTGTTCTACAAAGCTTAGAATTCATTTTTGGATAAGGAAAAAGTCAGTTTACCCTTATTTATAATATATAGAATTTAGAAACAACCTAAATGCCTAATAAAAGAATATGACCAATAGAAAACATTTATTAAATGGGATAGTAGGGATAATACTCATAATAAAATGTTGAGTAAGAAAACAATACACAAAAACAGTCTTATAGAGCCAAAGCCAAATGTTTAAAATTGGTTGCTTATATTTTTATAATGCAATATAGTTGTATAATGACAATTCAGTGATTATTTGCCCTACCAGAAATCATATAGAATATTTTCTAGTTGCAAAACACACCATGCTAAGCTCTGTGGAGGATAAAGTTCTTCACTTGTGTTTCTTGTTTTCTTGTTTTTACAATGACATTGTGAGTATTTTATGGAGGTCTATTAGGTGGTGTTTTAATAAAAGATAACTCCCTGCTTTGGGCCAGAAAGTGATCCTCTCCACTGTGTATGTCCCTTTCATTGCTAAGTGTGATGCAAGGGTGGATTTTAAAGTATATAAGCTGGTTCCCTGAATCATTCTTTGTAAATCAGACCCAGAATAAGACTCAGGCCTCTTCTCTATTCTCCTAGACATGAACAATATTTTGTAATTGCTTTCAGCTCTTTTGACACAGGACTTTTGAAAAAACTTGTAAAATGCAGCCCCAAACCTGGAGAGTACAGTCACTGTTCCTTTTGAACATGGTTTCAAAGTCAATAGGCCTGGAAAATGTTTCTTTCTCACAGTAAACTGGTAAACAGATAAAGGGCAAGTTGCTCCTTTTTTTCCTATGTGGGCAGCACATTTTTTTTTTTTTTTAAGATTTATTTAGTTGAGAGAGAAAAAGAGAGAAGGTGGGTAGGGCAGAGGGAGAGAATCTCAAGCAGATTCCCCACTGAGCATGGAGGCTGATGCAGGGCTCAATTCCACAACCCTGAGATCATGACCTGAGCTTAAATCAAAAGTTGGATGCTTAACTGACTAAGCCACCCAGGTGCCCCAGAACATATTCTTAACATGAATGGACTTGTACCTTGAAATAGCAATAAACATTTAGACAAGTGAGAAACTATAAAGGCAATAGAATATGCCTAAATATTATTATAGTTTTAAAGAAAAAAATATGTAGATATTTTTCCCATGTAAATGTTTTTTATTAACCCCTCTTATTCCCTTTATCTACTTTCAATTAATTTACGTACTACATTTCTTCAGCTGAATCTTTAGTACTTTTAAAGCATTTTGTTTGTCAATATTAGAGTTAAAATTTTTGAAAGTTAGTTTTGTTGTTATTAAGAAATTAAATGATGCTAAATTTTATTTTGTTGTACAAGGTACAAATCCATTTTGGCTGAGGCCATGCAATATATAATAATAGAAAGCATGAGGGTACGTTCCAGATAGATAATAAAACTAAATGAAAAATTTTAGATAATAAAACACCTAGAAGAAAATTTTGGAAATGTTTATCTAATCTCTCATAGAGGTCATAAAATAAGTGGAGAACTTCAAATAAAATTTTCCATATATTTATTTATATATAAGTAACAGGCTTCCAAATGCAATAAATGCATAAGTAAAATTGTGAAGAAAGCCAAAAAGTGGGGAAAGTATTTTCAAGTTATAAATATCAAAGGATTTGTGCAAAATAATAAGGAATAGACTAAATCTGATCACAGTGGGCAAAGAACAGACACAATTCATGAAATAAAACAAGCAAATTGACAAGACACCTGAAAAATTCAATACTAGAAATAACATGTTTGTAAATTAATGTAATTAGAATATTTTTCACTTACCAAACTACAGAGGTTTGTAAAATGCAGTGGCACTGAGAGATGTGAGTAAAAGGAAATATGAGTTCATTTATCTTTACCTTTCTGGAAGGAATTTACATTAAAAGTTTAAAAGATTGGGCGCCTGGGTGGCTCAGTCGTTAAGCGTCTGCCTTCGGCTCAGGTCATGATGCCGGGGTCCTGGGATTGAGTCCCACATCAGGCTCCCTGCTCGGCGGGAAGCCTGCTTCTCCCTCTTCCACTCCCCCTGCTTGTGTTCCTGCTCTCGCTATCTCTCTCTCTGTCAAATAAATAAATAAAATCTTTAAAAAAAAAAAAGTTTAGAAGAATGTACATCATTTGATCCAGTAGTTTCAATTCTTTACTATCTGTCAAATATGTGTTAAAACATAGGCAAACATTGCAGTATAACCTTATTTATAATATACAGAAATTAGAAACCTAAATGCCCAAAAATAGAACATGATTAAATTAATATTATTTATTTAATAGGGTGGTAGGGAAATGCTCCTGATAAAATGTTAAATAATAAATCTTTTTTACAAACTTTAAAATTGGTTATTTTTATAATTATATTTTCATGGTTCAACTGAGGGTGAGTTTTAATTTTCTCTTTGCACTATTTGATATTTTTCTACTTCTCTAAATAAATATTTATTATTTGAATAATCAGCTATTAATAATCATTGCTATTGGGCACCTGGGTGGCTCATTCGGTTAAGTGGCTAACTCTTGGTTTTGGCTCGGGTCATGATGTCAGGATCCTGGAATCGAGCCCTTCGTTGGGCTTTACACTCAATGCAGAGTCTGCTTGTCTCCCTGCCCCTCCCCTCACTCACACACACTCTCTCTCTCTCAATAAATAAATAAAATCTTTTAAAAAATAATCAATGCTATTTCAAGAGGGAGATCTATGAAGAAGAAGGTATTGAGACAAAGGTTTAGTGTTTCAAAGTTTGGATTCAATTTCAGGCTTCCTTAATTCACATGTTTCTAACCACTGTAAATCATAACTGTCAGAGTAATTGCCTATTTACCACAACAGAGTCATAAAAGCATTAAAGTACAAGGCAGCTGTGTAGAGATGAGACTCCACAGTACTGTAATGGTCAGAGTAGCTGAAGTTGATTTTCTCAACCATCAACATATAAAGGAGTTTTGCAGTAATCTCTTCATTCACATGATGTTTTGTTCAGAAACCATTGTGATGTGTTGCTATGTACCTGGAAGATCCTCGTGGGTTCCAGTTCCCCACTGTAGCTCGTCTAATCATGTTTCAGGCATTGACAAATCATGGAATGGCATTTCTGTGTACACCCACAAGGTTTTGTGGAGTTCTTTCAGTTATAGAGACAGGAAAACAAAAACAACAACAAAAAAAAACAGGCAAATGATCCCCCTTGTAAACCTCGTCCTACGTTTATGCTGCATCTTGGGTACCAAAATCCAGTTTTCATGGGCAGAAACTTTAGGGATACTCATGGGTTGAGGGGGGGGATGGACAATCCCTTTCAAAGAAGAGAAAAAGGAAGAAATAAAGTGAAAAGAAACACAGCTACCATCACCACCCCTTGCATTTCCATCCTCCTACAACAATAGATTCTCTCTGTATTCAGCCTCAGGCTTGCTGATCCTAGGAATCAATGGCGGGTCAGGAGAGGGAGGGATAGGATTTCACTATAAAACTGCAACAAAGACTAATTCTGGAATTTAAAGGAGGAATATCTAATCTCCTAGTTAATGATTAGAGGACAGATTCTTAGGTTTGCATTCTAACTTGGGGAAATCCATGTACCTTTCTATGCCTTTTATTTCTTCATCTGAGAAGAGCTAAAAATTTGTCATATATCAACTGTCAGGACTGCCTTTAAAAACCTATTAAGTTTACAAAAATTTCACCTGTTTTGAACAAAGAAGCAAACACTCTTATTGGCTTTCTCTGGGTTTGCCAGTTTCTTCTTCTTTTATAGTCATGTTTGTCACTAGACCAATGAATCACAAAAACTTCCAAAGATGGCTGGGAATTTTTTACATGGAGTCAAGCATATGGCAAATACTATGACAATAGGAAGAAAAAAAAGAGATTATTAAATGTACAGAAAGTGTGACACTAATGCTCTTTGTACTATAGTAATTCATTCCCTTTTATCCCCAAACCCCCTCTGACCTGTCTGTAGTATATACGTGGACCAGTTGCTTTTTCTTAAATGATTATTGCAACATACCTGTGAATATTCTTCAGTAGGGGTGGGGAGCTTATAAAAATTATCTGAATCATTAATTATCCAATACTCTAGTTTTGGAGTCCCTTGAAAACACAATTTTAATGACCTTAACCTTTCCTCAACTCCAACACCCCATACTAAAGACCACACTTTGGCTTTTTTTTTCTTAAAGATTTTATTTATTTATTTGTCAGAGAGAGAGAGAGCACAAGCAGGGAGAGTGGCAGGCAGAAGGAGAAGCAGGCTCCTCACTGAGCAAGGAGCCCAATGAGGGATTCGATCCCAGGACCCTGGGATCATGACCTGAGCCAAAGGCAGATGCTTAACCAACCGAGCCACCCAGGCATCCCAACACCTCGGATTTTTGTCATCATGTGAAAGTATTTCCACTCTATTATGGCAAAGTTGAGATTATCATCCATATGGTTGATTACCAACCATAAACTGTTATGTTTCTAACTTTTCCACCTCTTCACATTTACTGCAGCTTCCTAAACTCATTTTTTGGTCCCCTTTCAAATAATTCTTATTTCTCCCCTACTTAGTCTGGATAATTAATATACACCACCAATTATCTCAGTGTTGTATCTCCTTACTTTAAATTTGCCTAGAGAGGAGAGGTGCAAGCTATTGGTCACATGATGAGAATTTGGGAAGGAGTTTTAAATAATGAGAACAGGTGTAGAAACTGGGTGTGAAGAGGAACCAGATGAATGTGTTTAAGATTGAGGCTGGGGGCCAGACAGAAGGTGCCAGAACCTTATTCCTTTGGTTGCCTGCCTTTGGAGTGGTGGAGGTTGAGTGGTTGAAGGTATTAGGCTCAGTCTGACATCCAATGACTATGAAGAAGAAAACTCATTACTTGGCTTATTGGTTTCCCCATTATTCCAAACTCCCTAGATTTAGGTACACCACTAGGCTTTTTTCTTTTTCTTTTTATTCCTTTTATTTTTTTCCAACCTGTTCATTCACATTTATTTATCTGTCTTGGATATTTCCTACGAGACCTCTTTAAAAGATATTCTGGTTCACTAAAGCTCCCACTTTATTCTTTCCAGACTCCATTGCCTCCTACTTCAATGAGAAGATAAAAGCCAAAAACAGAAACCACTATTATATTCCTCCTCAATAAAATACTAAATATGTTTTTCCAAACCCTTTCTGTCTCTGAAGAAGAAGATTCCTGGGGAACCTGGGTGGCTTGATCGGTTCAGCGTCTGCCTTCCACTGGGGTCATGATCCCAGAGTCCTGGGATCGGGCCCTGCGTTGGGCTCCCTGCTTAGTGGAGAACCTGATTCTCCCTCTCCTCCCCTCTCATGCTCTCTTTCGCTATCTCTGTCTCTCTCTTTCAAATAAAGAAAATCTTAAAAAAAAAAGTTTCCTTTGGGCTGCTGATTTCATTCTCACCCCTCATCTTTTGAAAGATCTTTCTGCTTCCTCTACTTTTCCATATTGCCACAGTGGTTCCCTTTCTAATGGAAACTTTCTCACTATGGATAAAGAATGGGCTTACTTTTGCTCACTTGATATCTCCAGAGCCTAGCACAGAGCAGAGGTTCTGTAAATAACTGCTCACTAATCTTCTAGGACTTGGTTTGCAAGATAGGAACAGCGTACAAAGACCCAGTGTTGACTTTCAACGCTCTTCTCTTTTCAAAAAACCTTGATCCCTTACTCACCTCCACAAGGACCTTTTCCCTACTCTGAAGGGAATAAAAAGAAATATTGGTTCAAGATGTTCAAGTTGCCTTTAAAATATTTTCTATCTCACATGTGGATAGTATCTTTAGAACCTAGAAGTCAAGAAGTCATTATCTTAATTCTTAGGTTCTGCTGTAACCACTTCCCACAGAATGAACTACATGTTTTTATTAAATGTGGTTTAGGATAAATGGGAAGTCTCTGTGATATCTTTGCAACTTTTCTGTAAATCTACAACTATTCTAAAATTAAACATTTCTTAAAAAATAATAGGACATTATGAAAAATGTTAAAAAAATTGTGATTTAAATGAAATGGATAATTTTGGGAAAAAAAGACTGCATAACAAAAACAACAAGTGTATTATTCAAAATTCACAAAACTAAAAAAATATAAAGGAAATTTAAATAATCAGTTATTCAAAAATATTTTAATTGCAGCACTACACTTCTGAGGTTATTAAAGTTAAAATTCCATTAAGACCTTTGGGATAATCTGTATTTATGTATACCTAAATGTATTAATAATATAAAAATAAATATAAATATAGCTGTAATAACTATATAAAAATGCATTTCTTGGGATAGAAATATCTTTTCTTTAATATTTTCTCATGAATTCTACATGATTATATATATTTTCACAACATAATCTTAACATTGACTTGTTTACATTTTTATGCTTTTATTCATTGTTAAATATTTAGATTCTCCATTTAAAAACAATTTTAATAAATTTGTAATAAATATAATTTCCCATCAGTGACTTTTTATTTACTTAGTAGTGGAACTATAGGGTCCTGTTATTTCAGATTTGTTATGCACATTACCAACTTGTTTTCCTGAGTTCGTCCCAATCTATGTTTCTACTGGCAGAATGAATGAACCTGTGGTAGGATCAAAAATGCCTTACCCTGGGGTGCAGGGTAAGAAAAAAAAAGAGATCCACCTTTCTATTCCCCAGAATTTGTCAATATTCCCTTATGTGGAAAGTTGTCTTTACAGATGTGTTTAAGTTGTGATCTTAAGATGGGAAGATTATCCTGCATTATTCATGTGAGCCCTAAAAGTAATCACAAGCAGACAGAAGGAAGGAGATTTGACTTCAAAGGAAGAGAAGGCCCGGTGCCCAAGGAGGCAGAGACTGACGAGACACAGCCTCAAACGAAGGAATCTCAGCTGCCAACAGAAGCTGGAAGAGAAGAATGGATTCTCCTCTAGAAGCTCTGGAGGGAGTGTGGCCCAGCTGACACTTTGATTTCAGCCTCATGAAACTGATTTAGACATCTGTTCTCCAGAATTTTAATAGAGTAAATTTCTATTGTTTTAAGACACTAAGTTTGTGATAATTTGTTACAGAGGCAATGGGAGTCTAACACAGAGCTTTTATCACTATAGCCAATTTATACATTATAAATACTTCCACATTTTGAAGACAAACATATCTTAATTATTTGCATTCATTTGATTACTAGATTGCAAGAAAAATAGAATTTTATTATATTTTTATTATAAATTATCTCTTTGAGTTTTTTTGCCATTTTTACTCTATTGGATTATTAGTGTCTTATTTATTTTAAGTTATGGTGCGTTGAGACCATGAACACTTTATCAAATTTGTCTGAAGTAAATTCCTGAATCAGAAATTTAATTTCATTTGTCAAATACTTAGCCATCTGGAAGTTCTGACTTAATTATTTTGTGGTCTGATCTCTCTCTCCCTCACTGTGAATTTTTCTCACTTCTCTTTTGCTTAGAAAGAATCTCCTTATCATTTGCCTACGTTCCCCTCTAATGTTTTTATGTTTTACACTTTTACACTTTTTATTTCATATATTTTGTGTTACTGTAAGATAAGAGTTGAGGACCTAATTTTATTTTTCCAAAGATATTATCAATTGTCCCAGCACCACTTAGCACTTCTTTTATTTGTGACTGTAATTTATTGAATGCTATTTTATGCATTTAAATGCTCTCTCCTCTGTTCTGATTTTCTAACTTTTTGTAATATATTAATATGTATAAAAACAAGTCTCCTCTCATCACTTTTCTTTTAAAAAGGGCTTGAGTCTTCTTACCAAGACCCAATCTGATATTTTCAGGTCACCTTAGATTCTCAAGTCCTTTAAAAATTATTTTTAAAAATTTAATTAGAGGGGCGCCTGGGTGGTTCAGTCAGTTAAGCGTCTGCCTTCGGCTCAGGGTCCTGGGATCGAGTCCCTCATCAGGCTCCCTGCTCAGTGGGGAGCCTGCTTCTCCCTCTCCGTCTGCCTGCCGCTCTGCCTACTTGTGATCTCTCTCTCTTTCTCTCAAAAATAAATAAATAAAATCTTTAAAAAAATTAACTGGAATGATATCAAATTTATCAATAGATTTGTGAGACAATGACATCTTGACAGTATTTATTCCCCACATTCAGGAACATGATTTGTCTCTCAACTTCCTCAAATCTTTTTTCTGTGTCTATTTATAATATGGTTATGCAGATGGACTAGGCCCAGGGAGAGCCAAAATATGAAGCAGTAATTAAAAATAAGCAGGTTTGAGACTTTGACTTTCTGATTTGGGATGCATAGCCAAGGCTCAGAGAGATAAGAAAAATTGGGTAAAGATAAAGGTCCCTGAGTAAGTAATTATGAAATGTTGATTAAGCTTCAGAACTGAATTGTTTAAAGAAATGCCTGATTCTCTAGAGCCTTGTGGTCATTGATATTAACAGTGTCTCTCCGCAACATTATAAACATTTATTACAATAAATTAAATAAAGAAAATACATCTAGTTCAGGTGGAAATATTGGAACAAGAAGAAAAAAAATGGTTGCAGGTTCTCATGTCAAAATTTGTGGGCATGTCAGTGTCTCAGGCTGGGGAGAATTGCCAGGGAGTGATGTACTTCTAGTTCCTGGATTCTCGATTACAGGGAGTATAGCTCTTATCATTTGGTACCCTGGTGAAAGAAAACCCTAATTAAAACCATGAAGTAACTACATGGTATACCTTCTGGCCCTTTTACTAGTCTTGAAGGGAGAGAGGAAGTCAGAGCAGTCCAAAGAAATAATGTCAAAAAAAAAAAAAAAAAAAGAAATAATGTCAGCAGAAGACAAGTTAATTGAATTTGTGAAATTTTTGGACACGAAATGGGAATGGAACAAAATGATTTTGCAAGAATGGGTACAAAATTTCTTTTAAAAATAGATTAATTAATGAAAACAGCTAAAACACCATGCTTCTTTTTTTAGAAGAGGAAATATGAGTACAGAGGCCTGGGAATAAGTCATTTCAGTAAACCCGTCCTACAATGAATACCTCCATGATGCACAGTCACACATCATTTTCTTCTTCTACTCTCAGAGAAGGAAGGAGAGCTGAGCTCAGTTGAAGGTGATGGAGCCCTTGCATGTTGTGGACCATTAAGTGCCATCTCTAAGCTCGCAGGGACCCTCTGATGTGATGGTACTGCCCAAGCTGTGCCCAGGAGTGCAGCTCTTATTGTTTCTTTCAGCATAATGATGGAGCTACCTGGCCCATGCAGTGCCGTAATATAATGGGTAATAAACTCCCCAAGGGTCCCGACACAAGTACAGTTCAGCAAGTCACAGGAACTAATGAAAACCTGGGAGGCGCCATAAAAGTAGTCTTCAAAAGCCAGCCTCTAAGGTAATGGGGACGGAATGCACTATATGATGTGAGTTCTCCAAAGCAGTGATTCTCGAGGATGTTAGGAACACAGGACTGACATTCTGCAAGTGACAGGACTACTGAATTACTTGCACTGCAGGAACGTACAAGGAAGTAACTTAATCCATCAAGGAATATGTTTTTATGATTGCTTCATTGGTTCAGGTGGAAAGATTCAGATATTCAGAGCACAGTAGGACACAAAATTGACATTCAGCATGAGTCTTCCATTCGCACAGTCACTCAGAGACTAGATGAGGAGCTTCCTCACTCTTCAGAGGATAAGACCGAATCAAACCCTCATTTCCAAAGTCAATGTCCAAGGTTTCTCCAGGAATTCACATGGTTTCCTCTACTGCTTGGATACCTGATTGTGAAACCGTGGTCAAGGTGCCGCCGCACATCTGCGCAGCATAAAACACAGTGCTGCTTGTTTTTAAAGGCATACCAAAGATTCTTCCATTTTCTCTCTCTATCTCTGTGTCTGTCTCTGTTTCTATCTCTACCTCTCGATCTCCATCTCTATCTCTGTATTTCTCTGTCTCATTTCTTTCCCTCACACGCACACACAATCACACACGCATGCATACACCTGCACACACACACACATTTGTGATTTATGGTAATCATGATGGAAGAGCTGGGGAGCATTAGCAAGTGTCACACAGAACAGAACTCCACAGAAAATAACTAAAAAGTGTCTCCTCTGAACCACTTCCTTCACCCATACTGATTCTGAGGGCTCCTATCTTGGTCTTTCTGCCACTCAGCACCCAGGGCCCCCATAATTTTCTAGCTCATCCCCACCCTTTCTCTTTAGCTCTGGACTGTCCAATACATTGACCATATATTGCTCTTATGGCCCAAATGCACAGCTACACCATTAGGTGCTCCTTAGACTAAAGGTCATTCCATTTAGGATTCATACTTCATTATACATATCGACCCAGTGGCCACTATGTGCCAGTCACCATTCTAAACACTAGGGAAATACAATGATCAAGAGGTAATGATCTGGGAATGTACTAGGAAGAAGTAGAAGAAATAATCGCAATACAATAGATGACTATTACAAGGTGTGGCGAGATCTTGAGGAGACCACCCCCTTCATTCACCCAATGAGTGGCAGAAGACCTTGCACATGAGAAAACATCTAAACTGAGACTCAGAATGAGCAACAATTTCCCAGGTGGCCAGAGGGAAAGGGCTCTCCAGATACAGGGAAGAACAGAGGCAATGGCAAGCATAATTGCAAAGACAGAAGAAAGTTATGGTGAGGGAGAGAATTTGATGTGGAATATGAAGCTGTAGAAGGCAGAGGAGATGTTGGAATTTTATCCTGTAAGACCTGCCTGAATATTGGAAGATAGTGAGCCTCAAGTTTGCATGATCAAATATGGTTCTTAGAGACACCCTTCTGTTTGCCATGTAGAGGAAATTGGGTGGGTAGGATTGAAGAGGGGGCATGAGTTTAGAGACAGGGGCACAGTGAGGTGTTAGTTCTAGAAATTCAAGCAAGAACAGAAAGGATGGAACTAAGGAAGAGGGAATCAGGATGAAACTGGGGGATATATGAAATATTTTTAGGAAGCTATTTTTTGATGTTATTAATTAAACAAAAAAGCAAAGGGGGGGAAACTAGGGGAAACTCTTAGATTCCTAATGTGGGTAACAGGATCAAGAGTGGTCCTAGCCACCCATATGGGAAATATAATATGGGGTTAGACCTGACGGGCTGGGAGGACATAATTGTGTTTTTGCAAACTTGAGTTAGAGGCATTTGTGCAGGTGATCAGGAACCAGTTGACATTTGTTACTTCTTAAGATTCAGGGAGTTTAACTAATTCCAAGTATTTTATGTAACCCAAGGTTACATAATCACCTAATTGTGGGATTCAACCTCTGCTTTATCTTACACTTAAATTTGTGTTTGGCCCACTATTACCAAGTACATGACTTCTAGCTTAGTGTCATCTGCCTATAGGTGTGATGAATGTCCACATTCACATCTGTAATAGACAATTCCCCTTCAAGTTTTGTGAAAGAACTAACCAAATTGTGGGTTCAGACATCAGCAATGAAGCAGAGTGGGGCTATCTGGCCCTTGATGGAAGTGAACCTATGACTTTGTCTTCAAGAGCCCCACATCTAACTAGCTGAACCTGGAGACCACAGATAGTTGTCACAATATATGGGAAGGATGTGATCCAGTCAAAGGAAGAAACTGACCTGGATTCTGTATTTCAGTCAATTTTTAAGAGGTGAAAACAGCAGGCAGGCCATTCCCTCGAATTCCTGTGCCGTCTGAAGCTGAAAAGCACAGAATATTACAAAGAAGAACAAAGCAACTTATATTGTCTCCAATCAGAAAAAAATTAGTTGTCAGTATAAACCTTACTGGTATCTTTTTATGGGTGTGTGTGTGTGTGTGTGTGTGTGTGAGAGAGAGAGCATTTTCTTTAGGGATACAGGACATTTCTAATGCCAAAGATAAGTAATTATGGGGCTGGTAAAGGACCAAGTATTTCTGAATGTTACCAGAGTTCTCTCAGTTTGTTGCTGGAGCTGGATTTGGAGCAAAAGGACTTGGATATGTAGAATAGTCACATTCCTTCTCAAAGCATATATAAAATTGAGTGAATTGAGGGACCTAATGACCAGAAGACAGACTGGACAGCAGGAGGATTTCAGTCTGCAGTGGGGTGCTGTCCCCGTTATCCACGTGCCCAGCGTACCCACCCAGGAGTACAAACCAGGAATCAGACTTGAGAATTTCCATGCAATTAGTTCTTTATCTCTGGTCTACAACTTACTAAACACCCTTGTCCACTTCCCTGAGTCTTTTCATGAGACCAAATTGGGTACTTGGACAAAAAGACATTATCTTTTGTACTTTTTAATTATTATTAAAGAAAACAATATGACTTATTTTAAAGATCGAATTCAAATATATATTTTATGAGCCTTTCAAATACCACATTTTGCTCCACTCCAAAACCTTAAGATTTTACCTTGTTAATATAGCTCTCTGTCAACTTATTTACCATGCCTCGCCTTCAAAATTGGAAGCTCTGAAACCAGAAAATGGGTTTTATTCATTTCTACATATACTGCTGTAGTCAATTCACTATTTTATACAAAATAAATAATATTATTTGCTGATTAAAAGCACACAAATTTCCCTATGAAGTAGGGGGAAGAAGCAGAAGTATTAAGTATTCATTTCATTTTAGTTATCTTATTGGCAGTATAGAAAAAATTCCCCCTTGTGGAAAGCTACATGAGAAAGGCAAAATGAATATATGTAAAAGGACCACAGATGTAAATAATTATTATTTAATTGTTTGGCTTTTCTAGTGGTATTATCATATAGAAAAGGAACTACAAAGGGAAATTCACTTTATCCTTAGTTCTTAATGCATTTATTTTTATATATTTTAAAACTTCAAATGATTTCCACAATATGTTTCAAGAATCATTTTTACGTGACAGAATAATAAATTGAATCGAAAGACTGTGTGGCCAATTATTTAAAGAGTAGAATATGTCAGTGAACTATAATTAGAAAAACATGGACAAAAATACAATTTCTTTATTCCTTTAAAACCGACACTGATAAATGCTTTTTTGTTAATAATCTTTTATTTTTTAATTAAATGTTAGCCTTCCCCAGATGATTATAAATGCTACCATTTGATCTAGTTAAACACAAGTTGAGCAACCATTTCAATGTCTCATCTTTGTTGGGTTCAACATCCTCTCTATCTAGTTTTTCCAATGTTCTTTCTCAGGTCTGTAGAATTATTTTAGCACAATATGACAAAAGGCTCTCCTAGGACTTCTGAGTTCTCACTACCACTTCAAACATCAAAAATAGAAAATGTTTTAAGGAATTATTTAATAAGAAACATTTTATAGTACCTTTAAAATTTATGATGCTATCTTGCATAATAAAAATACAGAATCTTGGGATGCCTGGGTGGCTCAGTTTGTTAAGCATCTGCCTTTGGCTCAGGTCATGATCTCACGGTCTTGGGATCAAGCCCCACATTGGGCTCCCTGCTCAGTGGGGAGTCTGCTTTGCCCTCTCCCTCTGCCCCTACCCCCCACTCGTGCTCTCACTCTCTCTCTTAAATAAATAAAATCTTAAAAAAAAATACATAATCTCGAGCAAATATTTTGTTACATGGGTCCTTTCCAATTATATTACCATAATGTTTGAAAGAAAAGTATATATTTATGTTACATAAAAGCCATTTTACATTAAATAAGTCAGATGGAGAAAGAAGAACTGCCACTGGATGTCAATACCTATTGCTTTGTTAATCATATCTTTTTAAGAACTAGAGCTGGATTAATTATTTCAAAGAACTGAAGTAAGACGCATCATCATGAAGTATTAACATATCTTCTTCAACTAATGAAGTCAACTGCATAGCTGAACTGTAGCCCATCAAATAGCAAAAATTTGATTTATTTTAACTATCTTTGATCACAATATTCTAAAATAGGTTATATATACATTTAAATTCAATCATGAGGATTCTTACGAGACAGACGCCACGTGGGACCTGTGCATACAATGATGACTAACATGGCAATTTCCTTTTAGGAACACAGGCAGGTTTCTATTGTCTTAGAAGGCTATTTTTACTGTTATTTTGAGGTCCAGATCCATCATTAAGAACGTCAGTTGAACTCAGCAGCAATATGATTGGTCCCCCCAGTGAGCACTACTTTCGAGAAATGTTGGGCCTCTCTCAGCCCTAATTTGCTTTCTGCAATAAGCATTTGAAGTTGTAGTTTTTTGGTTTTGTTGTTGTTGTTGCAAGTGATTTAGGAAACTTGAACCAGCCCAAAGAAAAAGGAAAAACACATTTTGTTGGATTGATATCTGGGAAGTCTGAAGCTAGTTCTTCAAAAGGGCTGGTTCAAGGGGCTCAAGCAAAGCCATCTGGCCACTATCTTCATTCTTTGACTTTACTTGGCTCCATTCCCTGTTCACTCTCTCTCTGCATGGCAGGTAGAACAGCCATCAACAAACCCAAACTCACTTCCTACCAGCTTGGCAACTCCCCAGAAAATGAAGATCTTACTCTCTGTATCTACCAATCAATCCCGGAGAACTATCCCTGTCTGGATTACTTGTCTATCTATAGAGAAGCAGTCAAGGTAGCAGGGGCCTGCCCTACGGCAGGAAGCTGGAAACTAGTCTGGGCAGCTCCACCAGAACCATGTGGTACTGGAGAAGACTTTCTGAAAGGAACAAGAAGAAGGAGGTCAAGAAAGCATGCTGGGCAACACACCATCCAAAACTTGCCTTACACCTTTTGGAAGCAAAGAAATTAACCTGATGGAATGTGAGTAACTCTTGCTTTACTAAGCCAAGAAACTTAGAAATAGACTTACATTTCTATATATCTTGCATTTAAAGTGGGAAAACACTTAACAAAATTGTTGCAGAACGCTGATGCAGAGGCCCAGCTCTTTTAGAAACAGCTCTTTCTCCATTATTCCCTCCCTCCTGATTCTCTGGGAGTTCCTAGCCCCAGACCTCAAACTGTGGGATAGACCTTCTGCCACTCAACTGGGTTTCTGCCAGCACTTCATCATGTCTGATATCCATTGTCTGGCATTGTCCTGATGCTGTTGGTCCATTACCTGGCCTGAGCCAGATAACACTGAGGAGGAGGACTTTCACAACTGGATAATTTCCTGGAATAAAACCTGCGAGTGACTTCACTTCTTGAACTCATCTGAAAAGGATTGTAATCCCCATCTCTCATGCTGAGGGACAGATTTAGCTTTGGCCCTGAGTTACCGTCCTGTTTCCATTTCTCCCTCAAATTCAGTTCTGCTTTTGTTCTCAGGATTATGGGCAGTGCCATACATGAGCAGAAACATTAAAGTCTGCTTCTACCCATTGTATTGTCAAAGTTCAGTGTTTACTTATCACTCTGTTTCTTTCTTTATGTTTGTATTCCATCCTATCTCTTTTGTATCTCCTGCTATCAGGGTGTTTTCCTCTAGAATTTTCTGCTGTACATTATCACTTGTTACTTGTAACAGATGGTGGACTTAGAGACCAAAAATCAGAATTACTAAGGTAGTAACAGATTTCAGCTTCCTACATGACTATTTGTGAGTTGATATTGAAGTCAGGGAGATAAGTCAGAATTCTGACCCTCAAATCCTGGAGAATTATGGTATCAAGGAGGATGAGGAAAGCCCTATTATTGGATTTGTTTCAGGTAGTCTTTCAGGTCTGAGTGATACTTGAATTCATACCACATGTATTTTCTTTATAGTCTGGTGATTATTAGGTTACTCTTCTACTGTGTCTGCCTTCTATCCTAGAACTAATCTTCCAGGATTCTGACTAACTGTTCATCACTAAACTTGGGGAGCAACTTCCTGGTGTGTCTGATGAATACATGTCACAAAGTTTGTCTTGGGTCACTGACTTCTCACCCTGCCTCCCTCTATCTCTCTAGACAGAGATCTGCTTGGAATCAAGAATATTTCTCCTAGGGGCGCCTGGGTGGTTCAGTCGTTAAGCGTCTGCCTTCAGCTCAGGTCATGATCCTGGGGTCCTGGGATCGAGCCCCACATCGGGCTCCCTGCTCCACAGGAAGACTGCTTCTCTCTCTCCCACTCCCCCCTGCTTGTGTTCCCTCTCTCACTGTGTCTTTCTCTGTCAAAAAAATAAATAAAATCTTAAACAATATATATTTCTCCTCAGACCATTATGTTATATACCAGATTTTTCTTTGGGTCACAGCCCAGGAACATGTTGTTGGGAGAGTAAGACTGCAGTTTTTTCTTCATTTCTGATTGCCACAGACTAATAGCAACAGAAGGAACCCAAAGGATGATGCACCATATCCTTTTTTTGGAAATAAAAAAATGTAAAAATGAAATATAAAATATATCTCTCTTTTCCAAAAAAAAATGTATTTTTTTTTCCAGAATTGTAGAACATTATATCATTGGTGTATGGTATTTTCATTTCTCCTGAAATCACATGTGTGTGTGTATATATGTGGAGGTATAGTGCTTAAAAATGAAAATATTAAAAATATTATTTAGTCTTACAAGAGTAATTAAAGTTTATAATCCATCATCTTTAATTACTCTTTAAAATGAATGCTCCAATTTTCTATTGCTGTTTAACACATCATTTAAAAACTTAGTGGCCTAAGGGCAGCCTGGGTGGCTCAGTGGGTTAAGCCTCTGACTCTTGATTTCGGCTCAGGTCTTGATCACAGGGGCATTATCTTAGGGTCATGAGATGGAACCCCACATCAGGCTCTGCACTCAGTGGGGAGTCTGTTGAAGATTCTCTCTCTCTGCCTCTCCCTTTGCCCCCCCCCACTCTCTTTCTCTCACTTTCTCCCTCTCTCAATATATAATTAAATAAATAATATAAAAAAAAAAACTAGTAGCCTAAAACATCAGGGATCATTTTGGCTCTCATGATCCCCATAGGTCAGAAATTTTGGAAGGGATTTTTGGAGGGATCAGCCAGGCAGCTGCGATTCAGGGTCTGTAATGCAGTCAGAGACAGAACAGCTGTAGCTGGAACAGAGGTGACTGGGGTAGGGTTGGGACAGTTAGGGGCTGTCTGGGTATCTCTTCCTCTCTCTTGATGTCATCTCAGAGCCCATCCATGTGGTCTCCACATGGGCTAGATTCAGCTTCCCAATAGCATGGTAACCTCAGTGCTGTCAGACTGCTTACTTGGCCAATGAAGACTTTAAGAACAAGTATGCCAGCACGCAAAGAGAACTTGTGTCTTTAGTTCCTTTAGCATTTCAAGTCAAGAGCATAACTTCTGCTATACCCTTTTGGTTGAAACAGTGACAAAACACTTCCAGGTTTCAAGAAGAAGAGGCATAGGCCACATCTCTCTGCAAGGACTTTCAAAGAATTTGCAGATCAATTTTTAAACTGACATAATGAAAATAATATGGCTATTATCACATGCACTTATCCAAGTGAGAAAAATCCTGGCTCCTATAAATTCAAATATTTAACCAACAGTTCTTGAGGGCTCACTATGTGTCAGGCACTGAGCTAAATGCTGTGGCTAAGAAAGATAAATACAGAGTTTTGGCCCATGAAAGTGCTTACCTTCTAATAAGGGAGAAAGACATAAACTGATAATTATAATTCATGGTAGATATGATGGATGATGATTGATTATTTATTCTAGGGAATGGGGTCAGAACAAAGGCACAGACACAAAGTCAAAACAAAGCAAAATGTGTTTGTGTGTGTGTGTGTGTGTTTAGACACAAGCAGTGTGTGTTTCTGGAACTTATGCTTGGGTCAAGGAGGTAAGGTTGGAGACAAAGACAGCGGCCAGAACATGCAGGGTCTTGTGGGCCAAAGAAACTGGCTCGAGTTTCTCCACAGTTCTTGGGGAAACTGAAGACTTTTAAGCAAAAGAGTGATAGCCCATTTATTCAGGCAACTGTGTTGAGGGCAGAGTAAACAATAGCAAAAGAAAGAACCAGCCAGAAAAATGTTGCAATGACTTTGGTAACAAACAATCAGATAAATAGTAGTAGCAACGCAGGGGATGACACCCCTAATACATAAATTCATAAATGCAACCTGATGACCAATTGGATAAAGGACCTGAAAGAAAAAGAAGTGAGAAGTTTACTAGTGTGGGCAGCAGGATGACCACTAACTTAGATGGTCACTAACTTACCGAAGAGGAAGAAATTCTGGAAAAGATGAATTAAGTTTTGCTCGCATGGAGTTTGATGGTCCTTTGAGGCATCTGAGCCATATGTGATGGCAATTATAAGTAATAATGACTGGGGTTTGTGCTTTGTTTATATATCACTGTTCTTAGCAGTTTCAACTTCTGTGACACTCAGCAACCCTTCAGGTCTTGGGCAGGCCTACATCCCAGATAATCTTTCCAAGATACCCAGGGATTCCCCACATGAGTACAAATGCATAGCTTAATTAAGTGTACATCCCTAGTCCTAAAGATTAAAGACACTGAAAAATAGGATAATATCAATAGATAGAGATAAATATAAGGTACTCTGATGGCTAATATTTTTTTTTTAGTTGGAATTAATATTTTATTTATTTATTTATTTATTTTTATTCTTATGTTAATCCCCATACATTACATCATTAGTTTTAGATGAAGTGTTCCATGATCCATTGTTTGTGCATAACACCCAGTGCTCCATGCAGAATGTGCCCTCCTCAATACCCATCACCAGGCCAACCCATCCTCCCAGCCCCCTCCCCTCTAGAACCCTCAGTTTGTTTTTCAGAGTCCATCGTCTCTCATGGTTCGTCTACCCCTCCGATTTCCCCCGCTTCATTCTTCCCCTCCTGCTACCTTCTTCTTCTTCTTTTTTTTTTCTTAACATATATTGCATTATTTGTTTCAGAGGTACAGATCTGAGATTCAACAGTCTTGCACAATTCACAGC